>NC_134900.1:11876042-11973542 GCF_041734735.1 Babylonia areolata | reverse complement strand
GAACTTGAAGAAGGGACAGTCAATACACTAACAGGGTCTGACCCATGTTCACTACAACAGCATCACCTGTATTGTAGTGTGTGTGTGTGTGTGTGTGTGTGTGTGTGTGTGTGTGTGTATGTGTGCGTGGGTGGGAGTGGTACAGGGTTACGGGGAGGTCACGAGGTCAGGGTAGGAGGCTGTTGGTGGTGATTTGTGTGTGTGTGTGTGTGTGTGTGTACTGTATTGTGTGTGTAGTGTGTGTGGTGGGCGCGAGGGAGGGGGGCTGGGGAGAGGGTGGAGAGGGGAGAGTTTGTGTTTTCCCCCCCACCCCCTTGCGCCAAGGTTACATTTTCTCTTGAATATCATGACCACCACATTTTCATTTTACAAATCACACACCACATCACATTTAGCAGAACAACAAGGTGACAATTTGCAAAGGGTGGCATTTCTTCACTCATGGCACACGGCAATGAAAGTCAACCTTCATGGATCTTGGAAATCATAAATAATTACCATAAACCAACTTACTCAAGATAATACACGCCTTTACACCTATGGTTTTCTAAAACCATAGGCACAGTGGAGTGACTGATTATGTATCATGAGTTCCTAATGCACAAAAAAAAGAAGGAAAAAGAAAAACCCACTAATTTGATTATATCTGATTACGAGCGATTTGCTAATACACAAAAAGAGAAGAAGACCCCCCACTAATTTGATAATAACGATCCATCACTAAATCTGAATCGAGCACTCGCCATTTAAACATGTGCGCATGCTTGTATATGCGAGCTTTGTGTGTGTGTGTGTGTGTGTGTGGGTGTGTGTGTGTGCCAGTGCTTTCAGTTTCATCATCAGTCTCTTCCCCCCCCCCCCCCCCCCCGATGTCCGTAAAGAAGTTAAGCCCTGCTAGGAAAATATTTGTTCATCTCTTTATTCCCATCAAAGGAAGGGAGGAAGCTTATTTTCAGCTCTGTGAATTACTAGTTATACTAGTGACTGGCTGGGCCAGGGGCCAGGGGCAGGTTGCGGTGAGAAGGAACTATACTATATATATGAAAAGACTGCCGCCAGGTCCTTGCCTTTAATGTCAACACAAAGCAGCATGGGTGGTCCCAGCTTAGCACCAGCAGCTGCAAGTCTGATGGTGTCCGTGTCTGTGTCCGCTGAGCTCAATGTCACCGCTCAGTAGTCTTTCTGTCTGTCTTTCTTCTTCTTTTTTTCCTTCTTTTTTTGTTGTTGCTTTTTTGTTGTTGCCAAAAATCTTGACATGGGTAAGAATAGCGTGTGTGTGTGTGTGTGTGTGTGTGTGTGTGTGTATTCTTCTTGAGGAAGGTGGCAGAATGGTTAAGACGCTCAGCTGCCAATACAGAGAGTCCGTGAGGGTGTGGGTTCGAATCCCGCTCTCGCCCTTTCTCCTAAGTTTGACTGGAAAATCAAACTGAGCGTCTAGTCTTTCGGATGAGACGATAAACCGAGGTCCCGTGTGCAGCACGCACTTGGCGCACTGAAAAAGAACCCATGGCAACGAGAGTGTTGTCCTCTGGCGAAATTACGTAAAATGAAATCCACTTTCATAGGTACACAAATATGTAGGCATGCACTCAAGGCCTGACTAAGCGCGTTGGGTTATGCTGCTGGTCAGGCATCTGCTCAACAGATGTGGTGTAGCGTGTATGGATTTGTCCGAACGCAGTGACGCCTCCTTGAGAAAGTGAAACTGAAACTGAAACTCTTCTTCTTCTCCTTCTTCTTCGTTCGTGGGCTGCAACTCCCATGTCCACTCATTTACATTACACGAGTGGCTTTTTACGTGTATGACTGTTTTTACCCCGCCATATAGGCAGCCATACTCCGTTTTAGGGGGTGTGCGTGCTGGGTATGTTCTTGTTTTCATAACCCACCGAATACTGATATGGATTACAGGATCTTTAATGTGCATATTTGATCTTCTGCTTGCGTATACACAAGAAGGAGGTTCAGGCACAAGCAGGCCTGCACATATGTTGATCTTGGAGATCGGAAAAATCTCCACCCCTTACCCACTAGGGACTGCTACTGAGATTCGAATCCAAGACCCTCAGAATGAAAGTCCAACGCTTTAACCACTCACCTATTGCGCCCGTCTTTAATATATCAACTCTTCCTCTGTGCATGTACGTGTGTATGCATGCGCGCACGCATGTGTGTATGTGTGTGTGACTAGTGTGTGTGTGTGACTACTGTGTGTGTGTATATGTGTATTCTTTGATATACCAACTCTTCATGTGTGTGTGTGTGTGTGTGTGTGTGTGTGTGTGTGTGTGTGTGTGTGTGTGTGTGTGTACATGTGTGTGTAAGTTTATTGTTTAATTCATTTAAATTTGTTTGCTCTTTAATCCACAACCTGCTCCACTACCAGCGATGTTTAAGCATTGAAACTGAAAGTGTGAAAGGGAAGTAACTGAGTAGCAAAATGAAAAACCAGAAATAAAGCGGATGGGTAGGGCTGGAAGAGTGGGGGTTGTGGGGGAGGGGGTTGTGGGGGGGGTGGGGGGGGGGAGGCGGGAGGGGCGGGTGTGGAGTGAGTAGGCAGATGGTGTAAACTGACATGCAATGAAACTTTGCAGAAACAGGAAAGGGAATGAGTCACAGCGGCATGGAAACATGAAACTGACACGCTCATTCTATCTCACACACATACACACACACGCACACACACACACACACACACTTTCTCCACCAAACCTGATTCAGGTGTTTTCAGTGTTGGGAGCTTGAACTTAAAAAGGCTGATGTTGAATATTACAACACATGCTCAGACACACACACACACACACACACACACACACACACACACCTGTAGCCACTCTCTCTCTCTCCAAAAATCTGATTCAGGTGTTTTCAGTGTTGGGAGCTTGAACTTAAAAAAGGCTGATGTTAAATATCACAAGGCATGCACACAGACACACAGACACAGATACACACACATGAACACACTGATAACTGAAACAGTGTAAATGAAGATACAGCCCCGTCAATACCTTCTTCTTAGGTAAAAAAAAACACACCAAACAACAACAGCATATTCTCAGAGAATTATGCCTTGACACCTGAACCATTTCAGGTAGGTTGTCCGCCCAGCCCCCATCCCACACTCACAAACACACACACACAACACATGTGCAAGCAAGCACACACACACACAAACACACACACACACACACACACACACACACCAGAAAGTTATGTTGTCACAAGTTATTTATATTTACATTGTTGCAGGTTAATACTTGTTGATATGCATATACATATTCTCCTTCCCCTGACACCTCATTCAATACACACCACAATCTCTTTAGACCTTTTTCTTATAATATACTTTTCCTCTGATACATAACATGAATACTTTTTTTTACACTAATATTCACATGCATTCCCTTTCGTTTATCCACTTCTTTACTCCTTTCCGTCTAAAAACACTTATAGTGAATAGACGTTAAACTGAAGATAAACACCAGAAAGTGGGAGTACTACAGACTAAGCCGAAGACCACCTGTTCCTTTGGAGCAAAAATCACACAAGAAAGAAGAACAAAACGGCTCCTGTTTACAAAGGTTCACCATGCAACAGATTAAACTTGTTGTGAAGACCACAGATTTGAAATGAGTTGATCTGAAGACAACTTCTTTTTTTTTTTTTTTACTCCAAGAGTCTCAGTTTCATGTAAGAATAATTTAGAATCCAAAACAAAAAGATTATATAAATATTCTAAACAGAGAGATGTTTGAACGCATGTTCCTTTATAGACATTTTATGTATATGTTAAAGTATTTTCTGATTGTTGGTTTAAACATTTTTTAGTATCAAGAAACAAGGTGAAATACAGCATTCCATTAAGAAAACTTGAGCTACCACAAGCCTGAGCGTATATCCTGCTTTTCTAAATTTTGAAGACAAAGTGCACATTCAAGGCCAGTGCAGCTTTTTTTTTTTTCTTAAAAAAAAAATTTTTATGAAAAAATTCTCCTGCATTCAAGAGACCACACATCAGATAATCAAAAGAAAAGAGGTATAAAACTGATCTATCTATCTGCCTGTCTGTCTGGTGTGTGTGTGTGTGTGTGTGTGTGTGTGTGTGTGTGTGTGTCTATGTATGTGTGTGTGTGTGTGTAGAACGTATCACAAAAAGTCTGTGGATAACAAAACAAAACTCCATAAAAGGTGACATATTTTCTCAACAACATTACAAACTATCTCCAGTAGAGACTACTAAAATGAAATAGAAAATAAAAAAACAAACAAACACTGAAACAAACAAACCTGTACAACAAGCACCCATTTTGTTATGATTTTAGTTGTAATTCTGCTGTGTGTGTTTTTTGCTTGTTTGTTTGTGGGTTTGTTTGTTTTTTTTTGTTTTTGTTTTTAAAAAAAAATAAATTCTGTGCATCAGGTCTAGGCCTCTGCCTAAACTAATTAAAAATTTCTATTTAATTACTGGTGCAGGAAAACATACAAAAGAGCAGAGCCTTGCAAAAACAACACCTCTGCAAGGAAAAAGACATGCATTTAAGATGAGAAAAAATGACAATAAAACAGCCTGGAACTGGGAGTGGAACACAAGATACATAAAGGAAATCTTTTCAATGTTTTCAGTGGTGTCAAGTACATTTATTGTTCCAGAACCAAAGGTTTTGATCATTAAAATGTAGCCACTTAAAAAAGTGCAAATGATGATATGAATCACGAAATATAAAAGGTTTTAATCATTAAAACGTTGCCACTTAAAACAGTGGGAATGATGAAATGAATCACGAAATAAAAACAACTTTGGAGGATGGTGTTGGGTAAACTGATCGAGAACGGCATTCCCGCTCCGCCCCAAGAAACCAAGGGAGGCAACACATAACAAACGCGAAATGTACAAATCCATTTTGAATTTGAGTTGTTGCCCTTCTATCACTCTCTCTCTCTCTCTCTCATACCTGACTTTTTCACTTGTGTGGCACAGCAAAGATTATCTACTGTTGTAGTGATCATCCATTTTTTTTATTTCTGAGTGCTATCTAATTTATTCAATGATGCCAACAGATGTGAAAATAAAACATATCAACATGCCAAATAGATTTGCATTACAAATTAAGGAATAGAAAAAGAAATAGTTCTTAATTAACTAAAGAATCTCATATTCTACATTAAAAAAAAAAAAAACTATTTTGATTTTATTGTCACACACACACAAACACACACACACACACACATATACACACACACCATTCTCTCTCTGTCTCTCTGCTTGTCTCTCTCATATCTGACATATCTTTACATCTCTGTCTGTCTCTCTGTCTGTCTGTGTCTCTCTCTCCCCTCTGTCTCTCCCTCTCTCTGTCTTTCACATAATGTGTCTATCTGTCCATATCCCTATTACCCGTCACCTTATTTGCTGCCTTTTATGTCTCTTACATCTGTGTTTAAAATTTTATCGTTACTTTTCTGTGTTAATTTCACTTGAATCATTCATGTGTAGCATTCATGCTAGAGTTTTGTTGTTGTTTTTCCCTTGGTGTGTGTGTGTGTGTGTGTGTGTGTGTGTGTGTGTGTTAGTGTGTGTGAGTGTGTGTGCGTGTGTGTGTTACTCGCTTCCGTTCCGTACAGATGTGAGCGATGTTGTGTCTCTCAGTTTGACACTGTGTTATACTCGTACATTATACATGTATTAAGTATTCAGTATAACTGCATTTATATGCGTACATGTTTGTGTGTCTCTTAGAACAACGGCAGATGTGTAAGTCGGCCAAAGTGCTAATATCTTCACCATTGGAAAATAAAGATTCATTCATTCATTCATTCATTCTCTCTATCTGTAGATGTCTCTCTCTTCAGGATCATTGCTTCCTTGTAGAACTAAAAGCTTTCCTATTGATTCATCTTCTGTCTCTTTTAGGCTCTTCCTCTCTCTCAACCATATTTTCTTTCTTTCAAAAGCGAGAAGAAATGATGATCAAACAGAAACTGAAAGTGAGATTATATTGTTGCGAAACATTGCACGTATACATGCCACACATACACCCATCTTTGAATTGTTTATTACCATTTTTTTTAAAAATTTGCAATCATTTTCATTTTCACTGTTATAGCTTTCCATCCACGTCATTGCAGAAGGAAACAGACATTTCTGTTAATTAATGCATATAAAAAAAGCAAAAATAATTACTGGTACATTATCTTTTTATAAAAAGGGGAAAAATGCTTATTTTCTTTAAACAATTCATCTGCAACAACATTTTCTATTTAAAATACTTAAAAATTTGGACTGCGACCATTTTCCAACACATGTGTGCACACAAATACATATCATACCCACAATCAACCTCACTCAACCAAACACCTATAGACAGATGTACATACATGCATATGTGTTCAAGACAAATACTTAAAACTGAATATGTATGGTTGTCTTATATTGTTATAAAATACTTATATTGTTATAAAATAAACTGCCTGCTTAATTTCTCATCTCTTTCCTTATCCTACAAAATATGTATTACTCCAAATTGCTTCCCTTCCATCTTTCAACAACATATTTTTAGAACCGTGGTATCTGGGAGTTCTTTTAATTCAAAATCATATTTGTATGAGTTTTAAGCACTGACAGTACTACTTCTTTGACACTGTAAGTATCCATTGCAAACACAATGTATTCCAATTATCCTCCCTGCAGAAACTGATGCAAGTATACTTAATAGTACTGATCTGAACCACCGACACAGTGGGTCATTAGAAAAAGTGCAGCCCAGGTCAATCTCTCGCAGGATGGCTAGTAGCACACACACACACACACACACACACACTGATGCACACTGCTGGTTACACTAGCAGTGACATCACAGCTATCTCAAAGTGATTTCAATGTGACCAGTGCTTTGGGGCCAAATAACAATCAGTGTGTGTGTGTGTGTGTGTGTGTGTGTGTGTGTGTGTGTGTGTGTGTGTGTGTGTGTGTGTGTGTGTGTGTGTGTGTGTGTGTGACACATTTGTGATTATGCCTGAGCATATTTTGAAAGGAAGTGCTGAGTACAGCCTTGTCACATGGTCCAAAACCTAGTAAAATGAACCATCACAATAGCATCCTCCTTCTCCTCCTCATTTATCACCAATATACTGTTATCCCGTGTTCTGTGGCCTTTCACGCCTCTACTCTAGCGGTGACCTCAGCTTCGATCACTCCTCCACTTCCACGCTTCAGATGAAGAATTTCTGTCAATGTTTTCAGTGTTGGTGTCTTCATGTGGGGCTGTCACTGGAGTGACGTGGCAGTGGTGTCCACTCTGGAGGAAATGCTTATTCACTTTGTTTCCTTGACTAAGTGATTATTGTCAGTGAGTTGGGGGCAAGTCTGTGGTATCTTGTGTGTGTGTGTGTGTGTGTGTGTGTGTGTGTGTGTGTGTGTGTGTGTGTGTGTGTGTGTGTGTGTGTCAGTCAGAACAGGCATTGCTGAACAACACTGATGTGTCACTGAAGCACTGCTGTGTGTCCTCTGGGGTGTGGTATACTAACAACCTAAGATTGATAGTTCACTGTGAACCCACATGTGGCTGTTCAATGGGGACTTGGGATGAGTAATATGGGAGTAATTCCACTGAAATGGTGCATATAATGGTGCAGCAAAAAACAAAATTCAACCCCCCACCCCCACCCCCCCAAAAAAAAGAATAAAATAAAACTGGTGTCACCAAGACAGCAAGGTATGATCTATAATGAACCACTGCAGAACTGAGACATTTTCTTTATTTCATTCACAGCATGATGATAAATGAGGAGTATGATAATGATAATACAAGGGAAAAATACTTGTGTTTGAGACAAGTTGCACACACACACTCTCTCTCCCCCTCTCTCTGTGAATTATATATATATATATATATATATATATATATATATATATATAAACCCAATCCCAGCAATATCCAGACCTAAGATACTGAAACTTCTAGTGATGGGACTGGAAATTTGAATTATCAAAATCACATGATTTGTGGAGCGGATGAAACTAATCATTTGTATAGTTCCTGAGACGTGTTTCTTATTTGTGATCACACTGGTATGCTGGTGACAAGAGAGGTTGAGAAGTACATGTGCAAAGAAATGGGCATGAGGTGGAGAGTTGATTTTATCCTTACCTCATGGCACAACTGCTCTAAATGCTACCTAGCTTTGACTTACAGTTACAAGAATCTTGCTACTCTTGCTGAGTTGGAAAAAGAAACACACCTTCCTGCCGTGTCTTGCGAGAACCTTGCCAAACTAGTGTGAAAAAATGTGTCTCAGTGTTCTGAATTAAACCAAATATGACCCTCAATTCTTGGAAGGAAGCAATTTCCATGAATGACGACTGCCCTGTGGTTATAGCACTGGACTATCAATCTGAGGGTTTGGGTTTGATCCTTAAGTCAGTGCCTGATGGGTAAAGGGGGTTGACTTTTCAATCTCCAAGGTTAACTGATGTCCAGACCTGCTGCGTCTGTACTCCATTTGTGTGTATACACACGCAGAAGATAAAAAAACGCATACATATAAGTTAAAAATCTTGTGAGTTCAGAGAGTTATGGAAACACGGTAATAGTACTAACACCCAGCATGCATCAATTGCACACACACAAAATGATAACTACTTGATGCTGAAGATTGGAAGAAGTAGAAACTCACAATATTATATATACCTCTGAAGCAAACAACAACATCCCAACTAACCAACAACAAATCTGCCATTGTTGACAACCATCTGACCTTTAAAAACAATGAACAATAACAGGAAAATCAAAATACAACAGGTAAGTTCATCAGTAAACTTCACAAAATGCCTGAAAACATATGCCATCTCTGACAAAATTTGGCACATAAGCAATCGACATGACCCAGCATTCCTGCCATGCCTTCTTTCTTTGGCCCCAACATGTGTTGCCGTGTCAAAGGTCATCGGAATTGAACTGAATCAGTTCGGACCCAATGATGACGTTTTGTACACTGTTCTCGCCCCCCTTCCTTACAAACTGTCTGCATGTGTTGATGACAACCAGCGATTAAACAAACATGTTCTTATGCGATCACTGTTTACTGTAGTTCAGAGTCTTTGTCTCCTGTCTTGCCGAAATTAGGTTATGGGCGGAGCTCAAAAAAGCAACACCGAAACGAACACAAGCGCTCAAAAGTTCGAAAATATTCGCTGATGCTTTGTATGAGACCCTGTAAACGGCGACATAAACTGAATATAAGCTTTGATGGTTGTTTTTTCGTCATGATAACCGAAGAAATATGATCAAACATCATCGATCGTATCCAAATACTTCGCATGCCTTTCTGAAGCCACGCACAATGGATTCCGCGTGGTAAATGGGCCAAACACCGAACAGTAACAAGGCAAACTCCAGCAATTCATAAAACAAACACAGACACAATCACTGACACTCTTACCGATTTTGTCGGTGGTTTCAACCATTGTAGCCGCCCGAGATAGTACTTCAAGCGGAGACTCCATTGTAACAGCCGATCCGTACAAGAATGAGTGGAACAAATGTCGTCTGCCACAGTCTCTGCCTCGTGCCGTCGTTCGCAGATGGAGTGTTAACAAACGATATGATATTTTATAACATTCGACTTCAGAGGATCGCCTCAAGGTATCACATCAAAACCGATTGTCAGTATTGTTTGTTTCCTTATGTTTCGTCACCAGACTCATTCCAACTGTATATCCCACAAAAGTCTCGTAAACTAAAAAAAAAAAAAAAGAAGTAATCGGCTTTACATCGGTTCGGAATGACAAGAATTTCTAACTAGGTCACATGACTAGGATTGGTCATGTGACTACCATTCTGGAACAACGCAAATCACGTGATATGCCAGTTCATTAATTTTTGTTGTGATTTGGGACCTTAGTTTTGTTTTCCATGACAATATAAACGAATGAAATTCATTTACTTTCTCATATTTTTGAAAACAAATTATACACACAGTTTTTGTTGTTGTTTTTTCCAAGGGAAATCGATTCATGGAGAAACATGGGAAGCGAAGACATTCCAACCTCTCTCGATCTCTCTTTGTCTCTCTCAGTCCAGAAAAATATATTAAAATAATAAGTAATAAATGGCACAGAACAAGCCTGGCTCGATTCAGACTTAGATCTTTAGGCCTAAATGCTAACAAAAAATGGTTCTCTGCTGACACGTCCGCACGGTCCCCTTGACCGATGTGTGGTGCTTCACTGCCGTTGAAGATGAAATTCATTTCCTTCATGTGTAAGAAGAAGAAGAAATTCGAAAGAAATGCTTGGTTCTTAACGGTGAAAACTTTATGAACATGAACCTTACCAGTATGCTTTTGATAGATGATGAAGTGAGAATAAGATCATTAGCGAAATTTATCGCCCTAGCTTGGGATTGTCGGAAAAACTGAGAAACTGATTAACTTTCGAAGCCTTATAGTTATCGAAAAGACACTGTTACCTGCTGCCAGTTCCACAGTTGATAAATCTGAATAACTTTGTAGAAAGTTGGATGTTCGAGCTTTTTTCCTTTTCCTTTTTCATCTTAGTAACATGTTTTATTTTACTGTGATTTTGTTGTTGTTCAATGTTCTTGTTTGTCGTAGTTTTCTTTTTACTCTTAGCAATGTGTCAATTTCTCTGTAAACCGCCGTTTTTTCTTTTGTTCATACATTGTCCCCCTTGCCAAAGGATAGTATTGTCAATGGTAATAAATAATGTCCGTCAGTGTCCATGTCCGCCCAGTACCAGTCTCTCTCTCTCTCTCGTCACACACACACACACACACACACACACACACACACATGCACTGCGCGCTCAGCGCACTCACTCACACGTAGCACACTCACACTAAGCCAGCCCGGCCCCCTCTCAGCCCCCGTCCCTCTCCGTTCCCTCATTGCCGTGCACTGACACCGTGACACACAGACACCGCCGGTGCAGACTGACACACACACACACGCGCGGCGCGCGCACACACACACACACACACACACACACGGCACATACACATACACTGACACACGGCGCGCACACACACACACACACACACACACACACACACACACACACACACACACACGGTGGCCACACACACACACACACATTTACAAGTGCCATGGCAGTCGATTTACGTACGTGAATGCTTCCAGTCCAAGAAACACTGTCAGTGTACTGGAATGCGCTTGCCCTCCGAGTCTGCCGGCGTGCACACCTCGCCCCCACCCACACTCCTCAGTCTACACTCTCTGAGCGTGCGTGCGAGTGCCCAGGTGCATGAGAGTGCATCGTGTGTGTGTGTGTGTTGTGTGTTGTGGACGGTGTGTGTGTGTGTGTGTGTGTGTGTGTGTGTGTGTGTGTGTGTGTGTGTGTGTGTGTTCAGTCATTGTCAAACGTCAGATCTTTCCAGCTATGAAGTTATGTCAGTTGACAGTCATTCTGACCAGCAATTGAACTGCTGACCGCCACGGTCATAAGTAACGGCCGGACTTATTGGCCAGGGACTCAGACTGTGACAATGGTCTTTGAGGGGCGATCGATAAGTATCCAAATCAGTGCCGCCGCATATGGACATACTTACACAACCATAGTAATGGCTATTCCAGCTTATCAGATTATTGATGTATCACCCCTTAGCTTTCATACATCTCCCCGTTCTTTTCAACCGCAAGTCCATGACACCCAAACACGTTAAAATAGTATACCCAAAATTACGTCCTGAAGAATACACGAACCTCTTCAGTGAGCACTTTGGGACTGCTTTCCTCTCATCTCAGTGTCGCTTGTCTGAAGGGAACAGCAACCAACTACTAGGGGACAAAATCGAGGGGGAAATATGTCGGCACGGTGACCAACTGTGCACTACTGATATTCTGCCAGAAAGTCAAAATTAGTTGCTGCAACAATGGATTTGTCAGTCATCAGTGATGCTGCAAGACTGAGACCCTGGGTTCGAGCGCGGGGACACTGTCTGCACCATGCGTCAGGAACTTCACGTGAGCAGTGGTTGTGACATTCTAGTCTGAGGTCATTGTCAGTCTTCAGTTCTGTCATCAGTGAAGTGGAACCCGGGTGACTGCATGGTAGGATTTGGAAACAAAATTGAAAATACCATTATTTGCCTGGACTTCCGGGTCTGTTGAATTTTACAAGTGAATTCTAACCAGTTAGGAGACCAACTAAGACTGCTAACTGTTGTCAAGTTTGTTTCAGTCTGGGGAGCACACAGATTAACGACTGAAGGACATTATTACCATGACTGCATGATCATGGCAAAACAACATGATAACAAGAACAGCACCTACCATGTCCACATGATCATGGCATATTAATGGCAGTTAAACAACAGCATTTATTACCATGTCCGCATGGTCATGGCAACACATTATAAATTCAAGAACAACATCCACCATGTCCACATTGGCATGATCATGGTGAAATAATGTCAATGAAGCAGAACAACATCAGCCATGTCCACATGACCATGGCCAATTAATAATGATTACACAAATTACAGATTTATCATCAAAACATATTGTATTACAGAAAGCATTAAAAAAAAGGGAATTACTTTCAGTTTGAAGGAACTTGCAGCAAATGAGCGAGCAATCAGTAGAATTTTTCCACAGATAAAATCATGGATTCAGTGAAGTTCTTCTACAGACCAACACATAAAATTAAAACCATAATCAAGATGTTTCTTGATTAGCAAGGGGTTGGTAGCTATATCAGTATATGTTTTCCTAAATAACATAAATAATATTCAATGTATGGGGCCTTGTGAACATTACTTCCATCTCAGCTCAGCACAACACTCTCTCTCTCACACATGCACGCACTCAGAATCTTCATCAGTAGTAGGTTGGTATACAAGAATAAAGAAAGATATTCCTACACTTCTAATGCAGGAAAATTAACAAGGAACGCTTACAACGTCTCATTAATTAGTTCCAGACATTATAGGAAGGTGATGCAATTTGGTTCCCGATAGCTCAGAGGTTAAGCCAAGTGGTCCAAGGGAGATAACCTAGCCCTTTCACTCAGTTCAGGACAGTCGAAAAAACGGACATTCCTGCTGCATTTGAGAGGCCAGTTTATTGTCCTCTAACATATTCATGCACTACTTTACCACAGATGCATGTATATATTTAAAAGTGTATGTTATACTGTGATGTTAAAATGTGTCGTCAGATAGTGGAGGTATGGGGAGGGGGTGGGGGTGGGGGTGGGGGGGGGAGCGGGTAGTGGGGAGGGCTGGGGGGGAGAGGTGGGGGGGGGGGGGGGGTTAGATGTAGAAGGGTGAAGGATACAGCTCTGTATGTATGTCTTTATATCTATATTTTCCGATTCTGATACCTGCTGTGTCACTAGAGCTTTACAGCTAATGACTAATATTAAACATTTAAAATGTACAGCTCCAATGACATAGGGGTACAAATCAGAACAATTATGGTGAAAGCAATGAAACAAAATCGAATAGGGGAAAAAAATGAAAGAGAGAGAGAGAGAGAGAGAGAGAGAGAGAGAGAGAGAGAGAGAGAGAGAGAGAGAGAGAAGGAGAGTATCAGTATCAGTAGCTCAAGGAGGCATCACTGCCTTCGGACAAATTCACTGCAATACACTACACTGGCCACATCAGTCTGCCAAGCAGATGCCTGACCAGCAGCGTAACCAAACGCGCATAGTCAGGCCTTGATAACTGAGAGAAAAAAAAGAAGAAAAAAAGAAGTAAATGAATATTCAAAATTAAAAAAGAAAAAAGAAAAAAAGAAAACAATAATAATGATAATAACAATAATAACAATAAAATAAAAGACAATAATGATAATGAATAAACAAATAAGCAAATAAATGTAAACACACACACACACAGACACACACACACACACATAACAGATATGCAACAAGCATGCAGTTTCACAGATATGAAAGCACAAAATAATACACATAAACGTACACGAGCCCAGGATACTGAAACACACACACACACACACACACCCATCTCCCAAATTACCCTGCACCCCCCCCTCCCCGTCAACCACACACTACTAATTTCTAGGCTTCGTATCGCATCTTCAACGGCACACACACACACACCGACACACACACACACACACACACTTACTTATACAAGCACACACACACATACGCCCATACCTCCTCCCCTCCACACACACACACATATACAAATATATATATGCACACCCGCAAGTTCCAATATTCCGTTGCTCCCACAATACAGACATGCATACACACAACTCATCCTCCGTCTACACAGACACACACACATACACGCACGTGCACAGAGCTCTCCTGACACGTGTACACTTACAGGGCACTCGCGCACGCACACATGCGCACCCGCACACACACACATACACACACACACACACATACACATGCCAGAGGCTGCCACTGATTGGCCGCAAGAGGGATGGGAAAAGATCTCTGGTGCCAGGATCGTGGCGTCAGTCTAGCGTGTTGCTCAGTCTATTGTATTTGGAATAGCCCACAGAGATTCTGTTCCGTTTTGAAGAAATTTGCTCAATGTTGGTTTGGAAATGATGCCAATATTCGTTTGATTTGCAAAGCATTGTGCTCAACCTTTTATGCTAGACTTACTCGGGCCACGGCTCCCTCTCTCTACCTTTATTTCTTCGAGGCGATCCGACGATGGTGTGATGGCCTTGTACCTGCTCTTTGTGTTATTCTTTGACTTCAGTGTAAAGACAGAAAATGGCGGAGACAGCCGGAAAGAGACTGAGAGAGAGAATCTGACAGAGAGGGGGAGAGACAGCGAAAGAAAATGAGAGGCAGAGACGCGGAGACAGTGAGAGACAAGACCGAAGACAATACAAGACAAAATCCTATACTTCGAGGACAACTGATGAAAAATGCAGTGATTTGCTTTTTTTTTTTTTTTAATTTTTTTTTTTTTACATCCAGTCCCCGCCCTGAATAGGGTCTACACTACACCGGGCAATACTAAATAAAAAATAAAGCATCAGTGATGTTAGTAAAAATACATAACAGAGGCGAAAAAAAATATTTAAAAAAACTGCATTAAAAAAGAAAAAAAAAGAAAAAAAAAAGAACACACACACACACACACACACACACACACACACACAGAAACTGACAGAGAGGGGGGAGAGAGAGAAGAAAAATGAGAGAGAGAAAACGAGAGAGAGAGAGAGAGAGCCGGAGAGAGAGCGTTTCTCTGAGTCGTGATGAGAGCGTCTAAGTCCATGTGAGCCCACACAATGGCCGAATAGCAGGTCCCAACACACTAGTCGCGCACCGTGCTCCTCAACCCTGAAGGCGGACGGTTGTAAACTGAGAGAACACATAACACATTCGTCAGTCATTTCACAACACATCTTTGATCAAACAGAAAGCATTATCAGTCACAACTGTATACATACATGTGTATTTGCTTGTTTTTGGATCTTTGTGAGATGGAATAACGAACCGGGGGGAGTATCGACACGGGGGAATATCGGGCTGACCCCCCCCCCCCCCCCTCGGGCCCCCTTCCTTTCCCGCGGCCGCCGCCGGCCAATTTTTTTCCCCCGTTTTTCTGAGTTCTTTCAACTACAAGAAGAATCAAAATCAAGGGTGTGCAGAAAATAATAACACGCCCTCTGCAGTGACAGCCCGGTTGCTTGACTGAGTTTACCAGGTGAGCCACTTTCCCACGTGACCCCCCACCCCACTTGAATCTACCCAGTCGCTCAGCTAACTGAAAAACCACCTTTGCAAAAACAAAAAACAAACAAACAAAAACCACACACCAAAAAAACCCACAAAAAAACAAACAAAAAACAACCCAATGCAATGCGTGCACCCTCTGTCACACCCAAAAAACAAGCAAACTGACCGGTCATACAACTTTCGAGATCGCAAGTCGGCCAGGACGTCAATTGACTGAATTAATATTACTCCTCCAATGACTGATAATCCGAGGCCGTAAAGAAATGGCCTAACAGTTGTAATGATAATGAACTGACATTCATACTTTTACCACCTAGTTGACGTCAGTATTTCTTCTCAACCGAAAGAATGCGACATCTGCCGTCGCGAGCCCAGCCTAATCGAAAGTTGCTGGCGAGCCGTTGTGGGGGCAGAAGAGAGTCACGTGACAGGAAGAAATTACTTCAACGAAAAATGGCTCCCGTCTGATATGCAAGGTAAGATTTTTTTTTTCTATTCAGTCCGTTTGGTGTACTAACTCCGCTTTCGAATATTATTTGCTGGTCACTCATATGATTTTTAGACGGGAAGGATATTTAAGGGACTGGGCTTGTAATTTCGATGGGAACTGTTTTATACCGCGAGGATTTTCACTAGACAAGCCTGTGTTTATGTTTTACGCAGACGACATGAATGGAAAATGATCAGACAGAGGAGTGCCATCTAAGATTATTTTCCTTCGTTTGGACAGTGGGTTTCATTGTTGAAGAATGTTGGATTGAATAGACATATGAATGTTTATGTATGTTTTTCAATGCTGTTATTTTCAAAAATTATGATTATTGCCTTGTCGCCAGTGATTGTTTATTGTCGATCGACGTGATTTCGAACAATCATGACCTGTGGTTCTGGTGTTTGTATTTTAGCATCCATTTCCAATTTTTCTTTATGTGCTCTACCTACCAAGTGAATGACTGACTGACTGATTTAGAAAAAAAGTTTTGTTCAGTTAGTATAGTTCTTATTTCGAATGATTA
This sequence comes from Babylonia areolata, assembly GCF_041734735.1. Taxonomy (NCBI): domain Eukaryota; kingdom Metazoa; phylum Mollusca; class Gastropoda; order Neogastropoda; family Buccinidae; genus Babylonia; species Babylonia areolata. The sequence continues at coordinate 11,956,808 of NC_134900.1, read as the reverse complement.
TTTTATTATTATTATTATTATTTTTTTACTGATCTGCAGGTGATGCAGAGTACCGATCAGAAGTTGATGCTTACAGTCACACCTTTCACAAGTTTCAGATTCTCCGTGTTTATTTATTTATTTATTTATTTTATCTATATTACCATTTATTTGTTTACTTGCTTATTTCTTACTTTCTTGATATTTATTTATTCATTCATCAAACACATAATACATTAGCAGATAGATCAGAGAGGAAGAAACAAACAGGAACAGTCATGTGAGAAAACCATCAAAATGTTGGATGGTTGATAACTGCATGTAAAATTAATTCATTGAAACTAATGACATAAAAAAAGTGTTGTTGCACGAAAACATTTGAATATTTGTTTGTTTATTTTTTTGTGCTTACGAACTGGGCATTATTGATGATGTATTTATTTAGTCTCCTTTTGTAGTTGAAATTAAATCAGCTGATCTAAATGGCTAAGGTTTACATTAACAAGTTTATGGTATGTTTATTTATGGCTGCTTTGACAAATTATGCACCTTGATGATAATATACACTTCATTAGATACTATCTTTTAATATCCCTGTGAAGACAGATATCAAAGCATGAAAAAAATGCTCCATCACAAGCCTTCAGATATTTTTCCCATGTGTCAAAAATTGATTGCTAATGGGGACAGATTACATCTGTTTGAAATGTTTGTCTTTATATATTCTGTATGGTTTTGAATTTTGAATAGTTTTAGGGATTTTGACTTCAAGGATACAACATCTATCAGTATCATGTTTTTGCATGAAAATAGGTTACAGTTGCTGACAGTTTCATATCTCTTTGAAAACAGAATTTGTCAGTTTTTTTTTCTCCAGAAATGAAAACAGTAGAAGTAGATGCACAGTGTCAATACTTTATTCTCAGTCTTTCTCTTTCTCTAAACTCTCTCTCTCTCTCTCTCTCCAGTATCGTTTACTGTACTACATTATCTTTATAATAATAATGATGGATACTTGTTGAGCGCTTTCTTCCCTGAAAGGGAGCTCAAAGCACTTTACAGTAAACATAAAACACACACAAACACACACACACACACACACACACATACGCATGCATGCATGCACGCAAGCACACATGCGCAATAACTTACAAAAGGAAGATTTGATGCACAAAAGCATTCAAAGACTACGCCTATTACATTTCTTAGTCACACACACCACCACACACACACACACACACACACACACACACACGGCACACACGCACGCACGCATACACGCGAGGATTCTGGATGGATTATAACTGAATGTCATTAGAAAGGGATGGAAGGTCTATGTATAGGCGTTTTCAAAAAGATGTGTTTTCAGACAGGTTTATCTATATATAGACCTAAGAAATATCAGATAAATCAGAATACTTTGTATTCATGAAAAATTAAATATTTGTACTAAATTGTAGTGTGATTACTGCAGTAGCACACTTGACTGACTTATCTTTTTGTGATGTATCAGTTGTCAGATAGTTTGCAAAGAGAAATCAGAAATAGTGTTACAATACAAGTGAGTCATGGGGGAAAATCAAATTTATCTGATTTTTTTTTTTTAATGAATATTATTCATTTATAAAATCTTTTACTTTGTAGAGAGGAAGTGACAGAATGGGTTACTTTACAGAGAGGAAGTGACAGAATGGTTAAGATACTTATCTGCCAGTAGACTGCTTGAGAGTTCCATGCTTTCATGACAAAGGGAGGTGTGTCACAGGATATGTGCTCTCAGCGTTGATTTTGCTCTCCAAAATTGTGAGCAAAAAAGATGATTGAGCGAGGCAGAATGTGCGAAACAGCAGGCTTCTTTTTTGTACGACTTTTTGGTCATGTTCTGTTGATTTTTTGTTGTGCATACAATGGCACTTCATTGTTCAGAGTTTGGTTGTAGCAATGGAGGCTATGAACTGAAGAAATGGAGGACAGCACATGTTTGCTGCTTTGGTCTATGTTGATCGCCTTTGGCACTGCTCACGATTTCATTGAAAGTAAGGTGCGCATTCTCGAGATTCAAGATGGCCATGGAATTCTGCAGCGGTCTATACCATGTCTAAGAGGGTCTGGGCTGAAATCCCTGTCTCGCCCTTTCTCCCCAGTTTAATTGGAAAATCAAACTGACCGTCTAATCATTTGCATGAGATGATAAATGATTCAGCGCTTGTAGCTTTTAGAGGTGTTTGATTGGCTAAGAGTGGACTGGGCAAGACAGGGCGTCTTTTCACCGTTAGCCGCATGAAATTTGGCCAAGCGGAGCAGTACGATAGGCCTTGTTTGCATTAGTTTGACATTGTAAGTATATCACTATATGTATCACCAAACAGGGAGTTTTACGCAAACTCCTCCTTTCTGTGTGCAGCATGCTCTTGGCGCTCAAGAAATTTCAGTTTAAGTTAATCAGGGAGGCATCAGTGCATTTTGACAAATCCATGTATACTGTACCACATCTGCTAAGCGGATGCCTGACTAGCACCATAACCCAATGCGTTCTTTTTCAGTGTGCCAAATGCATGCTGCACATGGGACCTTGGTTTATTGTCTCATCCAAATGACCAGACGCTTGGTTTGATTTTCATGTCAAACTTGGGAGAAAAGACAAGAGCGGGTATCAAACCCAGACCCTCATGAACACTGCATCTTAACCATTCTGCTGCCTTCCTCTTCCACACTCTGAAAAAGAACCCATCGCAATATAAGTTTGTTCTGTTGAAGAGATCAACATATATAAGTGTGCATACATATGATTGTTATCAAGGCCTGACTAGCGCATAGGGTTATGCTGCTGGTCAGATGTCTGCCTAGTACTAGTAGTAGATGTGGTGTGGTGTGGTGTGGTGTGGTGTGTGTGTGTGTGTGTGTGTGTGTGTGTGTGGATTTTTTGTCCGAACATAGTGACTCCTCCTTGAGAAACTTAAACTGTTACTTTCATATAATAATTAACATTTTCATAGGAACAAATAGCAACAGAGACACTTGCTCTGGCATAATATGGATGGATGAGTGAAACAGTTAAAATTGTTTTCAAAAGTTGTTTTCAGTAGTTCATTGGAAAAAAAAAAAAAAGGTATCATTTTCAGATTTTGGCTAGAAATTTTCCTAGAGCAATGATACCATCTATAGACACAGTAGCTATGAGGGTATAACTGATTCCACAACCTAGTGTTTTGTTGGCTGATGAAAAATATCCATGTACTCATTGCACTGATACTATGGTGCATTATATAATTTGGAGGCTTCTTCTTCTGTGTCTGTGGGCTGCAACTCCACATTCACTTGTGAACTGTACAAGTGGGCTTTTATGTGCACAGCCATTTTTACCCCACTATTTAGGCAACCATGCTCTGCTCTAGAGGGGTGTGCATGCTGGGTATGTTCTTGTATCCGTAACCCACTGAACGCTGGGATGAATTACAGGATCTTTAATGTGCATATTTGATCTTCTGCATAGATCTGCACATGAAGAGGGCTCCGGCACTAGCAGGTCTGCACTTTCGTTGACCTGTGAGACTGGGAAAATCACCACCCTTTAGTCACCAAAACCGGGGATTGAAACTCAGGCGAGAATCCAGTGCTCTAACTATTCGGCCACCAGACCTGTCCATATTGGGAGGCAGATTAGTGATATGAATATCTTAACTGAGTCTAACACCTGTCTCTCACCTTTATCAGTTTATGTGTCAGCTAGGTTGAAACAAATTGTTTTGTTTTCTGCCAACTGGGATGAAACAGATTGTTTAGTTTCGTGCCCCTTTTGTCAGTCTGACTCTGATGATTTGTTTGGAGAGCATTAGTGTTGCACACTAGGCAGATCTCAGAATCAGAGAATGAAGCAACACAGTAGTTATTCTGTTCAGTGAGAATGAAGATAAGAAAAAAATGTGTGTGGAGCAGGCTCACTCACACTGCTAAGTATTTATAGTGATTATTATCCACTAGTCTGGTGTCCTTTCTGGTAGTTTAAATTTGAGAACCAGTCTTGTTGAAGGAACAGGTTATTTAATTTTATTAATTCATGTTTCTATTTTATTTTACTTTTTGTTTGTAGAGCTTTTTTAATTGGAAGGTTGAGCTTTCAAAGAACTTAATACTGGAGTCATATTTGGTTAAAACGGATGTAAAAGCATTGCTGTCCTCTCAACTTAGTCTTTACAGTAGTTTTTTGCCTTTTTCCAAATCATATAATTTTCTGTGATTGTTATAAACAAGTTAATAAACAAGTTAAAAACAAACCTTTGCAAGGCTTGTATTTGATTGTTATAAACAAACAAGCAAAAAAACCCCCATCAAACCTTTGCAATGTTTGTCTCTTGCTCTTTTAATACACATTATACAGTCATTTCTTTTTTATTTATAGGTATATATTTTCTTGAAATACACATTATTTTGTTTGCATGATTTAGTAATGAAGCACACAAAATATATGTATCCATCATTTCTGTTGTTTGTCTCTCCATAGCTTTGAGAGAGATATGTGTGTGTGTATATATATATATATATATATATATATATATATATATATATATATATATATATATATAATCTTAAATAATATTTTAAAAATTTATATATTTATTTATTCAATCATTAAATGTTTTGCTCATGAATTAAAAGCAGCAGACATCCCCATTCTTCTGTCAAGAGGACCCACACAGAGTTCCTGGCAAGATATAGACCAGACACACAAACAGTGACATTTTCAGATGTACCCTTTGTCCTTTATGGAAGTTGACGTCATGAGCCCACACAGAGGAAAGTTTGAAAAAAAAAAAAAAACCAACCCCCAAAACAAAAACAAACAAAAAACTTACACATTTGTATGTATACTTTTATCTTGGAGTCAGTCAGAAATGCAGAAATCGTAAACATCAGACTGGCATTTACACGATCACTGCTCAGACACCTGACGTAGTAGTGTCTTGAACAATCATTCGTAAAATGTCAAGACTCCATATAGACTGCTTTGAGAATGAGAGACTCTGGTTTGTTTGTGCATGTGACATACTTGGTGTGACTTGAGGTTAATAACTTTATTAGACTTTCACTTTGAGGAATTTCATGCATGCATTTGTATGTGCGCGCGCGTCGTCTAAAATTGTATAAAATCTGTCATCATTTTCCAGTATAAGCTGTCAAAAGTGTGTGTGTGTGTGTGTGTGTGTGTGTGTGTGTGTGTGTGTGCGCGCGCGCACTTTACTCAGGTTTTAACAGCAAATGGGTGGACAGAAGCAGTGGGTTAAGAACCCCCTGTGCAAGAACAACACGTTTCAACAGTTCCTTCATTCCAACAGCCAATTGAAAACTCAGCCTTGATTGGTAGCACACAGACTATTAAGATATCTATCTGTGACATTTCTCTTGTTGCTGTTTTTGTTGGACTTGTGTAAGAGAGTATGTGGGTGGCGTGAGTGCGTGAGCACATTTTATAGGAGTTTGAATGTAAGGTGCACATGTGTGGGAGAGAATAGACAGCAGGTCAGGGTGAGTGATGGGAAGAGTGATGGGTTGGAGAACTGTGTGAAGGGAGTAAGGGGTAGGGGTGAATGTAATAATAATAATGATAATGTACATTTATATAGCGCCCTTTCTCACTAAGAGCTCAGGGTGCTGTACTGAAAGAAAAATATTACAAGTAACATAAAACATTCATGGCCACTATTTCTCAAAAACCCCTCCCCCCACTCACACTCTCCCTTTCCTGCTCTACATACATCCAAAGTGAGCTGACATTGGTGGCGTTGGAGAAAAGGAAGCTGAGAGTACTTATAGATAGGTTTTAAAAAGATGAGTCTTTAGTGATGAGTGAAAAGCAGAAATAGAATCAGATGCTCGGATATGATAAGGAAGGTTGTTCCAGATGTGAGGAACAGCAAAGAAGAAAGAACATTCACCATAGGTTCTTGTATTGACACGGGGAAGTTTCAAAAGGTAACAGTCAGAGGAGGAGCGCAGATTTCTTGAGGGAGTGTAAACACTGATAAGGTCAGAAAGATAAGTAGGTTCTGCGGAGTGGAAAGCAGAATAGCAGAGACACGCAACTTTGTATTTAATTCTCGCTTCAATGGGGAGCCAATGAAGAGTGCGGAGGTGAGGAGAAATCTGATCAGTACGTGGGACTCTGAGAGTCAGATGGGCAGCATTGCTTTGAAGTTTTTGAGTTCGCTGAAGAATATTATGTGGACAGCCTGTGAGAAGAGAATTACAGTAGTCAATTCATAACAGCACAAAAGCAGAAATAAGAGTTTTAGTAGTTTCAACAGTTTCTTTTCATAGTTTTTCTTGATTTTAGATGTGAATAAAAACTTGTATTTATATGGAAATGATGGTTACTTTTTGATTTATTTGCTGTTAATCATCTCATGAGTTTATAAAAGTATATGTTCATATAGTATACTAAATTTAAAGCAGGCATACTGTGCCTTCAATTTTAAGAATTTCAGATAATTTGGACTAGGGTTTCTTGTTTTGGAACCAGTGTTTCTTAATGTATGTGACAAAATCAGAACATATTTCTTTTATGACGCTGAAGAATGTGATATTTCTATTAGAAGTATTACAGAAACAGTGATTGAAGAATTGATAATAATACAGTGGTGATTTTTTCATGGTGTCTCTTATTCAGAAATGGTGCTTCTTAGTTTTTCTTTGAAATACATGTAATGATTTCTTTTACTGTGTGATAAATCAGGCTGCTAAGTTTCATCACTGCAATTTCAAGTTTTAATTCAACCTTTTCACTTTTAAGTTAAACTTTATGATGTTCACTTCTTATGTAAGTTAGACTGCGGGCTGGGAGACTGTGTGGTATGACGAGCCTTTAAATTTTGAACTGGATTTATAAAGATGTGTTATACTGGTTCATAGATGTATTGTACTGGTTCATGAATAAGATTTGGACTTATGTTTGTGTAGTGTGCATGTCATGCACTTTTAATAAGTTGAAGTATTGAACTAATGTTTTGAAGGCCATGCCTCTCTTGTCTGTGCGTTAGTTAAATATCTTTTTCTGTCTCTCTCTCTTTGTCTCTGTCTGTCTCTTAAACACACACACACACACACACACACACACACACACATGTGAATCACTTGCAGTGTTTTATTGTTTCAGATTCTTAAGAAAATAGCATGAGATCTGCTGGTGGGACTACTGATCTGAAATCACTGATATGCATTTACTACAGCAGCTGATGATGGCCTTAGCCATCATGGTTCAAGCATATCCAGGTAAGTGGTGATTAAGTGCGCATAGTATCAGATTCTTTGAAGGCAGATGACTGGATAACCCCCACAATGCCTCTCGATTAGTGTTAGACTTTGAAAGGTCAGTGTCAGCTTGCCCATTTTTCCATGTAAGTGGCGAACCTCGCATGTTCGCGCAGAAGTTTTATGGTCACATTCCAACAAGGAAATATCTTTTTGGTTGCGTTGTGATTGCAGGAAGGGGATGGAAAAGATAAGTTACCTATTTTTATTTGGTTTGATTTTATTGTTTTATATCAAGCTGGCTTCAAGATGACACACACTTTGGTATGACATTTGCTCAGCAAAGTGAAGAATTGCTCTGTGTGTGTGCTTTTGTGTTTTTCTTTCCTCTCTGTGAATGTGTTTTCACTTTTTTTTAATTTTATTTGGATGGATCTTATGTGTCTGTATGTGTGAAAAACAATACATGTGCACACATTAAAATGTTTTTTTAACTTAGTCGTCAGGTGGATTGCAAGCGACAAGAGCATGAAAAAAAAATCCATTTAAAAAAGACCTTACAAGCCTTTGACAAGACATGCTTTACATTAGTAATATTTGTCCAATGGATTCAGGAAGTTCTAAAGGGACGAGGGAAGGGGCTGGGTGTTGGGGTGGGCAAGTTGGTAGAGTTATGGGGGATTTGTCTTTGAGTGTAAGAAGGGTCGGCTATGACTGTAATGGGTAATTTGCAGTGCAGCCAAGTGTGGTATTGTTCAGGTTTGGTTGGCTGATCATTTCAGTTGTACTTGTAGCTTCACGGTAGGGAGGGCTGTTCCCATGGATGTATTGACATAAGAGCGGGATTTACCTCAGCATGTTACAGCCCCGAGAGTAAGGAAGCATAACTGGTTGTGAGACAACAAAGATAGGGCCAGGCTGCCAGAATATAGAAATGCAATTGGAGTTAATGTGCTACCATTTTGTCCCTATCACTATCAGTTAGACTTGATGAAAGTCACTGAACCATTCATTAAGATTGTGTGTGTGTGTGTGTGTGTGTGTGTGTGTGTGTGACTTTGTGTGTGTGTGTCACTTTGTGTGTGTGTCACTGTGTGTGTGTATGTGTGTGTGTGTTATGTACAGGAGTACCTTTGTGCATTAACATTGTTTGTGTGTGTGCATGTGTGTATAGGTGTGCATACATTTGGATGCTGTGAACATACATTCATCACAGAAATTTTAAAAACACTGTAAAACTATTTATTCATTCATTTTAACTTTAATTTCTCTATGTGTAACAATATAATCACAATATTTTGTTCATGAACATATTGTGGGTAGAACTAGAATTGTTTTTGTGGTAATATTTTCTGTCTGGTTTGCATTGCAAACCTGTGAGATATGGTTTGTATTGCATACCTGTGAGATCAGCCATCTGATTTATATTGCATACCTATGAGATCTGCTTTGTATTGCATACCTGTGAGGTCTAGTTTGTAGTGCAAACCTGTGAGATATGGTTTGTAGCTCTTGCTTGTGAGATCAGCCATCTGGTTTGTAGTGCATACTATTGAGAGAGATATATGTATGGTTTGTATTCCAAACCTGTTTGTATTGCATACCTGTCAGGTCCAGTTAGTTGTGCAAGCCTGAGAGATACAGGGTTTTTAGGGCATACTTGTAAGCCGTCTGGTTTGTTGTGCATACCTGTGACTATGAGATGTGGTTTGTTGTGTCCCCCGTCTTCTGTTTTCCAAACTGTTTTATGATTTTGTTGTGCTTTTAGTTTTTTTTGTTTTTTTGTTGTTTTTTTTGGTTAATCATGGTCTTATTTTTCCAGCAGGTGCATGCTCTGTTATGTGAAACTCTCCCCATGCTGCAACAAGTTCCAGAGCAAAATGAAACCATGTCAGATTACTTTCATTTGAATGACTGTTGCAGGTCATTCCGTGTGCATATTCAGTTAGAGTTTTGTCACATTTTTGTTCAAACTTCAACATCATCAGAGTTTAAAAGTGAAGCAGTTTTGTGTCTCAGTGGGTTGAATGTTAATACAGTTAATGATTATGAAGTGATTGGAGAGTGTCCAAAGAATGGATTGAATTTTCTCACAGATATTTTTGCTGACATCAGAGTAATCATACTATATCATTAAGTTTAAACTCGTGAACAAAAAGGCATTGGCTATTTTTTCCAGTTTTTTCCTACAGTATTTTTTTGCATGTAGTGTGGGTGTGTGTGTGGAGGGGGGGGGGAATGATTTTTTAATGATGTTTGGTATTTTGTGTTCAATTTTTCCTTTTTTGATATTTACATGTGTTCTATTTGTAAACGCCTAGGACTTATTTTCAAGATTAGGTGTAAATGCTTATAATGATAATAATAATAGTAATACACACAGATATGTATAAATGTATCCACTTGCACGCACACACATAGACCCAGACAGAGAGACAGGCACAAACACATACATGCGTGCAAACATGCATGCCTGTGTATGCATGCATACTGACACACCAGCACGTAGATGTGCAAATGAGTGTGAGCAAGCACCCCCCACACACACCTCCCCCCCCACACCCCCTAAACACACATACAGACACACAGACACAGACAGACAAAACAATGCACGCATGTCAGAGATGGACAAAGAGGAGAGGAGACAAGAGGAGAAAGAGTGCAGCATATTGAAGTGGTCATTTGGAGAAAAATCAATACTGCCTTCAAGATGCTGGTGAACAAAGGGTGTTATTCACAGACATCTTGGCTGTCAGACTCCCTTGACTGCAGAACTGGTTCTAATTAAAGGGGGAGAAGGGGCAGTGGTGGTGTGTGGAGGAGGTAGATGATGAGAGGAAACAGTATTAATGAACTTCAGTGCAGTTGCATATGTAATAACTAAATCAGCAAAGGCATTGGTTATTTTCTCCTTTCCCCTCCCCCCTATTTTGGCGTAAAGAAAACTGGCCTGGCTTAAGTGAAGTCACATACATTATCAGTGAAAGCTGAGATTATTTTAGAATTGATTCCTCTCGAAAAACAACGGTTGTTTTGAGTTGGAACCAGCAACAGTTGTAAAGAAAATGAAAAAAAGAAAAAGAAAAAAAGAGAGAGAAAAAAAAAGACATCAATAAAGGCTGAAAAGAAATCATCTGACCATGAGATATCAAGACACTCTCTTGTGTTCTGATGTCTAACATCCCCAAAGCAGGAACCTTTCAACCCATCTGGACAAGATTCGGAACTGTATGGTAGTGCATTACAGTAATAGATGTTGGTGTTTTATTTCAAAGTGGGATTTTTTTTTTATGTGTGATGTTTATTCTTTTATGGTCTTTCAAAAAAGAAAAATGGAGAGCATTGCTGGTGATTTTATAATGAATTTTACTTCATCTAGAAATCCTTTAGTGTGGAAACAGCTTATAGCAAATAATAACGTTCAAATTGACCCAATACTCTGTATTGAACTTGAGCCTAAAACACCAGAATAACTGACACAATGCTCTGTTTTTAATCAGAACATAACTAGAAGAAAAGCATTTGAACCGAATTGGCACAGTGACCTGTCTTGATCTAGAATATGATGGTTGCAGTTGCCAAATGGCCGAGAGTGTTGGACTGAGGGTGTTTGGTTCAGTTCTGTTATTGCACCAGCTGAATTAAGTCTGTGTGTTTTTTTTACAATCTCACACATTGACATACACTGATACAGGCAGGTCTGTTTGTACCTTAACCTCTGTGATGTGTGTACGCTTGCAGAAGATAAAATATGCATGTTAAAGACCCCGTTATCCATGTCAGCGGTGGGTGGGTGATGGAAACTTAAATATAGCCAGCATGCACTCCTTATGAAAACAGAGTATGGCTGCTATAACAACGGGTAAAAAACTTCTGCATGTCAAAACCTGCTCATGCATGCGAGTGCACTTTGGAGTTGCAGCCCACGAATGAAGAACAGAAAGGAAGATCCAGAGCCTAACGAGGACACAGGTGTGCTGTTTAGAATCAGATCAGAATAACAAGAATGACTCTCGATCAACACAGTGTCCAATATTGAATCAGATCATAATCATATTTAGATGGTAACCAGAATTACACTTAATTGTCAAACCGTCCTCTTAAAAAAAAAAAAGAAAAGAAAAGAAAGAAAAAAAAGAAAAAAAGAGAGACTTGCACGTGAATGGACAATTGTGACTGTCCTCGACTGAATCAGAACATAACCAGAACACAGTGATAGCAAGAGTAACACTTAAATAGACAGAAAGCGACTGTCCTCTTCTGACTCTGAACATAACGACAATACAACAACAACAAAAATAACACTTAAATGGACACACTGTGGCTGTCCTCTGCTGAATCTAAGCATGTTCCATATTATGTCCTGCACTAAATCAGAACACAGTTAATGTATAAAAGTAAAAAATAAGTTTAAGAGAAACAGTCGTAAAGATGCATGTCAAAGTAAGAACGTTTGTATGGTTTGATGTTGTGATTAGGCTCCTTTTTGTGAAAGGTTCATCTTTTTATACCTGAGTAGCATCTTTATTCGTCTTTGAAATCAGTATCAGGTTTCATGTTGGCTATTTTGCCTTTAGGTGATAAAGGTTGACAGGGAGTGGCTTGATGGAAAAAAGACTTCACTTTTTCAGCTTTGTGTGTGTGTGTGTGTATGTGTGTGTGTGGGTTGTATTAGGAGACTAACACTAGCATTTTCTCAGCGATTACAAGTATTAGGAAAATAAATATTATTAGGTTGATGGACGCTGATTATTGAATACTGATCTTCTTGGTGCGTATGTATGTAGGAAACAAATCCTTGATAAACGTTTTAATAGTGATTTTGATATAAGAAGATTGATGTATCTCTCATTATACTTAAAACAGTCATTGATTTGTTTCCTGTTCATGCTTCACACAAGGAAGCATGTAGTGATGTACATTTGAAAATATCCTTTCTGGGCATGTATATTGACCCATTGACTCCCAAAACCATTTGTAATTTTTGCTGGAAAATTCCCAACCTCACAAACAAAATTCTGTCACCAGCAACAGCTTTCCCCCCCAGTTCTCAGTTTCAAGGAGGTTTCACAACATGCAGACTGATCCATATATTATATGCTGCACCACATCTGCGATTCAAAAAGAAAAAGAAAAAAGTAAATAGAAAAAGAGGAGCAGATTCCTGATCACTGCATATATCCAGTACAATGATAGGGACTTGAGGGCCTACCCAAGGTTTGTGTAAGACATTAATATGGAATGGGGGAGAAACAGGAAAAAAGAAGCAGTCACAATGGAATGTAGTAACAGCAACAAAAATCTGCGTTTGTTTGATCAGTCTGGGTGTTTTCTTCTGCTCATGCACTGGTGATGAATTGCATGCAATGTCAGAGTTTTTAGATGAACAACAGTTTAACTGTGTTTCAGATGGAGCTGCAGGTGAGACAGTGACAGTGAAGAGAGGGGACAATGTGACGCTGACCTGTGTGGACATAGGCAATGGGGAACAGCTGCAGAGCCTCTTCTGGTACAAAGAGGATATCCTTCAGGTATGTTTGCACACATGTCAAACACAAGCGTAGCCATGGTGTAGTGGTAATGCATCCGCCTATGAAGTGAGAGAATCTGAGTTCACATGCTCAAGCACCACACTTGCCAGTATTTTCTGTCAGTCCGCTAGACCTTATGTGGTGGTCTGGACGCTAATCATTTGAATGAGATGTTTAACCAGAGTCTCATGAGTAGCATGCACTTAGTGCATATAAAAGGACCCATGGGAATTAAAAAAAAAAGAAAAGAAAAAAAGTTACATCAGTAACTTTAGTTGTACATAGGCATACCAGCAAACACCTCTGTGTCCATCGTGAGCCTCTTAAAATGGCTGCTATGCAGAAGTCCATGAATTGTTTGACTTCATTGGGGTAAGATAATCAGTCTTTCTGTGACATGACTTTTTTGAGCAGACGTAAGAAAATAATTTTGTTTTGTTTTGGATTGCAGCTTTGTGCAGAGATAATGAATTAGTTTTTGTTTGACATGACTGTTGGGCAGAGCTGATAAATAGATTTTTTGTTTCTTTGTTTGACATGGTAGCTTTGTGCAGAGAGTGTAGCTTTGGTTTGTTTTACATGACTCAGTTGGGCAGAGATAATAAACTAGGGGTTTATTTGTTTGACATGGCAGTGGTTTTGTGCAGGCGCAGGTCAGTTCCAAGAAGGAGGCGAGCTTTGTTGACCCTGCACTTGCAAAGAGGAAGTCCATCAGTTCAGAGGACTACAGCCTGATGCTGTGGGACCTGGAGGTTGGTGACACGGCCGTCTACAGCTGCCAGGTCTTTGTGCTCAATGTCTCCCGCATGGAAAACCACTCCATGGTGTGGGACGTTGTTGTGCAAGGTGGGTTTGGAAAACGAGTCTTGCGGGCTTCATTTCTCATCTGTTTTAGTCTGAAGGTTTCAGAAGACTTCATTTCTGATCTTTTCGTTGGAAGGCATTTCTGATGTTTGTTGTCTGAAAGCTTCATTTCTGATGTTTGTGGTCTGAAGGTTTCATTTCTGATGTTTGTAGTTGAAGGTTTCATTTTTACACAAGGTTTCGCGTGTGTAAACAATGTATCTATGTAATAACCCGGTGTGTGTGTCTGTGTGTGTGTGTGTGGTAAACTTTGAGATTGTCATTTTCTCTGGAAATACTTTGTCTGCCAATACCAAATTTTGATTAAATATTGTGGGGGAAAAACCCTTCACAGTCATAATCAATAGGTTGTAAGTCTTTGGGATTAAACTGTATTTCCGGATCATCAACAGTTTATTTTGTTGAGGATCCAGATCAGTGGAATATTCTGGAAGCTGTTCCCATTTTGATTTTTAGAGAAGTTGTGAGTTGAATAGTTCAGTAGGCTTGTATTAGATAAACAACAACACGGTGAGTGTGTGTGTGTGTGTGCGTGCGCTGGTGAGCGTGAGCATGTGTGTTTTGTGTGCGTGCATGTGTGTGTGTGTGCATGCATGTGCAAGTGTGTGTCTCCTTTTTGAAAATCCGGTTCTGAAACATTTTATTTTAGCAATCCCTGTGCTCAGTGACAGTATGCTCTCTCTGTTTTGTACCGATTCCAGTGACAGGATATTTACCCTTCAACTCTTTGCAGTTGGTCTGCACTGGCAGTCCATGGGGAAGTATGTATTGTTAAAAGGAATCTTTTCCTTGAAATTAGTGGTAATGAACATGATTCATTTTGATGTCTTCCATGCCTACTTGCTTTTTTAAGACCGCCTTCAAAGAGGGTGACAGCTTGTGTTGAACAAAGGATGTCACTGTGAAGTTACAACTTAGTTGTTGCATTTTGTTCTCCTTTGAAGCTGAGCCAAGTAGAGCACCTAGGAGTGTTAAGTGTCATACGTGTGTTGTTTAGGTTATGTTGGATGTGGTGGGATCAGCTTTATTGTTTTGTACAGTTTCTTAGGCCCTGGTGTCTTTATGTGGTGAAAGTACGCTGTGTGAACTGAGATGCCTGACAATTTAGTCACCCTCTTTTGCTGAGACTGATGTTTAGTTTTGTTGGATAATTCATGTGAATGCAGTAGGTTTGATGGCAGTAGATATGACAGTATTTTTCTTTTGACTTTGATAATTCACTCCACATCACGACACTTATGTACTGGTTATTTCTTCCAGCACCTGTTGTTGTTGGATCAGAGCATCTCTGGCCTGTGGCATTTGTGCAAAGTTGAAAAGTGAAATGTTGAAATATTGGTCTAGTAAGCAAAATAAGATACAAACTGTTAAGGTAAGGGGGTGTGAAATGTGTGACAGATGTCCCCAGCCCTCCAGGCAAACCAGATGTGATGGAAGTGGAGAGTCAGAAGGCGACGCTCAGTTGGTCTGCAAGCACCCAGGACAACAACAGCCCTATCTCCAACTACATTGTGCAGCTCAGGTACCTAGCTCTGCCGCTTCGAGGCTGTCAGCAACAACTGCCAAGTTTAAAACATGTGTCTCAAGAATAAAAGGGGTGGGAGGAATTCTTCTTCTTCTTCTGCGTTCACTCGTATGCACACGAGTGGGCTTTTACGTGTATGACCGTTTTTACCCTGCCATGTAGGCAGCCATACTCCGTTTTCGGGGGTGTGCATGCTGGGTATGTTTTTGTTTCCATAACCCACCGAACGCTGACATGGATTACAGGATCTTTAACATGCGTATTTGATCTTCTGCTTGCATATACACACGAAGGGAGTTCAGGCACTAGCAGGTCTGCACATATGTTGACCTGGGAGATCGTAAAAATCTCCACCCTTTACCCACCAGGCGCCGTCACCGTGATTCGAACCCAGGACCCTCAGATTGACAGTCCAACGCTTTAACCACTCGGCTGTTGCGCCCGTCAACGGGAGGAATGTTTCTGAAGAAATAACTGACAGCTAGGGCAGTTTTACAAACCCCCTCAATCTTCCATCCCCAAAGTCATCCCAATACAACAGAAAAATACAGCCAAGTGAAAATCAAATACACAGTAATATCAGAAGATATAGTGATAAACAGTGGTATGTTGTCTTTCACAGAAACATATATTACTTGCTTGAAAGAAGCCATACATTACATTACTTGCTTTAAAGAAGCCATACAAACTGATCATGGAAAAGTTAAAATGTAAAAAAAAAAAAAGAAAAAAGGAAAGAAACAACAAACAGGCCCTCCAAAACAACAATGACAATAATGCAGGTAAAAACAGCAACAATAAAATAACAACAGTATTTTGTGATGACTTCATTGCCGAACTCCAGACTCTCAGAAATAGTTTTCCACCACCTGACAGTGCTGGTTCACCTTCATCATCCACCCACCTGTAGTCTGACTCCTTTCTGGACACAGTCACACCTGTAACGGAACACCTAGTCCTGATCATTTTGGAAAACACTGTTATCCAATTTTGTGAGGTGGATTCTATTCTCACTGAACTGCTGTGTGACCTGTACATCTATGGAATTCCCTCCTTTAATCTCATGTCATTAAATCTACCTCAGTCTCATTTTTCAAGTCTGATCTCAAATCCAACTAGTTTCAGCAATGCTGTGATCAGTATTTGTAATTTTGTTTCTTCAGTAGAACCATTTTTGTAATTTTACTGCACATTAATGTAATTTGTTTCAGCTTTTATTTGTATGTGTGGTAAAGTTGTGATTGTACTTACCAAGTTGAATTCTGCATGAATTCTTCTTTATGCATGCGTGTGAATGACTGGTGCGAAAGCGCTTTGATTTGTCTCTGTACAAGATTCAGCACTATATAAACATAATATATAATACAATATACAATGAATATACCTCGAACTAGAGGTCAGATGCATAATGAATGTCATTGTTATTACAAAAGCAACCAAAACATTACTGACAAATACAAGTAATGTTTTGGTTGCTGTCAGTGCATTGAATATGAAAATCAATAAACAATGTTTCAGCTGTCAGACCAATGAAACAAACAATAATTGTATTATGCGTTATTTTCTGTTTGAATAATGAAGGCAGAAAAAAAAATTCAGAATGATCTGTAGGTGTTAGGACAGTGAATGTAAAAACAAAACTGCAGTAGGTGTCTTTCTGTTTAACTGTGAAGTTGTTCAGTGCACTGCACAGTGGCTTGTGTTTCTTGACCAGTGAATGTGACAATAGTACGGCAACACGTGAGCTTGTGACGGGAGGGTCGACCCTTCAGATCAAGATACCAGATCTGAAACCTGAAACATGCTACGAAGTACAAGTGCTTGCCCAGAACAGTGTTGGGCAAAGCTTGCCAGGATTAGACACTGCTGTCATCAACACAAGAGCGGAGGGTGAGTTGGGCTTTAGGTCTCATTTCCTAATTGGAAACAGCTCTCTTGGATGTATCTGTATGTTTGAAATTGTCGGGCAGAGGGAGTCAGTTTGTCACACTGTTGTGCACTACTCTACTGACTTGTTTGATTCTTCCTTTTTTGTGAGGGAGATAGCAGAACAGTGTAAGCTAGTGCTCTTCTGTTTTTTCGATGTCTGTTACTTAAGTCCTCTGTCTGTCTTTTTCCATCCATTAAAATGTTGTTTTTTCATCTGCCTGTCTCTCCCCATTTATTGAAATGTTTTTTCTTCATCCTACTTGCCAAAGCAAACGCTCATTTCAGTGAGATTGATGAAGTTACCATTTATTTTACAAACTTGATTAGGAATAGGAATTTCAGTTTTATCTTCTGTGGTGAGTTTTATCCTGGGAAGTGTGCCTAGTATAGCCTTTTACTTAATGTTGTGTTGTAAACAATAGACTTTTTACATGTAGACCTGGTTACTCATGGTTTTTTGTTACAACGAGAATGTAAATATCAGTCTCTTATGATACATCAACATCATTCAAAGTAATGGGAGTATGAAGAAGTACCGTAAAGTTCGGTCTATTGAGCGCACTGGTATATAAGCCGCACCCACTAAATTTTGGAAAAAATTGAACTCTGTACATACATAAGCCGCACCGGTTTATAAGCCGCACTTATTTCCGGTACCGGAACACATACTGATACTACAGAAAAGCTGTTGATACTGTAGGTTATGAAATAAACACAAGCGGGAACAACACAAAGAAAAGCAAGCGAAAATACTGCTAGTGCCACCAAAAAAATAATAAACACAACGAAAATAAGATCCATAATTTAGGGATAGTCACATTTATTCAACGTCATCCTGCTCACTGAATCCACTAAAATCTTTGTCTTCAGTGTCCGAATTGAAGAGATCCAGCACAGCTTCCTCCGCCATCTTGTCACTGACTTCAGCCTCGTTTTCACTTCATGAACATGAAGGTGGAGGTCGCTGCTGGTTCGTCGCTTGCACTGTCGTCTGCTAGGTCGATCGCCTTCAATTTGAAGGCTGCATCATAGGCATAACGTCGCGTTTTCGGCATGATGAGGGTGTATGCTTGAGCAGAGTATAACTGAATGCTGATCTGAAGGCTTTAATGTGTGCGGATTTGATTTATAAAACGTGAACAGTTAGCACATTATCCTGAAGCTCATCCAAAAATTCATGGACAGAAATCATGATTTGGGTGAGTTGAAGGGCAGCTAAGAATAGACGAGAACATGACACTCCCGGGATCGTTAAAATCCGCACATAAGCCGCATCATTGTATAAGCCGCAGAGGTTGAAGCTGGGGTAAAAAGTCGCAGCTTACAGACTGAACTTTACGGTATTTGAAAAGGAGGAGTCTGAACTTTGAGTCAGACTGATAAGAATGGAGAGTTGTTTCAGAGTGAATGTGATGTCTAGTGGGTGTACAGACTTGCCAACTACTACACTTTGAGAGCAGTATGCTCTGCTGAGCTTCAGAATGCTATACTATTATGCTCACAATAAGAATGCTACTTTGAAGTAGCAAAAATCAAGCAGTATTTTTTTTTTCTTTGATAATCAGTAGTACTATATGAACGAACTGAACTCATGTAAAAGGGGAAGGACAGGGAACTGTCAGCCAGTGAGAATTTTCATGCTGTGGCTTGTGATCAGCCTGAGCCAACTGGAGCTCAGTTTATGTTTTGCTTCACTTCAGTTCTGGAGCCCTTGTTCCCTTCTGGTGTGCGCCAACACTCCTTGTCAGAAAGAAAAGAAAACCCAGCGATGAGTTAACATTGACATCAAGGAAATGAGCGTCTGCTTACTGGAAAGAATACCCATATTTTGGAACTTTGTCTGAACCTCAAAGCCTGATTAAGTGTGTTGGGTTTTGCTGCTGGTCAGGCATCTGCTTTGCAGATGTTCTGTAGTGTATATGGATTTGTCTGAATGCAGTGATGCCTCTCCTTGAGTAACTGAACTAAACTGAACATTCAATTCTTGTTGCATGCACTGTGGGTTGACTTGACTTTAAAGTTACAAATTGTGGAATTAACCAGTGTTTTACCACAGGTTAAAACCTCCAGAAATATTAAATTGGGAAAGTGGCAGTACCATCAGTTTCTTTGTTCTTTGTAATGCCATTGGGACTACAATTGGGTGTTGGTGCTGCAACTGTCAGATGCTAGTTTGATAAGCTCAGATGATGCTACTCTCAAGAATCCTTTGTGGTTGGCAGGTCTGGGTGTGTGGGTAGGTGAGCATGGGAATAAATCAAGATTGTCAGTGATAATGACCATGATTTGTGTGACATTGCTGCTGTTATCTCCTTGTAGGTGATATAACTACGGCAGGTTGTAAGTAATGTTTGATTGGTCTGAGTGTTGTTTCACACTTTTTTTTATTTTTATTTTTTTGCATCTTGCTGCATGTTGAACAATGTGGAAAATTTGTCCTTTTTTTATTATTATTTTTTTTTATAGAATGGTCAGGATTGACATGGAATGTTTGTGCCTTCAGTGGTCCAGGCTTTTGATTCAGCATAGCAAGGGTTGATTCAGTTATGCTGAAGTGGTCTACAATTCCACTGGGTTTTGTGTGTTTTTGTGATGTCATCAGAGCTGTTGTTGAAGACATTGTGTTATGATAGAGTGTCGATGCTTTCCCTTTTGCTTGCAAAGTCAGTTGGAATGTCTGGCTTCTTTTCACTATCCATGAATTTTTAACTTGAGGGTTTTTTTGATGAGAAGCATATTTTTGGCTCATGTGTAAACAAAGTGAGTCTATGTAGCAACCCCATTTCAGTGTGTGCGCACGCGCATGTGCGCGCGCGCTTGTGTGTGTGTGTGTGTGTTGGAAATGTTTACATCCAAGTACACTGCTTCTGGTTAGACAAAGACTTGCTTTCTGATGGAAGACAAATAAATTCATAATTGATATTTTTGTGTGGATTTTGACACTTGCTAATCCAAACTATGGCAAAATTGGTAGTGACTTGGAATATTAGAATTGTCTTCTGATCTAAATTCTGTGTTTGGTTAACTTTGTGATGTTTACGAGTCTGATTTTGTGCACATCATTCTTCTTCTTCATCTTTGTTGTTCGTGGGCTGCGACTCCCGTGTTCACTCAAATACACAAGTGGGCTTTTATGCATATGCCTGTTTTTACCCCCCGCCTTGTAGGCAGTCATATTCCGTTTTAGGGGGATGCATGCTGGGTATGTTCTTGTTTCCATAACCCACTGAACGCTGATATGGATCATGGGATCTTTAATGTGCGTATTTGATCTTCTGCATGCATACACACATGAAGGCAGTTCAGGCACTAGCAGCACATCTGTTGACCTGGGAAATGGGAAAAATCTCCACCCTTAACCCACCAGGTACCGTGACCGAGATTTGAACCTGGGGTCCTCAGATTGAAAGTCCAGTGCTTTAACCACTTTGTTATTGCGCTCATCTGTGCACATCATTGTGAAATTCATGTTTATTATGCAGCTGGTTGCCACACAGCACTCCTGGCTTTTATCTTCTTTTCTTTTTAGTGGTGCAGTATTTGGGTGGATTTTTTCTTTTTTGTTTTGTTTTTTCAAGGAACCACACATGAGCCATAAAGGTTTTGCCTCTCTTCTATCCTTGTGTTTTGGATGTTCCTAATCATCTTATATCACCTTCCAAACCTGCCTTCTCCTGTGTTCACTTGTTGCTTATTGAACGACATTGAATGAGAGAATTTTTTTAATTTTTTATACTGCAATAATATTTTCAGTAGTTATCCGTCTACACTGTGTGTCTACCCAACTTGAGTGTGGTTCCAAATGAAATGAAACTGAAAATTGAGCTGGTTTGGTCACTGGAAGTTTTGTGTGTTCATAACTGACTTCACCAATTTTGATTTCTCTCACTTAGATAATAAACTGATTCTGATTATGTTGGAGATCTGCCTTGAGCTTAACTGGCACAAAGGTGCCACACACAAGTTAGGTTGAAGGCATGTGCAGTGTTGGATGGGTACGAGAGAGAGAGAGGGGGAAAGAGAAGCTGTGTTATACCAATTCTTTTTTTCTTCTTTTTCTTTTTCTGTAAAGAAATAATTGACTTTTTCATTGGTTGATTGATTTACCTTTGTATACAACTGTGTTTAACTTGAAGAGACTCGTGTCTCATGTCTTTAGATACCTAAGAAGCATGTCTTCAGGCTCGCTTTTACAAGATTTTAATTTTTCTGGCTATTGTTTTCATGTATTGTTTTAATAAGTGTTTCTGTTTTTGTGTGTGGTATTGAGTTTTTGTTGTTGATATTACTATGTTAAATATTATATTTTCACATACAAGAGGGAGGGGGTAGATGCACAAGCCATTCAAGAAGAGGAACATGCCTAAAAGTAAACAAGTGATAATAAGTTCATAAGAAAACTGGGTACACAAAGACTGAAGATAATGTCTGTCTGTATAAAGAAGCAGCATGTAATAGTGGTTCCATTAAATGTCTGACTTTAGATAGTTGTTATTCTAGCTTTGTACAGATGAGTTTAGAGTTTTTAAAGGTTGATAGATTTGGTAAATGGTTTTAGTTTTTCTCACCTTTACTAGAAATTGTATTATTTAGTGTTGCTAGACCCTCCGAATAAAAAAATAAATTGTGCAATCTTGATATTTTCTTACATTTTTCATTAATTTAGATTTCAACAGTTTTCCAGAATCTTAACCCATGATTACAGCCCAATGAAAAACCTTTTTGAATCTGTGGTGTTACATAGTCCACAGCTCATTTACTTTGTCAAGTCTGTAGTGTTAAAGAGTTAACAGTATTTCTGCGGATGATGATCTTTTGTTTCTTTATCTTCTTGTCAAGTTGTCTTCTGTTGATGGTTTTGTCTGTTTTTATCATGTGTTACAGCCTGTATCTGTGTGTACTTGTATTTTGCCTATGTATCAGCATGCAGGACAGATCTGTTGGTGTGGTATGCAGTACTTGGTCATTTCACAGAATAACATGTGTGCAGTATAATTAATTATCTGTATGCATGTATTTGTTATACATGGGTTTTTGATAAAAATGTGTGTACTTCTAACATGTGTTCTTATATCTTTAGTAAATCTTTGATCTAGACAGTTATCTCTGTTTTAATGTTTACTTTTGTGCAGTTATTACACAGGTGGACATGATTGCTTCACAGCTTTTCTGTAGTTGTTCTGTAGACTCCAAATAGCAGCAATGTGTACTTATTGAAAAAAATTCTGATGAATCTACCACCCCATTCTGTTCAGCTGTTACTGAGTGTGTGTCTGAGACCTGTTTATCATAGTTCTAATCTTCTGTGGCAGTGTGTATGAAAACTATTTGCCAGTGTTCTCTGACATTGTATCAGAGAAAAAACAACAGCCTGAATTTTGGTGTTTATTTATGTAATAATACTGTCTTTATTTGATTAGAACAAGTTTTTTAAATTTGAATTTGATTTTTGAAATATATTGAAGATAACATATTTTACTTTTTTTTAGGGGGCTAGGAGGCACAGTGATTGTTAGGGCACACCCCATGTTTCTGTTTCATCAACATATTCAACACTCCAGATTTGAAGTTGCCCAATTTTCATAGATTCTAAAGTGCACATTGTTCATAGCAAAAGGACAGCATTGGTGAAATCAAACGTTGAGTAAACAGTTTGAACAAAGACTAGGGTCACATGACCCAGTTAAAGAGAAAATTTGAGGAAAATGTGTTCACTTGGTGTGATAAGGAAAGTGGAATCATCAGTGTGTAATATCTAAACAAATATCATCAGTGCTTTGGCTAAAAAAATATCCCATTCTTAGTCTGTTGACAGTTCATTAATATATTTATCCTCATTTTGATATCAGACATGGGCAGAAGTTGAATTGAAAGAGAAAAGAAGCATCTGTAGCACTGGGACAGGACACTGTTAATGCATTTCTTGAATGAGACATTGTTTTCTGTTTTGCCTGTTGTTTGTCAAGGACTGTCTGTTTCCCAAGCTCTCTCTTCTCTTTTTCTTTCTCTTTTGTTTGTGTGTCTTGGATGTGTGTGTGCATGTGTGCTGAATTTTGTTATTGTCTGTTTGCTTGTGTCTGTTTCCTTGAAAAGTGTTTGTTGTGAGGGTATGTTCGTGTCTGCTTGTGTGTGTGTGTGCGTGTCTGCATCCATGAGTGTGTATGTTTGTCTGAGTCAGCGTGTGAGAGAAAGATTGTGTGTGTGCTTGTGTGTGTGTATGTGTGTGTGTGTGTGCGTGCACACGCGTGTGCGTGCATGCATGAGTGCATGCATTACACTGTATAAATTTGGTTTGACACACAGCCCCTGCTGGTGCCCCTGAATCGTTCCAAGCGGTCAGCACCTCAAGCTCTGACATCCGCCTGACGTGGCAGCCCCCAGCCCCCGAGAGCCTGAGGGGCAAGATTGAGGGCTACAAGGTCACCTTCAGCAAGGAGGACTCTGACACCCAGACCGTTCCTGTGAATGACCCCACCACCACTGTGAGTTGTCTGCAGGTCTTCCCCTTCTCGAGAGTTTTTTTTGTGTGCGAAAATGAATGCGTAGTGTGTTTAGTAGTATAACGAACATTACACAGTATTACATGCTACTTTTGTGTCTGCTGCTGAATATCCGGCATGATGGACAGCAGAAAATTGTGCCGCTGGCCTGGCAAAAACCCAAAATATATTCCGCTGGCCTTGAAAATTTCACTGGTGACCATATCGAACAGTCAGTTTTCCTGGGCCAGGAAGGCCAGTGATGACCGGTACATACTCCATGCTCTGACCGATCAAACACCTGTTTTAACCAATCAGAGCTTGCAGACTGCATCAGCAAAATTTCTGACCCAGTTTCCGAATGCAGCCATGAATGTTTGTTTATTCTTTCTTTTTGTTCGGCAAGAATTAGGAATTGTGCTCCATTTCATGGCTGAAAAGGATATTACACAGATAAGTGAACTGGATGTGAAGAATATCTGTGGTCTTGGTTTGAAGAGAGTAATGCAGTGAAACAAAATGTATCCACTGGTATAGTTTAAGGTCTGGTGCATTTAAAGATTGCCATTCCATTTATGTTCCATGCTGAAAATTTAGAATTATTCTTCAGGCCAAAAATCATTGACAAGGCTTGCCAGTGATGCACACCATTCTTCCATTGATTTGATCTTGATGGAGAACCATCTAAAAAGGGGGGTGTACAGTTGGCTATGCTTGTGCGATTCATGATGAATAAGATAAAGGGATGGAGGCCTTCTTTGGACACCCAATAGGGTTGCATCAGCTTATCTTTGCTGAGGATTGGTCGTTACTCTGTGTCATTGTTGCCATAGCGAGAGGTTGGCTGCAGATTTTGGGTAGTGATTCAGTGTCCTCCAGTTCAAAGCATTGACTCATTTTTTTTGCCCTTACTCTCCATAGGTGATGAATTGTTTCCACAAAAAATTGAATGTGCGTGTTGGTGTATGTGGGTGTGAGTTTGTTTTGTTTTTTTGTTTTTTTACATCTACCAGGAGAACAACACCCATTTCTTAGCACAGGGAAAAGAACCCACAGAAATGAAAGGGTTGTCCCTGGCAAAATTCAACTGAAAAATCAACTTTGGTAGGAAAACGAATAAGCTTGCAGGCAGAAAAAACATAGAAAAAAAAAAAGAGGTATTGCACTGTAGTGACATTCGTCTCTTCCCAGGAAGAGCAGTCCATATTTTACACAAAGAAATCTGCTGTAACAAAGAGTAGCCTGTGCAATACAGTACATCACAATACAATGCAATGCGTTGCAGTGCATCACAGTGTTTTGCAATGCAATGCAAACCAATACAATGCAATTTGTTGCAGTGCGTTGCAGTCCAAGTCAGTGCATTGAATGCAATGCAATGTGTTGCAATGCAATACAATGCAAATCATTGCAATACAATACAGTTCCGTGCAACGTAATGCAATGGAACGTTACGCAGTGCGACACAATACAACACAACACGACACAACACAATATAAGACAATACAGTACAATACAACACAACACAATGACACTGGCTGTGTTCCAGGAGCTGACGCTGCATGGCCTGTCTCCCTTCACCCTGTACACCGTGTCCATCCTGGCCTACAATGAGGAGGGGGACGGACCCAAGGCTGTCAAGGCCGTCATGACTCTTCAGGGAGGTCAGTGCTGGGGGACTGGGTGGTCAGAGAGAGAGGGAGGGAGACAGAGAGAGAGAGAGACAGAAAGGGAGAAGAGGGGGGGGGGAGCGAGGGAACAGAAGTGAGACAGGAGTGAATGGAAGGTACAGTGGAAAGCAGTTGCTGGTGCAGGAAAAGGCACTGCAAACAGTGCAGGTCAGATTCAGTGAGAAAAGACTATTTCCTTTTCTTTGCTTTTTATTTTTTGTAGTTTTTTTTTTTAGGGTGAGGGGCAGGTATTTTTTGTGTAGCCTGTAGGCTTTTTTTTTGTCTTTTGCCAATGGGTTATGTGCTTCCTTCCTGTTGAGAAACTGGCATAAATGTCAGTATTGAGAAAAGCAGTGTATTGAACATGTGTATGGTTAATGGATGAGATGGTTTGTTTTTAAGTGCTACCAGTGCTGGTTAAAAATAAAAA
Source organism: Babylonia areolata (assembly GCF_041734735.1). Taxonomy (NCBI): domain Eukaryota; kingdom Metazoa; phylum Mollusca; class Gastropoda; order Neogastropoda; family Buccinidae; genus Babylonia; species Babylonia areolata. Next base: position 11,931,156 of record NC_134900.1, on the reverse strand, counting down.
AAATCCATTGTGCATGTATGTGTGTGTTGTGTGTGTGTGTACTTCTTGAGAATGGGTGTGCTGTGAAAATGAGTAATGACTGTTCCAGGTAGACACCGAGACACAGTGTGTGTGTGTGTGTGTGTGTGTGTGTGTGTGTGTGTGTATTTCTCAGTCTCTGTCTGTGTCTGTGTGTGACGTTCAGCTGTAGAGTTTCTGCCTGTCTTCGCTTTTAGACTCCAGTCTAAACAAAACAATCCCTGTGACTTGGTACACCTGAACAAAGTATCTGAGGCAGGCCATAGTGTGACAAAAGCATTGATTGTTTCAGTCCCCTCCAGTCCTCGCATCACGCACATAACAGGGAGACAGGCCACCTCCTTTTATGTCCACTGGGAACCACCAAACATGCCGAACGGTCATTTGGTGTCTTACGAGCTTCACTGGATCTTGAACGATGTCACGAAAACACGCATCATTTCTGGTCTTCTGACCAATCCCATGTCTGCCTTCATCAGTGCATTGCGTGAGTTTGACTAGCCAGTCGCACTTTTTGTTGATTGTGTTCATTTATTATGTTTTTTTAGTTATCTTTTACTTCTTTATTTAATGTCTTTTCACTTTGGGTGATATTAAATGTGAAATACGTGTTTGTGGATATGTGTGTGTGTGTGTGTGTGTGTGTGTGTGTGTGGTAAAAAAGAGAGTATACAAGGATAGGATTGATTAGAATGGTGGAATCATTATTCTGTAAATATTAGATGTAACTTCAATTGACAAATTGAAAAATAATATGATTCTGTCTATGTGTAGGTATGCTTGCATGTATTGTAAGTGTACCTACAGTGTTACAGCCTGTATGTAAAAAAAATAATGATTCCTAGTGTATATGTGTAGATCTGTGTTCATTTGTATAGAAAGTTAGAATAGCAGACTGGTTATTAATTTGACTATTGCACTTGTCTCTGGCAATGTTTGCGTGCATATATGTTTGCCTGCATATTATGATTATAAGGAGTTCTGTTGTAGTATTGATCTAACCAAAGCTACACACTTCACATTGCTATTATAGTTATGCAAATTAAATCACTATCATTCATGTAAAAATCAACAATGCGCATCTGTGAGCATGCACATGCACAGACGTACGCAGAGGCACATGGACACACACATACACTAACATACACTAAGTGGTCACACACATTTCTTGTGTTCCGATGGAGGGAAACAGCAGTTTGGCCTCTCATCCAGTCCCCTTGTCTGTTTTCCTTTGTTGCAGGTCCCTATACTGAATACAAAGTTCAGGTTGCAGCATTCACAGAAGCTGGGCAGGGAAATTTCAGTGAGAAATATCCGGCTCTTACAGACGTAGCAGGTAAATGGAGTGGTTTCATGATTGTAGGTATAGAGCAGAAATAAGAGAGACTCAGCTATATGTATTTATATATGCACAGAGAGAGAGACAGACAGAGAAAGGGGAAAAAAAAATTTGGAGTGATTTTTGCCTCGTCTGAGAACATGTTGACAAAAGAGGCATTCATGACAACATGTGTTTTAGGATACTGAGCATGTTTTTAGTGGTTCATAGTTATCTCATTGTCAGCATTATTGTGTGTTTTAAAAGATTCTGCATATTGTATATCAACCAGACTGTTAACCATTGACAAAGAATTGGGGGAAGAGAGTCTGAAAGTGTTATCAGGAAGGAGGGAGGGAGGGGGAGAGAGAGAGAGAGAGAGAAAAGAAGAAGAAGAAGACGAAGAAGGAAGGGAAAGAGAGAAGGAGAGGGAGACAGGGGGAGAGATAATGAACGAATGAAAGAATGATTCTTATTTTCTGAGGGTAATAGATTTATCATTCATGCTTTCCTTCATCCAACCCTTGAAAATAAACAAACAAACAAATATGAAAGGTAATAAAAATAAAATGGAAAGAAACAAAAAAGAAGTGAACAAACAAGAGGAATTTCAGAGGGAAAAAATGCATTGTAGACTTGAGAGAGGGGTGGGTTGAGAGGAGATGGCATCCGACTTCACCCCGTCATGGTGTGTAAGAAGCAAAACGCTGTACAAGCGTACAAAGAAGCATGATGCTGTGCAGCTCCCAGTGCTCCCTACATCCGCAACGTGACGGTGCTGTCGCCCAGCAGCGTGCGGCTGCACTGGGACCCCCCGACCATCTACTACCGGCGTGTAGACTCCTATGTGCTCAAGTGGTGGGACAACCACGGCAACGATCCTGATACCACTGTGTCTGGCACCCGCACCGAGGTGGGTACCTCCTCTTTTCTTTGTTTATTTAGATCAAAAAAAAGAAAAAAAAGAAAAAAAAGTTTTTGTTTTGAAAGTGACAGACGGTAGGCTGGATGATGCCATCTGTGTTGTTTGTATAGTGGATATGACAAGGATATGCTGAGACACTACAGCATTTAACAATAGAGAGCGAGTCCAGCGGTAGAAAGGTAGAAAATGCGAAAAACATAGCCACTCTGAAGGCATGGGAGCAGGATAGAAAAAAAAAAAAAAAAGAGGACTCATCACAGGCATGCAAAGGGGAGGTATTATACTAAGGGAGGTCACCTATTTTCTATTTCTCTTCACAAGTAGGGTAGTAGTTTGCCCAGGACATGAATGAGACCTCTGCTGGAGTCTGCACCTGTAGGTCACACAAGTGTGTTAGATTAAATGTAATTTCAGGGTGAAGAATCCTTTTTATTCACACTGATAACAGTGAAGGTCTTATTTGCTACCTTGATGACAGTCCCAACCGAGTTGCTGCAGGCTTTGGCTGAAGACCGTCGGTCTTTAAGGAATCAAGCACTGGTTTTAACTTTGCGAATACAGAAAGTGGGGCAGGGAAGGAAAAAGGAACTTCAGCTCCATTCCTTTATCAGTTCTTTGTTCTGTGACAAAAACAAAAACACAGAAACAAAAAAAGAAAATGATGTGATTTTGAAAGCCAGAATTTTCACTGAGAACTCGGAACTCAAAACATTTTTACTCAAGGAATAAGAGTTTCGACATGACCTGTTATCCCAATATGTGCTGGTCCATGAGAGAGAGGGAGGGAGGATTGAGGGGTGTGGGCAGTTCTGTCACATCTTGATTATGATAATGTTACTCAGCATATTATTGTTATCATGTTTGTTTTCTTCTTCTTTTTCATGCTTGCAGTACACTTTGCGAAATCTGCCGTCAAACAGGAGGTACAGCCTGAAGATGGCTGGTGTGACAAAGGCGATATTCAGCAAACGCATTTTAGTGGGAGCCTTCACCGACCCCGTTTCTTTTACTCTTGGAGGTAAGTTCTTTTCTTCTCAGTTGTGCAAGTGTGGTGTGTAATATGTGTGTGTGTGTGTCTGTGTGTGTTTGTGTCTGTGTAAGTGTGGTGTTTGTGTATGTACGTGTGTGTGCTTTCGCTTAAGTAGGAGGGAGAACAAAAGAACTTCAAAATTGAAATAATAACAACATCAGCAGTCCCAGTGGTGTTGAAAACCACATCTAGCAAGTCAGGCCTTTCAAAATACTGTCTAGAAAAATCGTAAACATAATGTTACTCAATATGTGAATGATCTAAGCAAATTTTCATTCTTTTAATTCTTATACCATTTAAATTTTACTGCTAAAACCCCCCAAGGAGGGAAAGATACACAGCCTGATCATCCTTGCAGTTCTGAAAGGGTTAATCATAAAGTGAAACTCAAACCAACCAACTGCTAGGCTCATAGCTGTCGCCTTTGATACGAAGTTGATCTTTATGATTCTAATATTGACGTCAGCTTGTTAGCAATAATATGTGGTGTGGATGAACTATTTATTTACCGTTATTTACATTCCTTTCATTGAAACTGTGATAGGGCGTGCCAGTTATTTCTCAGTGCTCAGCATTTCTGTACATGGAAATAAGGATGTGGAATTAGTGTGATGAAATGGAAGATGACCAGAAAATGTACACATACCATTGTTGACATACCATAGTAAACATGTTATATGGTCTGATTACAACACAGTCACTGACAGTTGTAAGAGATGTCTGTTCTCTATCCAAAGTCCTGTCTCTTCTTTTTCCCTTTATTTATTCGCTTAATACTAGTGTTTATTTCTGTTCAGTTTGCATGTCACGTGTACATCAGCCATTCAAAAAATGAGTTTGAAATACACTTTTTTCTTTCTTTCTTTTTTTTTTTTTTTTTTTTTTTTTTTTTTTAATGAAGAATAAAATTGCAGTATAAAAATAAATCCTGATAACCAAATGGATGTTGACTAAATTCAGTGTAAATTCTATCTTATCATTTACATACATTATGCAAATCAGAGGAGGAGAACAACCAATCAGTTGGTAGGTACTTCAGTGTACACATATTATCATTATTTTGTTTTCTTCTTTCCTTCTTTCTTTTTTTGAATATTATTATTCTTAGTTTACATCAGCTGAGCTTGTCAAGACAGTTACTGCTTCTCATTTTCGCTGCTTCCACTATTTTCAAATGATCTGTATAATCATCCTGACTTGTTTCATACTCATCTCAAAGGTGTTGTTTTTTTGTTTTTTTTCAACACATTGTTACCATATATAGCCTCATTTGCCTATTTTTGACACCCCAGTATTTTGGATAATTAGCTCTTTCCTGTATCCGGCACATAGTTAACTGTAGTTTGCAATCAGTGCACACCTGCATATTGATAAGGTGATCAACAGTGAAATGAGGGAGAGGCAAATTTATTTGTTTTCCATGAGATAAAAGAAGTTGCAAGAACAGGTTGTTTTCATTTATTAAACTGATTGTGTGTGTGTGTGTGTGTGTGTGTGTGGTTTTTTTTTTTTTTTACATGTTTGATCATTCTGCTGTGAATCTTATACATATATTTAAGCAGATGATACACATATTATATTCATTGTTCACGAGAAAGGAAGCTTTTAGGTTTGTACATGTATAATTATTATTTATTTATATAAGTATATATATTTATATAATTATTATTTATTTATTTATTTATTTATGTATGCTTATAGTTGACTTCATCAAGTTTTTGCGCCTTATACATATTATTAGTAGTGGTAGTAGTTATTTTTTTTAAATGTATTTATCTATTATTTATTCACCCCTTATTTATTTGTTTATTTTATTTTATTTAAAATTTTTATTTATTTATTTGTTTATTTATTTTATTTTAATTTTTTTCTCAAGGCCTGACTAAGCGTGTTGGGTTACACTGCTGGTCAGGCATCTGCTTGGTAGATGTGGTGTAGCGTATATGGATTTGTCCGAACGCAGTGACGCCACCTTGAGCTACTGAAACTGAAAGTGAAACTTGTACATGTTGTGTTGTGAGTCTTCCTTTGAAAGTGATTTGTGTCAGTACTTGGTAAGCCAGTATGTACTTTAAGTCAGCGAGAAAGAGGAAGTGATATTTGTGTTTGGTTTACTAGTTTTGCCCATTTGATATTTTCCAAGGCCAATTTTGAATGTGGAATATTGCTTTTTTAAATGATGATGATAGTGATAAAACATTTATATATTGCCCACCACTGGACTGAAAAAGAGCCCAGTATGCTGTGACAATGAGTGGAAATTTGAATAATATTTTGGTTGCAATTTGTCTTCTGTTCACATCCTAACTTAGTTGAAATGTTTATCCCATGAAAAAACATAGAATGAGAAATGATTTGAATTAAAATGTTCATCCCATTAGAATATAGAAAAAGATAGGAGTCAGCGTTAGTGATATCGTTTTGAAATAAGTTATTGAGAGACAGAGAGGGGGGATGGAGGGAGGAGAGAAGGGACACAGGGGAGCACTGGAATCTCGGTTATCCCTGCTCTCCCTCTCTTTCTCTCTCAGTGTCTCGTATTCATTTTCATTTGACTTGACATGTCTTTTCTCACTTTTGTTTTACAGTTGAAAGCTTGGAAAAGAACAATGTAATCTGGGATAATTTTGGGAACAATAACGATGGTAATCATATGGCTTTGTTTTCCCCCTGAGTGTTTGTGTCAGTGTTGTTAATGTCTTTAGTTGGTTGTTTTCTTTTGAGTTCAGTATTGCATTATGTTATGAAAAAAAAAAAAGTTTTGGCGTGGGGCAGAACAGAATTGGCTGGAAAATAGGAAAGATAGGGTTGAAGGGAAAACATATGTAAGAATTAGGGAAATGATGATGATGCTAGGATAAGTTCAAGAGTCTTGTAGCTAGGGAGAGATTGATATTTAGAGTGAGGGAATGCATGTGTGTGTGTGTGCAAGAGAGGGTAGACCAGTGTGGGAGAGAACGTTATTAAGAAAGGACAAGTCTTGTGAGATATGTGAATGCATGTGTATGTTTGTAAGATGCAGCATGACGGACTGTTTGAGAGGTTATGACGGTTTAACAGTGCTCAGAGTGAAAGGAGAAAGCTGGGAGAGGTGGTAAGTGTTTTGAAAAAGGGAAAGCTAAAAGAAGAAGAAGAAGAAAAAAGAAGGAACATGATCAGGGGAAAAAAAAAAAGAGTTGGGATGTGGGGAGAGGAGAAGGGGTATGTACATAGTGATGTATGGGGATTGGAGTGGATTTGAGAGAGGACAGTTTTGGCTAACGTGAAGGGATAGGAGGGAGTGCTGTTGCAAGGCATGTTTATTGCATTCATTTTCCTTCTGTCTGCTTTTTTCATTTTTCTTTTTCTTTTTCTTTTTCTTTTTTTTTTTTTTTACACATTTTTCAGTGTGCCATTTTCATTTGAAGCATTTTGTGTTTGCATACCTTCAGCTCCAAAATTTATTTACATGAATTAATCTGATAACATTGATTGTTAGTTGCTTGTGAATAACATGAAAAAGAAAACCCAGCAATGACTCATTCATTTTGATTGCTTTCTAACGTTACATGTTTTGTGTTTGAATCAGAGGAAGAAAAAAAATGCCTTGATAATGCCATTCAGTTCAGTGTCTTTCACGATTATGATGTTACCTGAAAAAGAGAAGTTTGCTCTTTTTTTTTTATTTTTTAGTTATGTTTGTAAACAAAGTGAGTCAGTGTAATACCCTGCTTTGGTTGTGTGTGTGTGTGTTGGTGGGGGGATGAGGAAGGGGGTAAGAGAGGTGTGTGTGTGTGTGTGTGTGTGTGTGTGTGTGTGTGTGTGTGTGATTAACACTTTTTAAATTCATTTGAAAATGCTTAAATCATCTGTGTATTATTTACACTTTTAGAATTCATTTAAAAAAGCTCAAATCTTTGTGAATAACAATGCCACTTCAGCAATGACCAAGTCAGTTTATTTTTTAACGTGGAGACTATTTCCCTTAAAAGTAGTAGTCTGTGGTTGCTTCAGTAGGTGCTACATGTGAATCAAGGAAGGCTTCACCTCAATTTTTTTCTTTTTTTTTTTTTTCTTGGTTGAATCAGCAGTGGTTTTGTTAGGTGTTTTGGTCATCACTGAGGGAAACAAAGTAGGTTTCTAGTTGACATATTGTACAGACAGAGAAACAAGCCATGGCAAGTAAGCAGTGATGACTGATGCATCTCCCAGTGTCTTTCTAGAATCGTCGTTTCCTTTTGGTGGTGGTCTGCTTATTTCTTCTTTTTTTTTTCACCAATGTGGCATCTGTTCTGTGCTAGTGACTGTGTGCCTGTGTGAAGTAGCTGGGGGCTGGTAGCGTGGTCATGATGGTGTGTTTGTTGTTCTGTTTGGCTTGATTTGTTTCCTCTTTGTTCCGCCTGTACTCATCCACCTTCATGATGTCGAAGATTGTGGTGACTCTGGAGGGGCAGAGGGATAGGGAAGGGTTCCACAAGTGGAGTTCTATCTATTGGAAGCGTGGAGGCTCTCGCAGAGGGATAGGGAAGGGTTCCACAAGTGGAGTTCTATCTATTGGAAGCGTGGAGGCTCTCGCAGAGGGATAGGGAAGGGTTCCACAAGTGGAGTTCTATCTGTTGGAAGCGTGGAGGCTCTCGCAGAGGGATAGGGAAGGGTTCCACAAGTGGAGTTCTATCTATTGGAAGTGTGGAGGCTCTCGCAGAGGGATAGGGAAGGGTTCCACAAGTGGAGTTCTATCTATTGGAAGTGTGGAGGCTCTCGCAGACGGATAGGGAAGGGTTCCAAAAGTGGAGCTCTATCTGTTGGAAGTGTGGAGGCTCTCGCAGAGGGATAGGGAAGGGTTCCACAAGTGGAGTTCTATCTATTGGAAGTGTGGAGGCTCTCGCAGAGGGATAGGGAAGGGTTCCACAAGTGGAGTTCTATCTGTTGGAAGTGTGGAGGCTCTCGCAGAGGGATAGGGAAGGGTTCCAAAAGTGGAGCTCTATCTGTTGGAAGTGTGGAGGCTCTCGCAGAGGGATAGGGAAGGGTTCCAAAAGTGGAGCTCTATCTATTGGAAGTGTGGAGGCTCTCGCAGAGGGATAGGGAAGGGTTCCACAAGTGGAGTTCTATCTATTGGAAGTGTGGAGGCTCTCGCAGAAGGATAGGGAAGGGTTCCAAAAGTGGAGTTCTATCTGTTGGAAGTGTGGAGGCTCTTGCAGAGGGATAGGGAAGGGTTCCAAAAGTGGAGCTCTATCTGTTGGAAGTGTGGAGGCTCTCGCAGAGGGATAGGGAAGGGTTCCACAAGTGGAGTTCTATCTGTTGGAAGTGTGGAGGCTCTCGCAGAGGGATAGGGAAGGGTTCCACAAGTGGAGTTCTATCTATTGGAAGTGTGGAGGCTCTCGCAGAAGGATAGGGAAGGGTTCCACAAGTGGAGTTCTATCTGTTGGAAGTGTGGAGGCTCTCGCAGAGGGATAGGGAAGGGTTCCACAAGTGGAGTTCTATCTGTTGGAAGTGTGGAGGCTCTCGCAGAGGGATAGGGAAGGGTTCCACAAGTGGAGTTCTATCTGTTGGAAGTGTGGAGGCTCTCGCAGAGGGATAGGGAAGGGTTCCACAAGTGGAGTTCTATCTATTGGAAGTGTGGAGGCTCTCGCAGAAGGATAGGGAAGGGTTCCACAAGTGGAGTTCTATCTGTTGGAAGTGTGGAGGCTCTCGCAGAGGGATAGGGAAGGGTTCCACAAGTGGAGCTCTATCTATTGGAAGTGTGGAGGCTCTCGCAGAGGGATAGGGAAGGGTTCCACAAGTGGAGTTCTATCTATTGGAAGTGTGGAGGCTCTCGCAGAGGGATAGGGAAGGGTTCCACAAGTGGAGTTCTATCTGTTGGAAGTGTGGAGGCTCTCCTCATGATCAGCAGATGGCAGATGGGATGAGACAGGGGTTGAGGGGTGCAGGAGCAGGAATGGAGGGAAGACGTTTGGCATGGCAGAGAGGGGTGGGGGGTAGAAATAAAGGGGTCCCCCCTGAAAGCAATGACTGCCTACACGGTAGGGGTAAAAATGGTCATGCACGTAAAAACCCACTCATGTATACAAGTGAATGTGGGAGTTGCAACCCACAAACGAAGAAGAAAAATTGAAGGGGTGAGGTTGGTGAGTAGATCTGTTGAGATGATGACCAGGTAGTTTTAATCATCGGCATCAGAGTGCGGACATGGAATGGGTTCTTTTTCCTCGTGGCCTGTGAGGTCTGGCATGTGTCTGGATGGAGTGACATCAGCCATTTCTGCTCCCAGTGACCACGACTGTCAAGGCCCCTGTTAAAGAGAGACTGAGCAGATTGTCTTATGACATAGTGTGTCATTATGATGATAATTTAATTTGTATATCTTTTTTTCATTGTGTTCTATATTGTTAGAAAAAAAAAGGAGTAAAATGTGAAATGAAACCCTAAAATAATGAATTGCAAACATTACTGTGTATAGACATCCAACCAAACACTAACTGTAATTTATGTATAAACACACACACACACACACACACACACACACACACACACTCACACACACAAGCCACATTATCACACACAACACAACATACATATCAAACATCACATGTCACCAGCAAACAGGTGAGGCACTGCAGTGAGGTTGCTGGAAAGGTCTGGTGTATAGCTGTAAGAGGCAGGGTGCCAAGACAGAGTCTTGAGGAACACCAGGTTCCACTGCAAGGAGCTGGATGAAGCTCCCTCCACTGCTTTTGTTCGTCAGAAGTGTTGTATTCATCTGGCTGGAAAGCTGGGTGTTTTTTTTAATTTTATTTAAAAATTTAAAAAAATTTTTTTTAGGATGTACAGAATCATTTGAAACACCAGTAATGTGGTATTGTGTTCACTGTTATCACATGCTGACTGGGAGCTGAAAAAAAAACCAAACACGTTTTTGAGAGGTGGTGGTATTGCCAGCACATGTTGCATTGTGGCTGAAGGCTTTTCTGTGGAACTGGTCTTGGAAATACTCTGTAAATGCATTATAAATTCAGCAGAATCCTTTGGACACTATTTGCACTCTGATGCTGGAAGCAGACAACTGATTGAGTTTTCCCTGTAGTTGCCAGAGGATGTTGTTGATTGTCCTTTTTGCTTTTATTGTCTGTGAATAGTTGTCTGCACTGTGTGGTCTGTGAAGTAAGAGTCTGTCTTTCCGTTGTTTTGCCTTCTAATCTGGATATAGCTAATCAGTCTGTTGTTGTTTTTCCCGTCTTTGTTGCTGTTATTGTTGTAAAAGCGAAGTTGCTTCGATATTATTGGTGCATTCTGTACTCTGAAAGACACTTGCCCTTTCTGTGATTTTTCTCATTTCATCCTGTGTGTATGATTTGCCATAACATCTGAAACTGTTTGCCTCATTTTGTCTTCTGTTTTTGTGGACTTAAGTTACTTTATCTTAAAGATAATAATTATATATATATATACATACATATTATATACATGCACTCATATAAAATGAATGAAGAATGTTTTTGGGTTGGACAAGAAACTTATTCTGTAATATATTCACTCAGTAGGCTTGTGTGATGTGCTTGGTTTTGTTGATATCCCTGTGGGGTAATAGAGTCAGTGGAAGGAGGGAAAACGGGGAAGGATCCATTGTTAGTTTGACCACATTTCAAGTGTATTGATGAAATAATGGACATGGAGAGAACCTTGACCTGGTGGAAATCGGTACTGTTTTTAACATGGAGAGATACAGAAAATGATTCTGAAATAGTTCTCATTTTCGTCAACTTGTGTGGCGATCTGTACACTACAGCGGTGCATGGGTTAATGGTCTTGTTCTCATTTGCATCACTTCACATGCCTTTTTGTGGCATTTCATTTTTTTTTAACTGGGGGTAAAAATAGGTGTTTGATTTGATAAAGCCTCACATGTACTGGCATACTTTGTCAGTGTCAGTATGTGGGCACTTGCATGTGCACATGCAAATGTGTGTGTACCTATTTAGTGAGTGATGACAGTGATTCATATCTTTGTCAGTTTGTGTCTTCTTTTGGTTTTGCTTGCCAGCTCATGTGAACCATTCTGACTATTTTTCTATCTGAAAGAGATTGTGTGTTGTCATGCACATGTAGTTGAGAAATCCAGCAAATGAATGCATAAAATGACCCTTCCTAAAAGTCCATGGAACATAATAAGGTTATGTTATTGTGTGGGTTTTTTGTTTCTTTTTTTTTCTCTCCATTTCTTAGTTGACGTATATCCTCCCTTTTCCTTTCCTTCATAAGTTCTGAAATCTATGCTACTTTTGACTTGACTTATTCCTTCCGCATCTCCTGTAAGCATCTTGTAGAGTGTGGGGCCATATGAGCACCGTAGCAGGATTGTGTTTGATGACAGAACATTTGTTAGCCTGCACTTGTTTTTCTCCACCATTCTGTTGTGCTGTCTCTGCATTCACACACATACAGTACTTCCATGATTGTCTGTACGTGTGTCCAGACACACAGGCATAAACATACATGTATACAAGATGACAAATACTTGTGCATGTACATATGTACATTTGGTATACAAAGTGTTGACTGAGAAAATATTCATCAAGTGTAATTTGATTTAAATGATATACAAAAATAGAAGAAAAAAAAACTATAAAAGCAAATTATTTTTTTAGATGATATTCTTTCACATTTAATGCTTCTGATTCTATATTACTTTGTGAATGTCATAATGCCAGTAATTGGTTTTTCATTTTTACCGGCACATGTTACAGTTATATGGAAATAAACTTAGTTTTGAATTGAAAAAAAAAAAAAAAAAATCCAGTTCATCTGACAGGATGGGAAACTACAGAAAAATGTCTCTGTGTTTCAGATCCAAAGTTTGCAGAGAGCAAGGAAGAAGAAGTTCCTAAAGAAATCATCGCTGGCGTGACGTGTGCCATTGTTGTCATGCTTATCATCGTCGTCATGTTCATTGGGTACAGGTGTGTGGGATTCTTTTGGCTTTGTTCTGAAACAGATGGTGACACTGATCATGCACATCCCACAGACATGAACACAGGCATGGATATGTAGTTGTTGTTTTTGTATATTGTTATTTGTTTTGTCACAACAGATTCCTCTTTGTTTAAAATCCAGGCTGCTCTACCCACGGAGAGCGTGTTGCCACAGTGCAGCCAAAAGTGGTGTTTTTTTTTTTTTTTTTTTTTTTTTATCAGAATTTTGCAGAGCATGCTGCATATGGGATCTTTGTTTTTCATCTCATTGAAAAGACTAGTACTGAGACCACCACTTAATTTGAGGTGGGGGGAGTAAAAAATCTCAATCTGTGTGGGATTTGAATCTGCGAATACTAGCTTCCAGGTCATGTGCAGTACCACTATACCCCACCCCCCACACCCCACACACATGAACATGCTCATGCCGATGTACACATGCACACATGCATACATCAGCAAACATACATAAGCTTTATCTAAGTTTAGGAATTTGTTTTCCAGTTTTGCCATTTACAGTAAATGAAAAAAAACCCACCCCAAAACCAAAAACCAAAACAAAAAAATAGAGGGGTGTGGGGGGCAGAGGGGGTGGGGGTGGGGGGAACAATCAGAATCCAAGGCTTGTTCATTGGCCACAAGGTTTGAATTTCATGTTGGGGGTGTCCTGTGGATGTATTTACCAGTACTTTGGGGTAAAAAGTGGCAGTTTACAACAGACAAAAGAGTGGATTGTAGCGGTAAATGGGTTCCATGACTGTGCAGGTCGTTGGCATGTCAGAAGTGTTACCAGGCGGCCTACTTTTACCTGGCTGTTCCTAGCCAGCTACAGTCCACACCCCCTACTGTCGTCACTGTTGCTGAACCAAGTGGTAAGCTGTTTCCTTTGGGAGTTTATTATTGTCATTATTATTCTTTTATTCTTTTTTTCTTCAGACCTGCCAACTGCATTGGTTTGAGTGTAAGCATGCTCCACAGAGCTTCAAACTGCTGCACTGTTTCACTGACATTAAAAATGCTGTAATAAAGTAACAAAAAACAAACAGTAATTTAAAGTAATAAGATTAATCTCTTCAGTGCCCCATGACAGAAATTTCCGTGAAGTTCTGAAGTGCTTGAAAGTGCCCCATGACAGATAAATCCATGATGCGAAAGCTTGATATGTCAGCTTTAATTATTCATGAAGAGCAAAACCTAATCAAAATTTGGTCATTCCAGGATGTTGTTTGTAGCATCCCTCACTGAAAATCTGACAGTGCTTTCAAAATGTCTGATGGTGATCTATGAAAGAGTGCATATGAGACAGAGTTTGTGTAGAATACCAGAAGTTTGGATTATAATTTAGGATCATTTGTGTATGTGAGGAAAAGAGACTCATTTATTTATTATTTTTAATATTTTATTGTTCCTGTATTTTCTTGGTTTATCTCCGCTGCTTTTCTATAACATATATATATATATATAAATTTGTTTATCTTATATTTATGTTTCACTTATTGCTTATTTTTGAGTTACATGAAGTTGATACTTTCAGGAATTGATAGTCTATTCAATTTCCTGTCTGAGGAGTATGTGTTATATATACTTTCTTGCAGTAGTATGCATGCTATAATTTTTTGCTTTTCTATTACGCTGTGCAACCAAAAACTACTTGGTAAATAGGAAGCACAAGCCAGAATAAATGCACACATATATATATAATTGACCTGTGGTGTTAGTTGCTTATGAATATTATGCATACATATGTATGTCCATGTGCAGGTTGGTGTGTGCGCACACACACTGTTATGCTTGAATATGTGTATGCTCGTGTAAAGTATTTAAGTTACTCTGATGTGTGTGTGCATGTGTATGCGTGCATGTACATGCTTGCAATTGCAAGCTGTCATGTACATGTGCAGAGTATATCTGTGCACAAGTACTTTTTGGATATCATTTTTATTTCACAAGTATTTTCATGCCCATGATATGTGCACAAAGAAAATATGTGGGGGTGGGGTGGGTGGGTGAACATTCAATCATCTTAACAAACAGTGAAGCTCATGTGAGATGCTTCATTTCCTTTCAAGGAAAGAAAACTGAGAAAGAGAAGCCCGTGGCACTCATGGGTGATGATGATAATGATATTGATAATAATGATAAAAGTTGATTCAAACTCAAATAATTTTGCTCTAAGCACTGTACAGTACATTAGTTCCATTAAAAGTACAAAACAACATGCCAACAACCTTCATGAAAAACATGCAGTTAAGTGAGCAAACATAACAAACTGTGACAAGACAATGCATCAAAAGTCCATACAAAGTTCAGTGTCCATGGCAATACCATGTTAATAGCAAACAACATAGCATATACCTGAAAAAGCATACATGCGTACACACATACATAACACCACCACCAGCAACAAAACAATGATATTAAGAGAGGGTGTGTATGTGTGTGGTCACAGAGGAGAAGGAGTATCCTGACATCCCTGTCAGCGAGTTCCCTGCCCATGTGGAAGCCATGCACGCTGACAGCGACATTGCTTTCGCACAGGAATTTGAAGTAAGTAAATCTGGTGTTTCTCTGTGTGTGTGTGTTTGTGCATGCGTGTTTGTGTGTGATGTGGGTGCGTGTGTGTGTGTGTGAGTGTGTATGTGATTGTGTGTGTGTGTATTTGTGTGTGTGTGTGTGTGTGCTTGTTGTCTGCTGCCAGCATCATGAAATATTTTTAAAGTGAGGTGGTCTTTATAAGAATAGTGACTTCACACACACACACACACACACTCACACATGGACACACACACACACACATGTACACACACACACACACACACACACACACACACTCACGTGTATGTATTCAAATTCTGACCCCACCCTTTTCACTCTCTCTCAGAAACAGATAACAAGCAAACACAACATAAAAACACATGCATACTAAGAAACCCCAGCACTGTAAAGAAATTCCACACCTCCACTGGGTAAAGTAAAATTTCTGTGTCCAGGAAGGTTGACGTATAAACCTGTGTGCAGGATCTCTCCCGGAACACGCGCACAGATTTTACCTGCGAAGCCTCCAACGTGCCCGAGAACCGAGCCAAGAACCGCTACATCAACATCGCTGCTTGTGAGTGTTGAGTCAGCCTGGCATCACAGCGTACCATTGCTGCTCTTTTGCTGCCCTTGCATACTTACTGTGTGTGTGTGTGTGTGTGTGTGTGTGTGTGCGTGTTGCAAGGTCACAGAAAATAGGCTATGTATTGGCACTTCCAAATGATTGACGGAGTTAGGAGGTATGCAGTACTGCACAGATTCAGTTGATCCATCATAAGGTTATTTTTTGAAGAGCTTGAGAATGGTCTGGGAAATGTGTGAAAATGTGAATACACTGAGCTGTTGATTTAAATCGAGTAGAAAAGAAAAGGACAGTAGTATATGTAAATGATTGTATGTCAAAATGAACATTTGTATATTCAAATGACCATTTATGTCTAAAAGACTGCTGTGTATTTAAATGACCATTGTATTATTAAAATGAGCATTGTATACACACTGTGATAATGTGTCTTTTGTTGTTGCTTCGTGTCATTGTGGTTAGTGATGAAGCAGAGCATTGTTTTCATGCAGTTTGACTTGGTGCTCTCTGTGAACAGTTGATCATTCTCGGGTGGTGCTGAAAGTGGATTCTGGTCGACAGAAGCAGCCTGATTATATCAATGCGAACTATGTGGATGTAAGTAGCACTTCATTCTTGTCATACTTTTGCTATTTATTGGGAGTGGATATGATGTGAGGAGGCTCTGTATTCATAATCACATTCATGGATGCTCATAAAAGTATTGGATGTAGAGATTTTGATCTTTTCTCTTTTTCTGGATAACTTTTTGTTTGGTTTAGTTTCTGTTGTTCTGTTTTATTCTACCATCTTTTGTTTTAAGTGACTCCTAGTTCCAGCAAAAAGTTTAAAAGAACCAGTATATTCAGGATGTACTCAGTTCCTATGTACATGCATCAGAAGATGAAGGTAATGCATGCATACTGTAAATGGATATTCAGTGGATTATGGACATGCGAAAACATCTAGATTTGATGTGATTATTTGAAGGAAAAGGAAGAAAATAGAGGTCATCACTTTTGCATATAAGTGAATGTGGAAGTCACAGCCCATGAAGAAGAAAATAGAGGGCATTAAAAAAACCAAAAAGCAAAAAAAAACAGTCCATGAAAACATTTCAAAACAAAAGAAGGGAAGGAAAAGATTGAAAATCTGAATCATATTCTAAGCAGACAATAATTGGAATTACATAATCGGGTATACAGCTCTGTGTGTGAATATGTCAATCATATCCAGAGCCCCAGTCAGCATTACAGCTTCATACCTACTGCCTTTCTCCCCAATGTGTGATGCGTATACCTGGATGATGTCCACTTCGTTCGGCCTATAGGATGAAGATTTCAATTGACAGTGCCTCGGAGTTCTGTAAGCAAATGAGTGTAACAAGTTTCTGTAGGAAAATGAAATTTATACAACAGGTTTTGTCAGTATATTTCGTTCAGACTGTTTTCCCTTTTCTTCGTCCCTTTCCACCAGAAAGTACAGTACCAAAACATACTTTTGCATTCTTCCATGTTCTCTTCCTGTGTTATCAGGCTTGTGTCCTGGAGAATAAACAGTAAAACTGAGTTTTCTGAGGCATTAGCTAACACAGAAACAATTAATGTTGTTAGTTTCAGTAGCTGGTTCCATTTGATTGTTGTCTCGCCATTAGTGGTGTGTGCTGCCTTTCTTTCGCATTTCCTCTGACTGTTACCTTCTGAAATTTCCTCATGTCATTGCAAGAACCTGTGGTGAATGCTCTTTCCTCAGTGCTGCTCTTCATATGTGGAACAACTTTCCACGTCATATCCGTTCATCGGATTCTGTCTCTGCCTTTAGCTCTTCATTAAAAACTCTTTTCAAAACCTGTCTGTAAGCACTGTCAGTTTCTTACTTCCTCAGCGCCTACCTGCCTACTCACTTTGAGGTATAAGAGAATGGGGAGGGATAGGGTAGGGGGAGAGAAAGCGGGTGGTCATGAGTAGTTCATGTGATTTTTAACTTCATGTGAAGCGTATTGAGTTCTTTGAGAGAAAGGGTGCCATACAGTTGTACATTATTATTATTATTGACTCACTTGTGTAAACAGAGTGAGTCTGTGTTTTAATCGGTGTTCAGTTGTCTGTGTGTGTGTGTGTGTGTGTGTCCGTGGTAAACTTTAACATTGACATTTTCACTGCAAATACTTTGTCAGTTGACACCAAATTAGGCATAAAAATAGGAAAAATTCAGTTCTTTCCAGTCATCTTGTTTAAAACAATATTGCACCTCTGGGATGGGCACAAAAAAAAATAATAATGAAGCCTAATTATATGCAAACTGTATTTACTGTTATATTTATATTTTTTGTATTGTCTAAACTTGGCACTTTGATCTGATATTCTGATCTAAAAACAAGAGCAGTCATTATTATCATTTTTTGTTCAAACAGGAACTTCTTTTGCTAAGCATGGAAGTTTTATTTATTTTGCAAACATTTGGTGCAGATAGTAAAAAAGGGAAATTACTCTGTAATTAATGCTAGGGGACTTAATTTGCTTTAAACTGATCTTTCTCATCTTAAACATTACATTTTGAAATTATACTCAATACATAAAAAGCTTGTTTGTTTTACTCTCAGTCACAAGTGAGTCTTGAAGGCCTTGCCTCTCTTGTTATTATTATTATTTCTGTTGCAGGGTTACCAAAAGCACAAGGCCTACATTGCTACTCAGGGCCCTCTGCCTCAGACCTTTCCTGATTTCTGGCGCATGGTCTGGGAGCAGAACTGTAGTGTCATCGTCATGATCACCAACCTCATGGAAAAAGGAAGGGTATGTCACTGTCATTGATTTATTAGAGGCTGTCAAGCATTGTTTCTTTCTTCTTTTTTTTTTGTGGGGTCTGTAGTTTCTCTGCAGGAAATTTGGGAAACATAAATGTGTATGTTAGTTGTTACCTGTGTGTGTATGTGTGTGTGCGTGTGTGCATGCGCTTGGGTACATGTGTGTGTGTGTGTGTTCATGCATGTGTGCGTTTGTGTGTTGTGTGCATGAGTGTATGCATGTTTGAGTGGTGGAGTGAGTGAGCAGGGAGGTGTGTGTGTTGTGTGTGTGTGCCTGTGTGCGTGCATGCGTGTGTGCGCAGGCAGGCATGCATGGGTGTGTGCATATCTGATTGCTTGAGTGAGTGGGGAGATGGTGGGTGAAAAAAGCGTGGTGGATGTTGGTGAAGACGGGAAGGAATTTCTGAATGGGAGATAGAGGAGGTAAATGGGGCTGGTGGGTGTTGAGGGCTTGTGGGTTGTACTTTAAAGCTGCATGGAAAATATTTCAACCTACGAAGCACTTTCTGTTGTTCTTTTGTTTTCTTTTTTTTTCTAATTGTTATTTTATGGATTTGAAAGTGATGTGTATTTCATTTGTGTTCAAAATGAATAAGTTTTCAGCTTAAATTTTGTTTTTATTGTCTACAGAATTTCATGTTTTATCTAAACAAAACTGCAGTTTACTATATAAAATACGATAAACTGATTTTCATGGTTTTTGGTCATGTAGAGAAAATGTGACCCCCCTTGGCCCCTTGTATAAAACAGTGAACTGGTTTTTATGTGTGTGTGTGTGTGTGTGTGTGTGTGTGTGTGTGTGTGTGTGTTTTGAATTTTACTTTATTTCATTTTTTACAGAGAAAATGTGACCAGTACTGGCCCAGTGATGTGTCCGAAGTGTACGGCAACATATCGGTCAAACTGGTCAGTTCCGTGCAGCGTGCTCACTTCACCGTCAGAACCTTTAACCTGCGCAACACTAAGGTAAAAAAAGTAAGCATGTCGCTTTTCTCCCCTCCCTGCTGCTTTGGTTTGGTTTGGTTTGGCTTTGGCTTCACTTTCAGTTTGGCTTTGCTGTGGCCTTTTCAGGTTGGCTAGAGTGCTGTATAAAAAAAAATTTTTTTTAAAGAAAGAAAAAAAAAAAGCTGGTACGCTTCAGCGATATGTATCCTAGATGATGTATTGGGTCACCAGATTTTGTTTGGTTATATTGTGTGCATTGTATTTAATTGATGGCACAAATCTGCTTGGGCTCATGAGAATATCAACTTTTCTGACCTATAAGCAAGATTTTTATTTATTTATTTTTTTTTAAAATTCAACTTAAAGAACTGAGTGTGTGGCTATATGAACAGCGTGGATGATATGTGCCTGAAAGTCTTTTACTCATTTTCTCAAGGGAGTAGAGAGTTGGATGGGAGAGATGTGTGGGAGGGATGAAGGGGTGTGGGCGAGGGGGAGGAGAAGGTGCTTTTCTTTAAAAAAAAAAAAAAAAAAAAGGAAGAAGAAAATCAATACAAATAACAGGCGAGTCAACTTTTGCATCTCTTGCTTTTTGATCATTTTTCTGGACCGAGTGACCTGTTAGCCGTGGCATGATATTTTGTTTTGTTAAATGAGATTCTTACAGCTGAATGTTGAATGATGCTTGGGTATTTGTGAACAACAAATGAAAACAAAATGTTATGTGTGAAAAAGCGTAAACTGTAAATTCAACAAACATGAGACTTGAAACATGTGTAATGATTGTTTGTTTATTTTTTCTCTTTATGACTTAGTGACTTTCTGCTAATGTTTTTGTTTGTTGTTTTTTTTCCATAATTTTAGTGACTGTCTACCAATGTTTTTCCATTTATTTTAGAGACTGCCTTCCATGATAATACAGTCTATAGATTTTAATACGCAAACTGCTGTGAGCTCAGTGTATCCATGCTTACATGATATGTGATGTCATATTACAATAATATATTATACTATATTATATGCTATATATATTGTGTTTATGTACAATATTGTATTATTTTATATTACATATTAACTATATGTGGAACAGGATAGAATTCTGTCATATATATATTTTTCTTTTTTCTTTGTTTCCTTCGTTCTATTTTTCTTTTCTTTTTTTCTTGGTCTTCATTTCAGTTTCTTTTTTCTTGCCTTCTGTTTTTGTGTATGTTTTTTTTATATTTTATTTCTCTCCTGTCATTCGTTCCTTCTTTCCAGTCCTTGGAAAACCGGTTACTGCCTGAACAGTGAGCAGCATGACTTGTTTTAAGAATGCAGATAGACAGGCAGGAGGTTTCTCAAGATGTATGCTGTGTCTTGTGGTATTCCTCCATGGTTCTGTTCTTATTCTGTTTGTTTATGTTGTTTCAAAGCAAAAAAAAAAAAAAGAAAACCTTTCATCACTGTTCCACTTGGCCCCTTTTTTGGTTTATATTTTGTGTTATGGGTTATTATATACTTGTTTTATATATCATAATTTTTGGCTCATACGATGATACAGCACTGGATTTATTTTGGACTCATATAGAGTGCACAGACCTGATAAACCGCATCTTCTGAAAATGCTATATTGCTAGCTGCAGAATAGCTTAGTTCACCCCAGATTTGTTTTGAGTAATGATGTAATTTTTGCAATTGGATCAGGATCCAAGTTGTTTTCATCTGCTTGTTGACTCAGGTCTTTTGCTCCGTTTGTCTGCACTGTTACCTGCTTTTTCATCAGTTGCTACAATTTCTGCCAGTCTGAAACCTTGAGTTGACTTGCACTGTTGTCAAGTCCCTGTGTGGTAACTCACTCGGGACGACAAGTTTTCTCCCTTGCTTTTCCCCAAAGACGGCCCATTTGTAAGGGTTTGGAAAAAAAATACAAAAAATACAAAATACAGAGTAAGAAAATGAAACTTTCAGAACTGGTTTATTACGTGTTGAGCTATTACATATAGCTCCCTTCAACGTTGCCGTCGCTGCCTTGTTCGCTTCACAACATTTTGAGAAGAGCCTGCTTTGCTAACAGGCTGGCACCCGAGCAGATGACCAGTCAGTGACTTTGTCAGCGTGTGTGTGAGACGGGCCACACATGGCAGGCTGACCAATCATGCCATTCGATTGTGGAGTGACCCAGAATAGCGCACTCTGCTTGGCTAATCACAAAATCACGTGTACAGCGCATGATGGATTTTTATTTCTTGAAAATGCTGTTCCATTCTGTCGTCTGAAACCGAATACATGTAGGAATGCTCATGCATTCCTTCGTCCAGAGAGAGTTAATGTGTTAAAACAGAATCCAGTCTTCTAGTTCTGCTTCCAGACCCATCTTGATTTACCTGTTCAAAAAGATTCCTGGTTTTCAGTCCATTCTTCATTTATCTTCATTTACCTGTTCAAAAAGATTCCTGGTTTTCCTGCAGGCATTCAATTTTCAATGCATTCTTCTGCTTTCTGTTGTTCTTTTTGGGGTTGTTTTTTTGTTTGTTTGTTTTTTTGCACCATGAATTTATTGCAAACAAAGATGCTGCTTTTTTTCCCCCCCACCCATAGGTCAGATTATAATCACTTTAGATTTGGCATCATGAGTGATTTGGTTTCAGTTCGGTATGATGGTGAGCAGCAAAAGTGTTGAATCGAACAGTGAAGCATGCTAGAATTGCAATTCAGTGTGATCATGTGTGTTTATTGTAATCAGTATGTTGTCAGATATTGAGTTAATTGCTGGAGGTGGCACCAGGTGGCAGTCAGAATTAAGTTTTCAGACCCAGACAGGGTGCATGTAGCTGACAGTGTGTTGGTGTCAGATTGGAACTAAGAATTTGTGCCTTTTAGGCTGGAAATTATGTACTAATAATCTTAAAGTAAAGAAAATGAAACAAACAAACAAACAAAAAAACTCTAAAAGAGTCTGCAGCACTTATTTGTGTGTTTTTGTTCTTCACCTTGAGTTTTCTGTAATGTAATGCTGAACACTCCCTCACTCCACAGCATGATTTTAACATTAAATGCATTAAACAGCTTGTATCCAGTGCACTAGTTATATAATCTGTTCCTTCATGAGGTTAACACAATAATAGGGAGCATGACAGTTTGGAATTGATCTTTTTGTTCAGCTCAGTCCAACTGTTAATAATGATTGTGGTGACTGCAAATCAGTTGTGATGAATTGCAATAAGATGGTGATGAGGAAAATCTTATAAAAAGTTAGGTTGACAAAACAGAATTTCCAGAGATTCCATTCCATTTCTGTTGCTGTTTCTCTGTTCTCTCTTTTCTGTGATTTTTCATTTGTGCATGATTATTGGGATGGATCTGGTGTTTGCATTGTTGATTTGGTTGGTGTCTGTTGTAGAGTTATAAAAAAAAAAAAAGTCATGAAATGAAATACGAACATGCATGCATTATATTTGATTATCGTGAATATTGATTTTATTGTCTTGTTTTGAATGTGTTTGCCAGCTGAGCTCTGAGGTTTGTGAATAAAAGTGCTGAAGAACACATTTTTTATTATATGGATTAGTCAACTGATTGACATTATTTTTAATGATGCAGGGGAAGGGACACGTCTTGATGAACTGTCAAGTGATGCAGTTTCAGCACAGTTGAAGCCCCTTTTTTGTAGCTTTTTTAGTTTGTTGTTTTTTAAATAATTTTTTAAGTGATAATTGAAAGAAAGTCATGTTTCATTACTTGCTAAGTATTTAAAACAGTCTGTTCCAAGATGTATACAGTGGTTTTGATCCTGTGAGCGATATTTAGAATGATGGTTGTAAACAGGGAGCCAGGATGTCATTGACCTAGGTGAACTGTCCTTTTTGACTCACTTGTGTAAACAAAGCGAGTCTGTGTTTTAACCTGGTGTTTGGTTGTCTGTGTGTGTGTCTGTGTCGGTGGTAAACTTTAACATTGCCATTTTCTCTGGAAATACTTTGTCTGCCAATACCAAAATTGGCTTAAGCATAGTATGAAAAAAATCTTCAGTCATACCATTAACAGGTTGTAAATTTCCCGAATTAAGCCACAGTTCTGATTCATTAACGGTTTATTTTGTTGAGATGTGTTCTGAAATCCAAACATTCTAAAAAACGCTTTCCACTGAGTTTGGCCGACTAGAAGGTAGGTTGTTTTCGAAGACGACATAACCTCGTGTTTCTTGTTCACAGTTAAAAGGAAAGAAACACACATTCTGAACAGAACACTTACAGTGATACTAACTACACCATTGATGTCTTTACCACATATAAATATTCTAAAGTGGACACTGAATTAACTGGAATGAACATAAAAGAAAAATTGAATTGATTGTTTCTTTCAGCCCTTTGTAGACTGGTTTGTGCAGATCTAGAGATCTACTATGTGTTGCAATGTGCTTGAAGGAGGTGGCAAGGTCTCCTTTACAGCTGAAATAAAAGAATAATCTTGATGTAATAAAACAGAAAAAACATGATTTAAACGGCATTATTACGTCCACTACAATCACATTTGTTTATCACACAAAGAAGACGCCAACATTGCTTTAAGTTTTGAATTTAGTCATTTGACGTCTGATGTCCTGCAGCTTTGGGGATTAGTCTGCTTGCATCGGAACTGAACATGCGTGGTTCGATCCCGCTCGCATGCCTTTTTTTAAGATAATTTTTTTTCTCCCAAGCTTATCTATCATATTTAATATAGAGCACTTTTCAACAATTTTTAAAATCTTTTTTTTTCTCCTCTCCTTATGATTCCTTTATAGGAGAAAGTGTGAAGCACAAGTCAGTCTTGAAGGCTTTGCCTCTTGTTGAGTTTTTAAATCATCTAAAAATTACTGTTGCATAGCTGAAAATTATCAGGTGGGGGAAGGTTGTACAGGCTGTAGTGTCATCATCAGTGCTCAGTGAATTACAGAGACTCCATTTGGATTATGTTCTCTTCTCTCCAAAATGATTTGGTGGTATGTTGAAACCAAACGGAGATCTAGATGTTGAGGAGCAATATTCTGACCACACACCTTTAGCGATCATACTCCTAGTTCTGGAGAGACACCAAGACCATCAGCATTGTGTTCTACTCAGACGTTTGTGGCCAAACCCGATCTTGAACATTGAACTCCAAAAAAAACTTTCACGCTGGACATCACCACTGAGACCAAGCAAAGAAGATGGTGCTGGATAGGAAATGTCCCTGTAATGCCACCAGATACACTTCCAAAACCAACCGTTCACTGGACTCCAGTTGGAAAACGAGCGTAAGGAAGACCATGGGAGACATGGAACAGAACTGTTGAAAAGAACTGAAGGAGAATGGCTATACCTGGAGGAAACTAGCTGAGTCAACACAAGATAGGCAGCAGTGGATATATCATGTGATGGCCGTATGTGCCACAGGGTATAAGGAGGATTTCGATAAAATGTTGAAACCTTATTTAAAAAAAAAAAAATTGATGTTTTCATGTGATAGAATGATTGGGCAGCAAGCACACTACAAAAGTAGACATAGGAATTAATTACCAGGCGTAATTTCCCCCATACATAGGTCCCCTGAGCATTTTTTGTTTGTTTGACCCTACACAGAGGCACTCGGTGAAGGGGACGATGGAGCGCACGGTGTACCAGTACCACTACACGGAGTGGCCTGACCACGGGGTGCCAGACTACACCCTGCCGGTCCTGGAGTTTGTGCAGAAGTCTGCTGCCTGTAACCCCCAGGATGGCGGACCCATCATCGTCCACTGCAGGTAGCTTCTGCCTGTCCTTGTTCAGGGAGGGGGGTTGTAGTCTGTTCTGTTCTGTTCCGCTGGCTTGTGTTGTGCACTGTTCATGATCCGTACATGTGGCGTTGTTACTACATTACATGTGTTTTCTTTCTTTGTAACAGTCATTATGAAACTCTTGTCCTGAGGTTTTTCATATGTTTCATTTTGTTACGAAGGAGAAAAAAAAAAAGGCAGTACTGAAAGTTTTTAAGGAATTGCAGAACTATTTTTGGTATCATATGGTTTATTGTGTTCATTGGATTTAGCCATTCTTTGTTTTTATATTATACGCCCGCAGAATGACAGAGCTGACTGCAGTTGTTTACTGTTTTGGATACGTTACAGTTAAAAAAAAACAACCACCCAAAAACCCAAAAAAACCCACTGAAGGCAGGTTGAGTGGTCTGTTCCAAAACAAAATCATGCTGATAAAATCCATTTCATACAATTTTGAGGTTGAGTATTGTGTCAGACATGTCTGTGCCAGAAAAAAACCCCTATAAAACCAGTAAGATATCCACACACTTAAAGAATTTTCCGCTCATCTACATGTTGGGTCTTTGATAGGTGACTGCTGTATGAGAGCCAGACAAGAGTGACGTCACCATTTTTTGTCCCTATGTGTGCAGTGCGGGTGTTGGGCGGACTGGCACCTACATCCTGATCGACAGCATGATTCGTCAGATTGCTGACAAGGGCACAGTCAACATCCCTGGCTTCACTCTCCACATCAGACGTCAGCGCAACTTGCTGGTCCAGACTGAGGTTGGTGGTGTGAGGTCGTACACATACACAGACACAAACACAGACACAAACACAGACAAACACAGACAAACACAGACACACACACAGACACAGACACACAGAGAGACACAGACACACACACACACGCACGCATGCACGCACGCACGCACGCACGCACACTCTCTCTCTCTCTTCTAATATCACTTAAAGTGGAAGACATTAAACTGAATACTACTACTACTACTACTACTACTACACACACACACACACACACACACACAAACATGTGTGTGTTTGCACATAGGTACTGAATTTCAAGACACTTACATGGACACTGACAAACCAGCACCAGAAAATTTGCTGTTATAACCAACAATAGAGTATTTGCATTTTTGTTTGTTTGTGTTTTATATGTGTGTGAGTGTTCATATACTCCTGTCACAGACTCCCCCACGAATGCCAGTCAGCATGCATGTCACATGTAGCACACACCCTAGTGCAAAGGGGCAAGTATGTCTGGATATTCTAGAAGTGTATTTGTCAAAAGTATGTTGAATTGTTTTACGGTTTAGCATTTCTTTGTTTGATCTACACAATGAGTTTTCATTCTTAGACACTTGTCGCATGTCTCACATGTCTTTAGATCTTGACTAGCCTTTTAGTTTCCATTGTGATGACTTTGGTTGGCGAACTTTACGGACCCTTTATTTTCTGTTTACCACTGGAGATCACAGATCGACATAAGCTTACAGTTGGGCCAACAGCAAAGTGAGAGCTGTATGATCAATAGTTTCTCCATTGCATTGGGAAGTCATTTACAGCTCAGTCTTTTGTGAAGGACTATGACTCTCAAATTAGGAGGCAACACTGCACTGGCTCTTAGTGGTGCAGTCTTTGGGGGGTTGGGGGGGGGTGGTAGTTGGCCTTTGGGAACCATCCCAGCGCCAGCTGCCCTAAAGCCCTCTTGGCTGAGAGAGTGGGGATGTAACTTGGGCAAGACTCTCTCTACTGTAATCAAATTCTAGCCCAGATAGTCAGGACAGCAGTTGCCTCCTCTGCTGTTCCTGATGGTCAGAGTGGGACACGACTGACTATCATACCACTGGAGATGTGTGTGAGCAGGACCAGTACATCTTCATCCACGATGTTCTGGTGGAGTACCTGATGGGCGGGGGGCAGACAGAGGTGAGGGACGAACACATCATCAGCTACCTGGCCGCTCCCGCTGTGTCGACCAATGGTGTGGCCTCGCTGCATGGCCAGGTTCCCAGCTCCTGGAGCATTTTGGAGAAACAGTTCAAGGTCGGTGTGTTGTGTGTGTGTGTGTGTGTGAGTATGTGTGTGTGTGTTTGTGAGAGAGAGAGTGTGTGTGTGTGTTAGACTGCCTTACATTTTGAATCTTGTTTGACTGGTGTAAAAGTTTGAAGTACTTTGTGCTTGTGATTATCTGAGTGAATGCATGTGGAAAAGAAATGCCGGTAGTTATTGGTATTTGTCTTTGTTTGATGCAGAGGAGTGGCCTAATGTTTGTATCTGTTAATGAATCTCATGTATTTAGTTCTGAATGGGGTGATTTAACTCACGCTTAGCCACAGTACATTACAAATTTACATTTACTCACTGATTATTGATGATAATGAAGGTTATAATGTTGCCGCAGTGGAGGTCTGTTACGGAGTGAGACCACCACAGCAATACAGGCCTATGCTCTGTTCTCTTCACTTCCTTTCATAATCATGATAACATGGTGTTAGACCAGTCAACCAGGCCCAACAGTGCAGGTCAGGGGACTTGGATAAGCACCTTCAACAACATGGATGATACTTATCTGTCTGTTCCCCGTCTTCCCATTGGAGCCCACAGTATTTGTGAACTCTGCATTGGAGCTGGCAGAGACTGACAAATACCCCAGTGATATGCCTCTCTTAGGCTTCAGACTTGTGACTGACGGGCACCATAGCCAAGTGGTCAGAGCACTTGGCTGTCAGCCAGAGGGTCATGGGCTTGACCCCAGCTGTAGTGCTTGGTGGGTTAAGGGCAGTGATAAAACTTTTCCTTATCTTTCTTTCAAACATATTAATGCTTGTGCCTGAATCCCCTGTGTGTGTGTTTGTGTGTGTGTGTGTGTGTGTGTGACATATGCAGAACATCAAATAAGCATTTTACAGCTTCATTAATCAGTGTTAGTATTGAATGGGTATGGAGACCTAACATCTCCAGCATACACCTACCATCCCAGCCCCCCACCTCTCCCCAGAAACCCATGACCTCCCAGTTGTGAGTTTGTAGTTCGGACCCCATAACACCCCATAACTGTGATGGTAGATGTGTGTATGATTATGTCCATAAACTCTAATAAAGCTATACATGTGTGTGATTGGTATTCTGATGTGTGTATGTGTGTGTGCAGATGGTGACAGTTGACACGCCGCGTGAAGTAGACATGTCGTGTGCTCTGCGGCCGGTGAATGTGGAGAAGAACCGCAGTGGGGCACTGCTGCCTGTCAACCTGAAGCGTGTGCTGCTGCCCGCCAGACCAGGCGTGGAGGGCTCCGAGTACATCAACGCTACCTACCTGCACGTGAGTTACCCTGGTTTCAGCTCTGGAGGAGTTGGCAGTGTATGCTTGTGTGTGTATGTGTGTGTGTTTGTATATGTGTGTGGGTCCATGCATGTGTATTTTGAGTCTGTGTGGAAGTGCGTGAATTTTAAGTGTGTGTATGTGTGTGTGTGTGTATGTGTTGTTATTGTATTGTATTGTATTTTCCTTTTGTCACAACATAATTCTCTGTTTGAAATTCAGGGCTGCTCTTCCCAGGGAGAGCGTGTTGCTGCTGTGAGAGTGCCACCCTCTTTTATTTTTTCTGCAAGTGTATTTGTTTTCCTGTCAAAGTGGATTATTCTACAGAATTTTGCCAGGGACCGCCCTTTTGTTGCTGTTGGTTCTTTTATGTTGCACAAGGTGCATACTGCACCAGCGACCTCATATGAATGACCAGCATCCAGACCACCATTTAAAGTCTGCTGGATGGGGAGAAAATACTGGGGATTGTGGGATTCTAACCATTGCGCTCAGATTTTCTTGCCCACTGGGTGGGTGTGCTACCACTGAGCCAACACACCACTGTAAGTATTAGCACTCTGATTCCATGCATGCCTGCAGGAATGTGAACACCGGGGATGTGTGGATGTGTGCTGCAGGGTTACAGAAAGTCTGACGAGTTCATCGTGACTCAGTACCCAGTGGACCTGACGAAAGAGGACTTTTGGCGCATGGTGTGGGACCGTAACAGTCCTGTCATCATCGTCCTGCTGTCTGCCGATGACGAGGTCAGTGTGAGGGTCTGCCTTGTGCAGCAGTTGATTGAGGTTTTTATTTTTAATGCTGCGCTGAATTTGGATTTGGGTTCAGATGTTTTGTTTTACAATACAGATGCTGAGTTTACTGTTGTAATTGGTGTGTGTGTGTGTGTGTGTGTGTGTGTGTGTGTGTGTGTGTGTGTGTGTGTGTGTGTTTTAATGTTTTATGTTGTGAAAAGCTGAAATTTTTATTGGGTTTGCTTTGAGATGACTGTTGTGTATGATTTTGTTAGATATGTTGTATGTCATTTTTTTTCTGTTGTGCTTGTAATCTGGATGTATCTTGGACTTAACCACAATTTCTCTGCCTGATATAATAAAGTTACTCTCTGATTCTGAATCAGAGCTAGTCCATTGTGGGAGTGTGATGTGAACAAACCAGTGAAAATATGTTGTTGTATGCCACTTGCTGTGAGATAATATTGAGTACAGACTCAAGAGGGCTGGGACAGAGGTGGTGACAAGGACGTGTGTGTGTGTGTGTGTGTGTGTGTGTGTGTACGTACGTGTGTGTGTGTGTTTGTGTGTGTGTGTGTGTGTGTGTGTGTGTGTGTGCGCAGGAGGAGCCCAGCTTCTGGCCTGAGAAAGGGCAGATGGTGGAGGTGGACGCTGGCAACTTCAAACTGTCCATGAGGGATGACCCTGAACAGCAACCGGACTACACCACCAGGGACTTTATCCTGGAGTCCATGCAGGTAAAACCTGACACCCCCCCCCAACTCTCCACTGCCTTTATAGTCAGAAAAGTGTGGTTGAGACAGTGGGGCTTGTGACAGGAGGTGGTTTTTTTTTTTTTTTTTTTTTTTTTTTTTGTATGTGTGTGTGTTGTGTTTAAATCCTCTTCGCTAAAACATGGATGCCTTGATGTTGCTGTTTGTTGGTATATTGGTTTGGGTTCAGGACTAGTTTGAATTGATTGCTTCAAAATGCCTTAGTGCTGATTGATTGTGGTTGTGTGTGTGTGTGTGTGTGTGCGTGCGTGTGTGTGTGTGTGTGTGTGTGTGTGTGTGTGTTGTGTTCAAATCCTCTGTGCTAAAACATGGATGCCTTGATGTTGATGTTTGTTGGGATATTTGTTTGGGTTCAGGACTAGTTTGAATTGATTGCTTCAGAATATGTGAGTGTGTGTGTGTGTGTTGTGTTGTGTTGTGTTGTGTTGTGTTGCGTTGTTTTGAAATCCTCTGTGCTAAAACATGGATGCCTTGATGTAGATGTTTGTTGGGATATTGGTTAGGGTTCAGGACCAGTTTGAATTGCTTGCTTCAGAATGTGTGAGTATTGATTGTGTGTTTGTGTGTGTGTGTGTTGTGTTCAAATCCTCTGTGCTAAATAATGGATGCCATGGTGTTGTTTGTTGGGATATTGGTTTGGGTTGAGGACTGGTTTGAACTGATTGCTTCAGAAAACTTGAGTGTTGAGTGGGGGTTGGGGTGGTGGTGGTGGGGGGGGGGGTTGGGGTGGTGGACGTGTCCGTGACAGTGTGTAGAATCGACATTGAGAGAGAAGAGACAGACAGACAGGTGGGGGGGAGCAGGGAGCGGAAAGAAATGGTCTGGCTTTATTCAGTGTGGTGAATATTTTCAAGACAAATTCTGGGAAGAAAGAGGTTGAAATATATCCATGTGAGAAGATGAACAGAAGATGTAGGGTGGAAAGGGGCTAAACTTATCCATGTTAGAAGATGAACAGAAGATGTAGGGTGGAATGGGGCTAAACACATCCATGTTAGAAGATGAACAAAAGATGTAGGGTGGAAAGAAGCTAAACACATCCATGTTAGAAGATGAACAAAAGATGTAGGGTGGAAAGGGGCTAAACGCATCCATGTTAGAAGATGAACAAAAGATGTAGGGTGGAAAGAGGTTGAACACATCCATGTGAGAAGATGAACAGAAGACGTAGGGTGGAAAGGGGCTAAACGCATCCATGTTAGAAGATGAACAGAAGATGTAGGGTGGAAAGGGGCTAAACACATCCATGTGAGAAGATGAACAAAAGATGTAGGGTGGAATGGGGCTAAACACATCCATGTTAGAAGATGAACAGAAGACGTAGGGTGGAAAGGGGCTAAACACATCCATGTTAGAAGATGAACAGAAGATGTAGGGTGGAACGGGGCTAAACACATCCATGTTAGGATGAACAAAAGATGTAGGATGGAAAGGGGTTAAACACATCCATGTGAGAAGATGAACAAAAGATGTAGGATGGAAAGGGGTTAAACACATCCATGTGAGAAGATAGACAAAAGAAATTGGATGGAAGGAGGTTAAAGTGAATGTGCCTTTCCTGGTGTGTGCACACAGTACGACTACATCTTCATGACCAAGGTGGTGACGGTCAGATACTGGCCGGACACTTTCCCTGTCCACCACAGTGTCTTCAGCATGGTGGATACTGCCATCGACTGGCAGAGAGCCAATGATAGCGGACCCGTCATTGTCATGGACAGGTGAGCTCTCTGACCTTTCAGTGTGTCATCGCTGATTTATTTTGTATTGTATTCCTCATTTGTGTCACAACAGATTTCTGTGTGTAAAATTCGGGCTGCTCTCCCCAGGGAGTGTGCATTGCTGCACTGAGAGCGCCACCCTACTTTTTTTGTATTTTTTTTTCTGCCTGCAATTTTATTTGTTATCAAAGCAGATTTTTCTACAGAATTTTGCCAGGGACAACCCTTTCATTGTCATGGGTTCCTTTACGTGCACTAAATGCATGCTGCACACAGGACCTCAGTTTATCTTCTCATCCGAATGATTAGTGTCCAGACCACCACTCAAGGTCTAGTGGAGGGGGAGAAAATACTGGTGACTATGGGAATCGAACCAGTTCGCTCAGATTCTCTTGCTTCCTAGGCAGACACGATACCTCTAGGTCAACACTCCACATATTCAAAGACGTTCAAGATTCACTTTCAAGCTCCACTTTGTAGTGTGTCTTGAGGAAAATCCTGGGTCTCTTCAAATGGGTTTTCACACAACTGTCAGACCTAGAGGAATCTGGTGAAGTTTTTTGATGTGGCAACCCAGTGAACTCTTCACAGAGTTGAGGGAGAAGATGATGTTTGAGCTAAAATGTCACTGTCAGATGTGTTGTGCAGTTGTGTTGGTATTGGAATATGCATGACTGTTAATCAGCATTGCAACACTGTTCTGAAAGCACATGTTTGGTGTCATATACTTACCATGTCAAACTGATGCAAACTAGGCCTATGGTTTGCTCTGTTTGGCCAAATTTCACGCGGCTAACAGTGAAAAGACGCCCCTCTTAGTCTGGCCCGCTCTTAGCCAATCAAACGCCTCTAACAGCTATAAGCGCTGAATCATTCCTTTGGCCAAGGCTCTCCACGCCATCTTGTCAGGTTTTCGCTCTGTCTCGTCTAACGCTTTTTTTGGCTATTAAGCGTTTTCATTTGGCCTTATTTTGTTGTATGCGGCTTGCATGTGTATTGTGCTTACATTCTGTGTACTCGTTTCGACTCGGCCCCCTCGATTTCTTCGTATTTTTCTACCTCTGAGTCGATCCTGTCTTTCCTTTCTCTGTTGGGGATCGTATTGTTCGCTGGGTGCTTACGCGCGGTACCATGCCTCGTTTGCCATCCTACGAAGGCAGGGATCATGATGCTGGCAGAGATACTCGCCAAGAGACTCTCCCAGGCCCGGAGCTCATGATTTCTCCCGATAGGGACCGCGGCGATGCGTCTGCAGACGCTGATCGCGGAGGGGACGCTCGTCCCGATAAAATGGTCATGAAGGGGACCGGGGGGAAAGGGATTTGAGCGTCACCTCCCGAAGTGTCCCAGCGCGAGGCGGGTGGAAGGGGGAGTAGCACGTCCTCTCTTGGTGGTGGGAACTCGCGGCTGGGTGCGGACTCCCAAGGGGAGGCCGCCCCCCGCCGTTACCGAAAGCACATGTTCTGTCTCTGCTCTCAGTTGATATTGATAAAATGTTGTTGTTGTGTTTTGTTTGACTGTTTAATTGATTCAGTGTCAAGAGAGGTGTTCATGTTGTATATAACATTTTCATTATGCATGGCCTGAGTTCAAGTTCAAGGATTTTTCTCTTTGCTTTTAGTTCAGGACAAGAGGATTGACACTTTTGTGATGGTGGATGATATGTGTGTGTGTGTGAGTGTGTTTGAATGTGTGTGCGACTGTGTATGTGAGATCACATATGTGCACATGTGTGTGTGTGTGTGTGTGTGTGTGTTTGTGTGTGCATGCATATGCATGTGCATGTGAACACAGGCAAACTGGTATTTTGATATGATGATAAAAGAGCAATAAACACTTGAACACTTTGTGTGTTGCACAGAGTGCATGGTGATCTTTATTCTTATCTTGTCTGTCTATTATAATCAGTGTGCAGTATAGTAGGCTATGTTTATAATTATATTCAAATAATGTTTCTTAATTCTTTCTGTTTTTACATTAAGAATACTAGTTTTTACCTGCAGTGTGTGGATGTATGTATGAAACGATGTATGTGATATTTTTTTACATTTGTATCTTCGTAATATTTGTAGGGGCTGTTGTTGGCTTTTACAGTTATGGTCCCCATGTTGTTTACTTGTCTGTGTTGTGATAATGCACCTGACCAAATTTCTCCAGTTGGAGATAATAAAGTTATTCTTATCTTATCTTATCTTATCTTATGCTGAGTCTGTTAACAGATGAATTTCAGTACCTTTGTGTAGACAAAAAACCAATCTTTAGTCTTGTTCCTTGTTGTTGGTGATGACAGGTACAGAGAGCCTTGAGCCTCTGTCTGTTGTTCAAAGTGCATGATGGACACTGATCCTTGGCCAGGTAGCATGAGGTAATCTTTGCAGCGCTAAGTTTGCGCAGAGTTAAGAATGTTCCTAAGTATATTGAATTTACCAAGGAGTCCGGAACATTCCTAACGATAAGCAAACTTTGAGCTGCGAAGTTCGCTCATGCAACCCAGCCCGGTTCCTTGTTGTTGGTGACTACAGGTACGGAGGGCTTCGACTCACTGTGTGTTGGTCAAAGTGCATGATGAATACTGATCGTGTTCCTTGTTGTTGGTGACCACAGGTACAGAGGGACTCTAACCTCTGTGTGTGTTGGTCAAAGTGCATGATGCATACTGATCCTGTTCCTTGTTGTCGGTGACCACAGGTACAGAGGGACTCTAACCTCTGTGTGTGTTGGTCAAAGTGCATGATGCATACTGATCCTGTTCCTTGTTGTCGGTGACCACAGGCTGGGAGGGCCTCGATCTGGGCGGTTCTGCGCCCTGTGGACCTTGCGTGACCAGCTGATCCTGGACAAAGTGGTGGACGTCTACCAGCTGGTCAAACTGTACCACCTCAAGAGACCCGGCATTGTCAGCTCGCAGGTAGGGCCCAGGTGTAACCTCTCTGTTGGCTATAGTAGGGGGCCTCTTTAGGTTTAGAAAGGGGCCTCTCTGTAATGTTTAGTAAGGGGCCTCTCTGTAGGGTTTAGTAAGGGGCCTCTGTTTTGGCCCCACAGTGTCTCAACCCACTGTTGGTTTACAGCCTTGGTAGGCTTCTGTGCCATATTGATGTGGAACAAATGCAGAAGATAACTGTTTTCCTCCAGATTACTTTTGGACATGTCTGGAAACAGGGTTCAAGTTAGTTTCCTTCCCTTGCAGTTTATGTATATGCAGGATCGTTAAAAAACGTTTTAATTAGACAAAATTGACACTAGAGGAATGCTCAGGTGCAGAGCTCAGTCAGTTGAAAAAGATATTTACAGACATGAAACATGTCATTAGCTTTTAAAACTGAATTTTTAGCTTTTTAGAAATGCGTGTTAGCTGACTTGAAATGACAGTCATTAGCTTTTAGAATTGTGAATTTATTTATTTTTGTTTTAGTGTTTAAAAAGGAACAGAATAAAGGTGTGATGGAGTGTTTGTGGTGTGGGCAGGATGACCTTAGGTTCCTGTATGAGGCGCTGGCCTGCCTGAAGGAACACCTGCAGGACGAAGGCTCTGCTGGCTCCTCCTCCCCTCTCCACCCCAACCCCCCCCACTCCCCTGTGCACAAGAACGGCACCCTCCCTCGCTCCTCCACCCTGCAGAGCCCCACCACCACCACCCCTTCCACCAAAATTGATGTTGACATATGAAGAGAAGACTTTGGACAAGAGGACAGCTTGTGAGATACAGAGAGGGAGAGAGAATTTGAAAGAGGCTCAGATGAAAAGGGATTGAAGCAAGGGAGCGAAAAGGGACAGAGAGAGTGAGGGGGAGAGAGAGAGAGGGAGTAAAAGAAAACCAAAGTGAAGTATGAAAAGGGAGTGAATGGAAGGAGATGGAAAATGTGGCGTGTGATGGAATGCGATGAAGAGAGAACAGCTGGGACATGAACAGGCATCGAAAAGAATTGGCGGTGCCAAGCTGAGAAAAAGGGCTTTTGAGAAAGTGGTATGGAAGGGCAGCGACAGAGAGAGAGAGAGCGCAGCGAGGTGACATGACCTTCATGAGTCAGACAGGTGAGAGGGAGGTGAGGATGCAGGAGGAAAGTCCAACAGCGGTTGGGGAGATGATACACCTGTCAGAAACGACCTGCCAGCCAGAAGACAAGAGGACTCTGTGCTGACTGGGCATTTTTTCCTTGGACAGTCAAACGACAAGCATTCTGCATCATCGTGTGTCAGACTGTGCCACAGTGGTCACAGGATTGAGTGTAGTCCTTGTGTGTTGTGGTCAGTGTTTGCCAAGGGAAGATTTTGGATCCTGATTCTTCGGAAGGATTTGTCTTCTGTTTCATCCCATGCCACAGAGCCAGACTTGGCATGTTGTGGTTCCTTGTTATTCACAGTTAGGGCATGGACAGAATGTACTACCAGTTGAATGTTGACGTTCCTATGCGTTGTTCCTGAAGATGTGTGTTGTTGATTGTGGGTTAAACCACTCTTGTAGGGCGACATGGTGTTTCAGACGCCTGTCCAGTAAACAAGTAGCTGTATTTATTCCTGTTCATGAGCAAGACTTTCCATCCCATCTGTTGGCAGTGTGTGTCTGTTGCTGCTTTGTGTAGGAAGCAGGCCTCTGGCTTGGCACCTGCAGCCAGCCACTGGACTTCATTGTCATTACTAGCTGGCCTCGAGTTCTGGGCATTGTTTCTGTCGGCACTGGACAGTGCTGGCGTCTGAACTGAATATGCTTTGCGTTGACCTGATTGTGAAACTGGATGTTTACCGTGCAAAGATGTGATGTGTGAGTGATTTTATGTCTAAATTGTGAACAAGTACATGAAGGAGGAGGAGGGTGTGACTGTGTTGTGAGCGTAGGAGGCTGGATCTTGAAATCATTCGCGCACCTGACAAGTGCAAGGAGTCATCCACTCTTTTTGTGTAGAAATATTACTTGGCTATGAATTTTGCTTGACTTGAATGTTTTTTGGTTTTTTTTGTGTTTTTTTTTTTAAGGTTAAGACAACTGCTGTTATCTTAACTCTCACCATATGTGGAGAAGTAGATGAAACTCCACTGTTTTGTTCTGTCATTGTGATTATGTCAGTGCATCAGTAGTAATCAGAACTGAATGAAAAAAAAAGATAAAAAAGGTCATGGAAACAGAAGTATGAAGTAAATTTAATGTTTTATAATGACATTTCCGCTGATCATAACCATTGTCATGAGTATCTATTCTGTATCTGAGCAAGAGCTTATGAAAGATCTAATTGTTGTCCAGCTGAGATCACAGAATTGTCAAATGACATTGCTGTTCTGAGTGTATAGTAAGAGTGTGTGTGTGTACGTGCGTTGTGACAACACAGTGGACAAGTTCTTGTGTAGGCTGGTCTTCATTGGATGTTTTAAGCCAGGTAGAATAAAAGATGGTTGAATTCTCCTACACACAACTATCCAGCAGAGCCATATTCTAAGATGTCCTTGGTTCTGAGCATTGCTTTTTGATCCACAGATCGGAAAGGAAGCAAACAGTAACTTTGTGCATGGCACGGAAAGATGGCATCAGATTGAAGACAGCTCCAAACACGATATGAGTATCCCTTGCAAACACTTGGGCAGTGCATTATGTGGTGATTGTAATAGGACATGTTTTTTGTATTGTTATTATTATTATTATCGATCCCCCTGTCCTACACTTGCACACACTCACAAGAATGCATGCAATCACATATGCTGTGTTGTAGCCTTCTTCAAAATGAAGCATTTTGGATGATAATAGTTGTAAACTTAAAAAAGAAAAAAAGATATTGCAAACATAAACATTTAGTGTAGAGCAGAACGACCATCTTGACAATTGTCTTGAGGCAAGATACTTCATTGTTATTTGAGGATCAAACTAGTGGGTCATGGTTTATTTGATTATTATATAATTTTAATGTTGTGGCTGCTTTCAGCTCAAATGGCATTAACAGGGAGAGCTTGGAAACTCTTCATGTGTACCAGTAACTCTCTGTTTAAGTAACATTTTGATATTAATGATAACAGTAAGGTATTGTTCTTGTATCTAAAATTTGGTTCCAGCGCCCCCACATGCATGAACGCATGAACAAAGATTTGCATGGAACAGCTTCAAGATTTCTGTTTGTTGAGGAGCTTCTAAGACGTTAAAGTATGTGTGTGTTGGAAAAGTTTGGAAGACCTGACACCTCTGCTTAAAGCTGAACATGCTACAGCTTGAATTAAGAAAAGCCAAAGACACAGATTGTGCATAGGGTGAATGCTGTGAAGACACTCTCAGAAGGGGAGCTTAACCCAACCCAGCCAAGGAACTTGTCATCAAGTCCAGTGAGTCTCAACTGTT
Organism: Babylonia areolata; assembly: GCF_041734735.1. Taxonomy (NCBI): domain Eukaryota; kingdom Metazoa; phylum Mollusca; class Gastropoda; order Neogastropoda; family Buccinidae; genus Babylonia; species Babylonia areolata. Next base: position 11,893,433 of record NC_134900.1, on the reverse strand, counting down.
AAAAGAGTTCAGCCTCGTACTTACAAAGGAGCACGGACAAGGATTTTCACTACCATACTGTGGAGCTGTATCTGGGTGTCCCTGCTCCCATTACCCCCCCCCCCAACCCCACCCCCACCCCCAGTCGCCCACCCCCGAGCTCCCCCGCCCCCACCCACCTCCCCTCCTTCCACATGCATGAACAAAGATTTGCATGGAACAGTTACATGAATGACGGGTTGTGTTTCTTTTTTGTTGTGGAAGTGAAAATGGACCGAAATATTGATGATTCAAAACCACTAACGGTTTGCCATGAACCAGACTGTTGAGTTTCGTCACTTTTGTTTTCATTAATATGACAATTTTCCGGTGTTTTGGTTTTAGTTGTTTTTTTTGTGTTTTTTTTTCTCGTGTGCTTTATTTTTTTGTTGATTGAACTGTTGGATTTTAGTTCAGCGTTAAAGAAGTGCGTGTCACATGTTGTGCTTTTTTTTTTTTCTTTTTTTTTTTTTTTTTGGTGGGGAGGTGGTGGCAGGATGGTGGTGTGTGTGGGGTATTGTTTGGTTTAATAAAGGTGAAATGGATGGTGTGATTTTTTGCTTCCTTTTTTGTTTGTTAATTTTGTTATTTTAACAAAAAAACAACATTTACATGATACTTAACATATCGTCATTCCAGTTTTGCGGGGTTTTTTGTTTGGTTTTCTGGGTCTTCATTTCCAGCCAGAGTGTTTGTAATTTGCATAGGACCAGGAGAATGAAAGGTTACATGCTTACACATCGCAGATGTTGACTGCACTAGCATCAGATACAAACTTTTCCTCACCCACATCTTTCTGTATTTCCAGTACACTGCTCATGTCTTTTCGTTTAGAACACATTGGTTGCCACACAGTTACACTTTAGCAGAAGTCATTTGGAGAAAGGAAGTAATAAATTATTTATCTTCTGTTTGTACATGTTGGCAAGGCATGATAAAACAAACAAGCAGATTATGTATATATTTTTTTAGATTTTCTTTACACATTGGCAAATTATTTTGTAAAAACTTACAATGACTGAAATTGTGTTGTGCCAAAATCGTTTTGTTTCCTTTGCCTTTCTGTCTTAATCCTGGTGCAGTTTGCATCTGCATAGTCTTTTACCTGGGGGTCAGTCAGCAGTGGAAACAATTTTTGTTTAGGTATGTCATCAGAAATCATGTGAATTGAGTGCAAACCAGAGGAGCCATGGACCTGAAGTGAATATCCACAATCTTCACATAATTCATGGGAAAAAAAGGTCTTGCTGCCAGAAATTAATAGGCAGTTTCCAGAAAAAAAAAACCCCAAAGCAAACCGTAATACATTTGTTTTTGGAGTTTTCAGAAGTGTGTGCTCAGGTTACTTATTCAGAAGTGAAACTAGATTTTTATATTAGCTTCATGTGTTCCCCTTTCAAAAAAACAAAACAAAAAAAAACCAACCCTTTTTTTTTAAGACAGTAATTTTTCTATTTTTGGTACTTGTAGGTTTTAGGATTTTATAAGAATGTAACTCTTAAGATCCACGTTTTGTTTGTTTATTTATTTATTTATTTGAAGCAGATGCATGTTGATTAAGTGGGGTGGAAATTGGTCACATGGTCTGATTCCTTTGTAGTGAATTTTATAACCATTGACATTTCGTTGCTGATATGCATGCTTCTCCACTTGATGTGCTTTAATTGATTAACTGATATTCTTAAGATGAGCTTGGCCTATATTTTTGTGAGTGTATGTGGAATGCTTTTATGAGTGGGAAATCTTGTCACTCTTTCTCTCTTTCTTTTTTCTTTTCTTTCTTTTAACCTTGCCTGCAATTAAGTTGTGTGCCAAAAGGAATGCAAGGTCCATTTTACACTTTGTATGCTTCCCTTTGCTTCTTTTTGTTGTTGGTGTTGTATATTTACTGATGAAAGATTGTATGTGGATTGGAGGTGAGGAACTTTGGAAAGGGGCGAGGGAATATGAAAGAATTTTTGCAGAAAGTTTGATGGTGGTCGTTATTGCAGTCAGCAAATAATTTTGTCCCCATTAATGGAAATGAAATGTGTCAAGTTGTTGGGAAATCACAAATGGTTGGTACAAACAGAAGTTCACTTCTTATTCCACTTCTTGTCCCTGTAAACAGAGATGAGTTAAAAAGAAGAAGAAAAAGTTGATTTTTTTTTCTCACTGACATGCATTATGCAACAGATAGATCAACAAAAATAAGGTCTTTTTTTTTGGTTTTGTTTTGCTTCTCTTATAAACATTGTTGATGATCACATTGATAGACACAGTGAGGTTGACAGGAACATTATTGGGCGCATGTGCATGTATGCATGTTTTAGGTAAAAGTCTGCTGCCTTTAAATCCTTGTCCATTATAACTGGCAATAGAAAGTTAATTACTGAACCAGTGCTATAGCAAAAAGAAAATAACAGTTTCAGGAATTGCTTTCTTTTTAGTTCTTTGTCTTTGCCTTTTTATTTGTTTCAGGTTTTGTTTTTTCTCTGGTTGCAAAAAACATCACCACCCTAAACAGCTAAAATCTCATGACACTTCTACAAGTTTCTAGGGACATATGTTTGTGGAAATGTAGATTCTGTGGTATTGCCAGCACAGACAGTATGTTTGTGGTTTATGACTGCACACACCCACACACACGCCTGCCCACTCATGCACAATTCCATGTGCGTGCATGCGCACACACACACAAACACACACACACACTACATGGATGCATAATTAGAAATTAAACACGCACACACACGTGCACAAGGACATGTGCGCACACATACAAAACTTCACTCACTGAAACCCACCCTAATTTTGCTCTGTTATTTTCTGCAAGTTAACTTTTGAATATGACGAATTCTTGTTTTCTGTATAAAGAAAATTGTTAATGCCATTTACATTTATTATGTGTAAGGTTCAGTAACATTGTGTATCACCATCGTATCATAACATGGTCACATTATTTTTTGGTGCCATCAAAGATTCAGATGAATTTTATTTTTTGGTCTCTTTTAACTTTGCTTGCAATCATGATTTGTGTAACATTTTTTTATACGCACAGATTTGTTCATCTTTCGCTGAACTGGTAAATTTGAGGATGGTATCAGCTTGCATAGAAGGTCTGCACGCACGAATGTAATATGTGTAAGCGTGTGTATTTGTGTGAGCAGTTGTGTGTGTGTGTGTGTGTGTGTGCGCACGTATGTGTGTGTGTTTGTGTGTGTGTGTGTGTGTGTATGTGTGTGTGTGTGAGACAGTATTCCCCCGAAACCCCACCAAAAAACCAAACACATTTATTTCAGCAAGGATTACTGGGCAGTAAATGGAGAGATCCGTCCCCATTTGAGGTTGCAAGTCCATCAGATGGCCTGAATTATCCAAAGTGTGGAGGCAGGGGAACTGCTGCAACAGGTATTCTGCACACCTGTTTGCTATATTCCAGCTTCAAACTGAAGATCAGGATGGCATGGCAAAGTTCAGACAGACAGCATGGTACAGGAAAGTTTCCATGTGTGACAGCTACTGAAGAAGTGAACTTTTGCTGAAATCTGGGAAAGGATAAGGTTGATAAAAACTCGATATGAATTACTATGCTTCATTTTTTTGTTTTGAATTTGAATTTCTTTTTTTGTATGTGCTCTCTTGGGAAATGTTTATCCTGTATTTTTTTATGTATTTTTATTTCCATTTATGATTTTAAAAACATTGATACTTGTGCCTGCTTTTTGATCCAGGGTGCCTAGGTTTGAGTCTTTGGCTTGCAGTGTTAAAAAAAAAAAAGAAAGAAAGAAGAAACACAAAAAAACAACAACAAACAAACAAAAAAGATGTGGAATGCTGCTTCTGTTATGGCAGTATTCAACTTTTCTTGTTGGTTTAGGAAATCACATCTGTGAAGGGGGAAGTGGAGGTCCCCCCTCATGAAACTGGCCCATAGGAGGAAAAATACGATGACTCTTCCATCTCATTGTGCAGCAGCCTAGTTTACTGTCACCCCTTTACCTTGCTCTTAATCTTGAATGTTGAATGGATGCTGTTGGACAGTCTGCTACTGATACAAACATGTATGTACCTGTAAATATCTAACACTGCCAAACCTGTCCTCATTTTGCATTTGGAAAGTCTTAACTTTCTGTGATTGTTCAGTGTTTTACGGTTCTTAGCTTTTGGGGGATAAAGTCGCATGCTTTACCCAATCCATGTTACTTACTATCTTCAAAAAGGAATGACTGATTTCTTCACCGGTTATGTTGAGTACCTGTTGTATTTTTGCTCTAGAGCAAGTTTGTTGTTTTTACCCCGTTGTAGATGTGTAGACGTTGTTTGTGCGCCTCTGTACTGGTACATGTATGTTTCAGTGCAGGTGTGAATGTTTGGTTTTCTAATGTACCAAATGTGGGTTGTTGATTCATTATATTTCTTGGTGTGTTCACCTGTTGGTGGACTTGGAACTCACTTTTTATCTTTGTTATTTATTGTTTGCAGTGTTCGTTCAACACTTTGTGTGGTGATGTATTGTTGCTGTCAACTAATTCCTCCCACACACACACATCCCCCTCCCCCCCCCCACACACACACACACCCCTCCATCACTCCCCCCCCCATCACCCCACTCTCAGTGAATCAGTAAAAGAAAGAAAGTGATTACCTGCAGTGCCTGTCGGTGGCATTCTCACAGGCTTCCAGACAGTTTTGAAGTTTTTTCAGTTAGCTGAACTCAAGAAGTGAAAGTGATTAGGTAAAGAGAAAGGAGCAGTGAACAAAACTCCATCATCACCAAGTTTCTGTGTGTAAAACACTCCCCAGCACCAAATATTTTAGAAACAGTGCTCCCAGTCACAGGCTTCTATTCATGTCAAAACACCACAATGGACTTGTTTTCTTCAGACTCTGCCAGCAAGCAAAGGTTAGTCATCGTTCTGTTGGTGGGGATACTGGCTGCAGCTGTTGAGCTTTGTTCCAATGTCACTTGTGTGAAAAATGGTCTTTTCTACATCACCCTTCAGTGTCAACAAAAGTTGCCTAAGGCAGTGTACTGTCTGGTCAGCTAAAGTCAACTATGGCAGTGCACTGTCCAGTCAACTTAAGTCACCTATGGGCAGTGAAAGAGTTGAGCAGTGAAAATGATTTGGTAATAAGAAAGAAATTATGAACTTAAGAACTTAAAGAGAATAGGTAATTCAGGAATGAATGGTGGAGTTAAGAAGTGAAGGTGAAGAGCTTGTGAGAAAGGAAAAAAGTTGGAATTGGAGAAGAAGAAAAAAGAGGTCTGGAAAAAAACCAACAGTCATATTAGTACATTACTGTACATTTATCCCTTGTCAGGTCAGGATCAGTGTGTGAAAACTACACCTTGAGGTGATTGGGCATCTTTCAAGTTTCTTTGTTTTGTTCTTAAGTGGGGCTTGTTGACATGTTTGCATAATAAGACAGATGATGTTGTTGGTATTTACGACCTCGTATTTCTTGTTTCGTTGTTGTCATTGTTGTTTGTTTAGTTTTGTTGGATTCAGATAACAAAAAAAAAGAAAAAAAAGAAAAATCATTAAGAATAGAAATCGCATGATGTGTTCAGTTTGTTTGGTGAAAAATAAAGCAGAAGAAAGTTTGAAAAGTGCAGGCGTATTTAATGTGTCAAGAACACCAGCATCCATGTGAGGCCAAATCGCCCTGTTGTGATAAATGGTTTCAAAGACAGGAATCGGCACTAACAGGTCAGACGTTCATTCCAACAATAAATTGCTGTAGAAACCTACCAGATATATTTAATTACAATGACAAACCAGTCAATGGCGTCACAGAAACAGCTGATACAAGAAAAATTCTCTAGTGATAACAGTTTTGTGTGGATTAAGATGGGTAGTGTGTGTGTTCGTGTGTGTGTGTGTGGTGTGTTTGCAGGTGGGTGAGGTTTGGGATTACTTATTCAGTTAATAGCCATTGACTTTAAACTGTTTACTTGAAAACAGTAATGACAGCAACAACAACCCACAAAAATGTTTGCTTGCGTTTTGTGTCAGTTTGTAACCATTGACTTTGAACTGTTTGTTGCTTTTACCTGAAAACAGTGACAACAACAACAACCCACAGAAATGTTTGTGTTTTGTGTCAAAGAAACAATTTTGGCATCTGTCCCATAGAACCACTGTGAAGTTGATACATACAATGTCATGTTTTCTTTGGAGAAGTGATAACATTTCTTTTCATGTTCACATTGTACAGCTGCTGACCAAAGCATGTGTATTTTGTTGTTGTTGCAGTAACATTGCTATGTGATGTATTTTTCACAATTTTCATGTGTTTTTGAATTGATCACCGAAAACATGAACAAAGCCAGACATTTGTTGTTTTTTTTTTTTAAACAGGGATGGTTGGGGGGGTTGTATGGTATGCATGCCAGGGGCTTGGGGGGGCGGGGCTACATTTCATGATTGACAGTACTATTTTTAGTACTGTTCAAGTATCATGTTTCAGCAGTCCTTCAAATCAGCATTTTGTATACTTCAGATTCTCGTTTTTCTATAATCCAAATTCATTCTCTCTTCTCCCCCCCCCCCCACCCCCACTTTGTTATGTCTTGTATTATTTCTTTTTTCTTTTCTTTTTTTCCCCAAAGAAAAGATATTGAACTGTGCGCATTCACGTTCCATTGTCACTGCTTATCAGACTGCCATACTCCCCACCTGACTTTTTGTATGAAGGAATGCCTTTTTTTTTTCTTTTTTTTTTTTTTTTACTATGATGGTTCCACATTGTCTTATCTGCTTTTTAGAAACTGTCAGTTGTTTGCATGAACTTTTAGATTAACTATCATTGATAGGACTCCATGTTTGATTCATGTCCAACTGTTGTTTGTGTGACAGCTCCTTGTTAGTACACATTGATATGTGTGGGAGCAATGTGTGTGTGTGTGTGTGTGTGTGTGTGTGTGAAAATTGTTGAAATGTTTAATGAATGTGATGGTCATGTTGGTGCTGCAGCTTTAGACGTGGCAGACCAGAGCCCCTTAATGTAGCGGATAAAAAAAAAGAGAGAGAAAAGAAAGAAAAAAAAACCCACAGCAATGCACGAGTCGCCCCCTGGTTGAGTCGCTATGTTAGATCTTTGATCAGCAAATATAAAATGGGCAGTTGCTATTTTCAGATATCTGATGTGTACAAATGGAACTATGGAAAGTTGTTTTGTGTAGATGTTTGGCAGAGGATATTGGAAATGAGAAATGTCGGCATTGCTTTGTTGTCTTGTATTTAGTTTAGAAGTATTGTACTTTTTGTTTATTTTCTCTCCTTTTGTTGTTGTTGTGAGATGCATTGCCAGCCCCAAGGCTGCTCCTTGCGGTTGGCTGGGGTACAAAGGTTCATCGGAGTCGGAGGGTCATATAGACATATTTTTGATTTCATGCATTAAAATTGTTCTCTCTCTCTCTCTCTCTCTCTCTCTCTCTCTCTCTCTCTCTCTCACACACACACACACATACACACACACACACACAACCTATTGTTCATATGTGGAAGGAGTTTATTTTTGGGGGGCGTGGGGGTGAGGGGGACGTTTTGGGATGGATTTTTAAGGAAAGTCGGGTGGGACCAAACCAGCATGTGGGGGGGAGCTGGGGGGGATTGCCCCAGGATGTCCCCAGGGGGATGTTTCAGGACACTAAAGTGACCCCCAGGGGACGATTTGTGACACTGACAAGACTCCCTATGGGGGACCTACATGAGGGGGGGGATGATTTGTGACGTTACACTGGGTTTGAATCCTGAAACGTGAAATGCAGTTGTGAATGTGCTGTTGAGGTACTTGTGATAAAACTGAAAGAGTTGATGTGCTCAATCCAATAAACGAAAAACAAAAAAGAACCCCCACCCCCCCAAAAAAAGACTGTGGTTTTGACTTTAATGAATGATTGCAATGGTCTAAAGGTCTGCTTTTTTGGTATTTGTATCTAGAAGTAGGTGTGTTGTATTTCTGGTAAATCATATACCTTCATTTGGATTGTCTGCAGCTTTAAGAGAAGGTTTATACCATGTATTTATCAGAGAAAATAGAGACTGTTAACTTGTTGAACACCATGTGTGTTTGTGTGTGTGTGTGTGTGTGTGTGTGATCTGGCTGGAAGGTGTACTGTGTTGCGTAAAATGCTGAATGTTGTATCTTTGAGTGTAGACTAATCTGGCCAAGAAAATATCTTGCACTTTGTATATGCTACTTTAACTGGTACCAGAGAATCAAAATCTGTGAAAGCAAGTTTTTTTATATGGTATTCGTGCGTTTCTGTTTTTGTTTTTCATTTAAAGAAAAAGAAAAGAAAAATCCTTTCAACCAGTATGTTCAAAATTGTGTTTGCTCATGAATCTTGAATGTTTTGAATATGTTTTACAGATCCCTCAGTTAGTTACGAACATCTGCCTCTCGTGTTGTAAACCTTTTGTCATGACTGATCGTTCATGTGCAGACAAAAAGAAGAAAAATGTGTCACTTTAAAAAACAAGAACAACAAAAAACAAAGCAACTTGTTTAACACTTTGTACAGTATCAATGTTAGTAGTTACTCATGAGGCAGGCAATAGGACTGTTTTTTGTTTTGTTTTTTTAATTTTTTTAAAACAAACTAATTGAATACCCATGACAGCTTTGTGGTTTAACTGAACAAAACAGTTGAATACCCATGACCATGCTTCTGTTTGATTCCTCATTGACATCACTGTTTCTCAGTATTTTGCCTATTGCTGTCATAGTCTTCCCAGAGAAGTCTCAAAAGGAGAGAATTCAGCAGTTAGTAAATTTGCTCATGATCTATGTGAAGTGGTAGAAGAGGGCTCAAGTTTCACAAATCAGAGAGAATAGCTGATAGTTTCTTGTTGTCTTGTGAGACTGGTCCAGTTGACAGTGGAAAGCGGTATGGTTCAGTTAACTATAGAAAACCACGTTGCATTCATTTTGTCAACAGTTATAGAAAAAAGCCTTACACTATTCATTTTGATTGAAATCAGAAAGGCATCTCTTTTTTTGCTGATCCCTTAACTTCATCTTGACTGTTTTTGTGGAGCTGCAAAACTTTGTAGTCATAAGATTTGTGAAAGTGGACTAGGTGTTTGATGTTGTTCATTGTACTTTTGATAGACTTGAAAACAGTGCTGTTTGATAACCATGTACAGATAGTTGAAAATGAAGTTTGTTCCTAAACATTCATGTAACATGACCGTGCCATTCCTTGCCTTGTTTTGTTTGTTTGTTACAAAACACTAGATAACACCATGAAATGTTGGGTTTTTTTTTATATGATGTTCTTCTATTGCAGTGTAGAGGTTAGAATAGAGCGCTGCCTGAATCTGGCTGCTTTGTGTGTGTGTGTGTGTGTGTGTGTGAACGATCTGTACTGTTGTTGTTCAGTTTTGTTTTCAGTTTTGGTGTGTGTGTGTGTGTGTGTGTGTCAACGATCTGTACTGTTGTTGTTCAGTTATGTTTTCAGTTTTGGTGTGTGTGTGTGTGTGTGTGTGTGTGTGTGTGTGCCTTTGCTGCAGGTTTGTGATAGCAGGTAGTGTTACTGTCCAAATCTGTGTTTCACAACTCTTCCCACACACATGCAGATGGTATTGACTTGCTCTGGAAATTTTTTTTTGGTTTAAAAAAAAATTTTTTTTTAGAGAAATGTAGTGGTATGAAGCAGTTGCAGAGTCCTTCTTGATAGAATTGTTTGTTTGAGCTCTTATTTTTTAAGTTTGAAGAAGGCGAAAATAGGTGAGATTTTGTGGGCAAAGAATGGAAGATACCCCATTGACATCTTTCTTCTTTTTAAATCTGAAAATAATTTATACAGGAAAATATGTAATTAAAGATTTCCTGGTCACTGGACGCAGAGATAGAACTGGTCAGTGAAGTGATGGAAAGAAAACATCATGGATAAAACACTGGAACAGTGAAATGGGTGGTTGTGTTTTCTGTGCTGATTGGTGCTTTACCCTGCTTACCTCACTGAATTGTGGTTGGGGGTGGGCAGGGAGAGGCGTGGGGGTTGGGGGTGGGGGTGGGGTAGACGTGGGGGGGTGGGGGGGGTAGGGGGAGGGGGCATGTGATCAGATTTTTTTTTTTTTTTTTTTTTGCACACAGAAAATAATGTTCTCAGACATGTAGTATAACAGATTATCAACACTGCAATTTTTGTTTGTATTTGTTGAAAATATGTGTGAGTACCCAGAGAAGCTTCAGATCCGGGTGTTTTTTTTTTTGTTGTTTTTTTTTGTTTTGTTTTTAACGAAGATTCCTCCTTGGCTGCCTTCAACTTTTGAGATTTCAAACTTAATTTCTGTTACTGAGACAATAAAGCTAATGCTGATTCTGATTCTGAAATATTGTTTGCATGTTAGGAGTTTTGTGCAGGTTGTTGATAAACGTGCAGGTTTTCAGTGAGTGAAAATTTGCATTTCTCTATAGGGTTTACTTCTGTTTGTTATTATTTATTTTATTTTATTTTATTTTTTTAGTTTGTGAAAGAATAAACCATAAAATATGACACATCTAGGAAAGATCAAATGTGACATGCCCCTGAATGAATCAGCATTTTTCTTGAAGAAAATACCAACAGTGCAAATTTTATAATTATTTAGTAGTCAGCACTAATATTTCTGTTGTGCCTGTCCTCTCACAAAACAGAGCATAGCTATTCTCTCTCTCTCTCTCCCTCTCTCTCTTTCTGTGTGTCTGTCCTGTCTCTCTCTCGTCTGCCCTCTCTCTCTCTCTCTTTCTGTGTCTGTCCTCTCTCCCCCCCCCCCCTCTCTCTCTCTCTTTCAGTGTCTGCCCTGTCTGCCCTCTCTCTCTCTCTCTTTCTGTGTCTGTCCTGTCTGTCCTCTCTCCCCTCTCTCTCTCTCTCTTTCAGTGTCTGCCCTGTCTGCCCTCTCTCTCTCTCTCTTTCAGTGTTTGTCCTGTCTGTCCTCTCTCTCTCTCTTTCTCTCTCTCTCTCTCTCTCTCCTCTTTCTTTCTCTGTGTCTGTCCTGTCTGTCCTCTCTCTCTTTCTCTCTCTCTCTCTCCTCTCTCTCTCTTTCTGTGTCTGTCCTGTCTGTCCTCTCTCCCCTCTCTCTCTTTCAGTGTCTGCCCTGTCTGTCCTCTCTCCCCTCTCTCTCTTTCAGTGTCTGTCCTGTCTGCCCTCTCTCTCTCTCTCTCTTTCTGTGTCTGTCCTGTCTGTCCTCTCTCCCCTCTCTCTCTCTCTTTCAGTGTCTGCCCTGTCTGCCCTCTCTCTTTCTGTGTCTGTCCTGTCTGTCCTCTCTCCCCTCTCTCTCTCTCTCTCTTTCAGTGTCTGCCCTGTCTGTCCTCTCTCTCTCTTCTCTTTCTCTCTATCTCTCTCTCTTTCTGTGTGTCCGTCCTGTCTGTCCTCTCTCTCTCTCTCCTCTCTCTTTCTTTCTCTGTGTCTGTCCTGTCTGTCCTCTCTCTCTCTCCTCTCTCTTTCTTTCTCTGTGTCTGTCCTGTCTGTCCTCTCTCTCTCTCTCCTCTCTCTCTCTCTTTCTCTGTGTCCGTCCTGTCTGTCCTCTCTCTCCTCTCTCTTTCTTTCTCTGTGTCTGTCCTGTCTGTCCTCTCTCTCTTCTATCTCTATCTCTCTCTTTCTGTCTGTCCTCTCTCTCTCTCTCTCCTCTCTCTTTCTTTCTCTGTGTCTGTCCTGTCTGTCCTCTCTCCCCCCCCTCTCTCTCTCTCTCTCTTTCAGTGTCTGCCCTGTCTGTCCTCTCTCTCTATCTCTCTCTCTTTCTGTGTGTCTGTCCTGTCTGTCCTCTCTCTCTCTCTCCTCTCTCTTTCTTTCTCTGTGTCTGTCCTGTCTGTCCTCTCTCTCTCTCTCTTTCTGTGTGTCCGTCCTGTCTGTCCTCTCTCTCTCTCTCTCTCTTTCTGTGTGTCCGTCCTGTCTGTCCTCTCTCTCTCTCTCTCTTCTCTCTCTCTCTGTGTGTGTCCTGTCTGCCCCCCCCCCCCCTCTCTCTCCTCTCTTTCTCTTTTGTGGCTTTCTTCCCCTGTACACCCCTTCAGAAGGGGCTGTGGCTAGTGCTGATTAAATGCTCACCCTCCTCTCCCACCCTCCTTTTCTCTATCCACCCCACCCCCTCCCTATTTTTGGATTGCAGGGACCAAGCCAAGAAAAATGGATAGTCATCAGAGTCAGGGGGGTTATTCGTGGGGTGACCTTTTGTTAATGGCAGCAGTCAGAAAACGATTTCTGGATCTATACATGGTTGCTATCTTCCAGCATTTTTTTTATTTACCTTTGCATGTTTCCCACCCTCATCCTTTCCCCCATCCCCCCCCCCCCTCTGTTCTCTCTTGGGGTGGTTTCTGTCTTTTACACCCAACAACAACAAAAGTCTGTGTCTGTGAAGCGATAACGGAAAACGGAAAAAATGAGAGAACTATACATATTCAAACATGACTGATCTGTACATTTGCATGTGTTGATTGTTGTAACTGGTGGGGCCCTGAACAAGGCAGGTGATGGTCTATGGCTTAAGGAAAGGAATCATGCGAGTCTGTATGAACTATGGCTTAAGGAAACGAATCGTGTATTGCACAACATTCAACAATGCATCTTTGGGTGTGACAGGTTGTACTGCAGATATATTGTTTACTTCAACTTTCATGTGGTTGTGTGTGTGTGTGTGTGTGTGTGTGTGTGTGTGCGCGCGCGTGTGTGCGTGTGCGCGTGCTGCGTGCGTGCGTGCGTGTGTGTGTGTGTGTGTGTGAAACATTGGTTTCTGTAAAGATTAATCTGGAAGTGACAAATGTCACGATATGCATTTCTACTCACACTGAGTAAGAGTAGTACTTCCATGACAAGAGTCCAGTAAGCAAGCCAGTGAACTCCACAAACGTAAACTCACCATATGGAAGCATTCGCTTCCCCCTCATGTTGCTATGCCAGTTTTTAAGTCAGGTGTTTGGCACAACAAGATTAGGTCATTGATTAAGATTCCCCAGTAAAGCCATAGTTACGCAACAGTCCCCCAGCATCCCATCGCAACCCCCATCTCTTCATCTGTGCCCCTTGAAGGAAAAAAAAAAGTTGGTGATATTTTAACCGCCCCCCCCCCTTTTTTTTTTTCTTTTAATAATGTCTTTAATGTCTTGATCTGTCTTCGAAATTTTGTTTCTTGCCTTAGCCTTCCCCCGTCTGTCTGTCTGTCTGGCTCATAGTATTTCACAAACATGTACAGGTGTTTGCGAACATACAGCTCACATGCAGTCAACTCTGGGCTTTTGGAAGCAGGGCTTATTTGTTATTCATGATTGTGATGAATTTGTTTGCATTTTGCACAAACATGTTGATATTTATCCAAGACTTGTTGTGTTTTGGGCCAGTTACCTGTAGTTGTGAATAATTATGCCTTTTTTGGTACATGTTGTCCGGAATTTTACTTTGTATCATGTATGCTTTCAATACTTTTGTACTGTATGGATAATGACTGTGAAATGTTTCATTTTTGTTAGTCTGTGCATATGATTAATGTGTACCCCAGCTGAAACTTCAAGTTTTGATCACATCCACATGGTTTTGTTTGTCCGTTGTCTTGTGAAAACATGCTGTGCTAGAAAAGTTTCATTGCCATTTTTCTTTTGTGTGTGTGTGTGTGTTTTTTTTGTTTTTTGTTTTTTTTAAATAAAAGAAACATGTGTCATGGAATCAGTTGCTTCGGTCAGTATGTGGGTAATACCATCGGTTCACACACATTCACACACCTGCATGTTTATGTATGAAGAAAAAGCAATACAAATAATTTCCCCCTTTCTTTCAATCTGTCTTCCTTTCTCTTTTTCTCTCTCATTTTGTGTTTTTTGTTTGTTATTACTGCACTATTTCAGCAGAACTATCGTAACACCACTCGTCCTGTCTCCTTAACTCCTCCGCCACGTGTGGATTTGTTGCTTGTTGCAGTCGCAGCGCCATCAGTCCACATGAGAGTAACAGGACCATGAGTTAAAGGAGACAGCGGGAGAGAGGAGACCCTGCGTTGCTGCCGAGTCCAGTTGGTGGTGCTCAGAAGTGCCTGTCCGGATCCAACATGTGCGGGACATGACTTTCTGAGCCCCTAACTGAAGACGTCAGTTGCTTTGTAATGAAACCAGACTTGAGTCAGCGGCTTCCATAGATTGGAGAGCCACAAGGGATGCACATCACCTTCTTCAACGCTGGCAACATGTAATCATAAGATTACGAGCTGGCCATCGCCTTATCAGTGCCCACCTGTTCAGGAAGATGAAGCTGACACAATCTCCCACCCGCTTCTGTGGTGTCGAAGACCAAACATCAGAACACATTTTCCAGTCCTGTCCGACTCTTGAAGGGGCTCAGAAACACCGTATGCCCGACACCAACCCTACTGCACACCAAGCTGCATGGCCTCAGACAGGACTTAGAGAGGACAGCGTCATTCATCAGAAGTACTGGACTGACATTGTGAAAAGGGGAAGATGAAGAAGAGTGGAGACTGAGACCATGTTGTTCCAGTGACAGTCCGCAGTGAATGTTCCATCACTGAACACCTTGACAGGAACATCACCATAACCATAGGTGCGGAAATGGAAACAGGCCATGAAAGGCCACATAATTTTGTGCAAGTTTCCCATATTTTATTTTGGTATGGTGATGATGATGATGCTATGAAGGTCCATTTAGGTTGACTGGGACAACCTAAAGGCGCTTTCTTTCTTTATGCTTCCTTGCATGCTTTATCCCTGTATCAACCAGTCCCAATAGATATTGACATATACAGTGTTGATCGGGACATTTTAGCAGCACTCTGAATGGTGCATCCTTGAAGTCGATGACTCGGCTGTCTAGTTCCAGTCTTTCCACCTGATCCTAGAGTAAAACTCAGCTTTGGGTTGAAGCCGTCCATGAGCTAAAGAATCCCGTAGTGATTTGCTCTGATGGTCTTTGATCACATATGTTCATCATTGTCTGTACATGACACTAACCACTTTGCCTTGACCAGCTAGCTGGCATATAAAGATATAAACATACCCAATGCCAACTTGAGTACTTTTCGCTTTACAACATTTCACGCAGTTTGTAAGTCAGCTTATTTCGTCAGAGCTGATGCACCTAAGCATCTGATTTTGTTTGAAATTAGACACGTTCTGTGGTTTACTACCAGGAACGTGTGTACAGTTTGCTAAATAAGAAAACCATAAACTCGCCCTGATACCCTCCCTCTGATTCAGCCCGGCAGATAACGGCAGTTGGCAGGAAACTATATTTCGCCCAAGTTTCATCCTCTGATGTCATACAACAAAGGTGATCCATCATGTTGCACCCTCTGTCTTCATACAACAAAGGTGATCCATCATGTTGCACCCTCTGTCTTCATACAACAAAGGTGATCCATCATGTTGCACCCTCTGTCTTCATACAACAAAGGTGATCCATCATGTTGCACCCTCTGTCTTCATACAACAAAGGTGATCCATCATGTTGCACCCTCTGATGTCATACAACAAAGGTGATCCATCATGTTGCACCCTCTGATGTCATACAACAAAGGTGATCCATCATGTTGCACCCTCTGACTTCATACAACAAAGGTGATCCATCATGTTGCACCCTCTGTCTCCATACAACAAATGTGATCCATCATGTTGCACCCTCTGTCTTCATACAACAAATGTGATCCATCATGTTGCACCCTCTGTCTTCATACAACAAAGGTGATCCATCATGTTGCACCCTCTGTCTCCATACAACAAATGTGATCCATCATGTTGCACCCTCTGACTTCATACAACAAAGGTGATCCATCATGTTGCACCTGTTTCTGACTTCATGCAAAAAGGTGATCCATCATGTTGCACCCTGTCTTCATACAACAAAGGTGATCCATCATGTTGCACCTGTTTCTGACTTCATGCAACAAAGGTGATCCATCATGTTGCACCTGTTTCTGACTTCATGCAAAAAGGTGATCCATCATGTTGCACCTGTTTCTGACTTCATGCAAAAAGGTGATCCATCATGTTGCACCCTGTCTTCATACAACAAAGGTGATCCATCATGTTGCACCTGTTTCTGACTTCTTACAACAAAGGTGATCCATCATGTTGCACCCTCTGATGTCATACAACAAAGGTGATCCATCATGTTGCACCCTCTGTCTTCATACAACAAAGGTGATCCATCATGTTGCACCCTCTGTCTTCATACAACAAAGGTGATCCATCATGTTGCACCCTCTGTCTCCATACAACAAAGGTGATCCATCATGTTGCACCCTCTGATGTCATACAACAAAGGTGATCCATCATGTTGCACCCTCTGACTTCATACAACAAAGGTGATCCATCATGTTGCACCCTCTGTCTTCATACAACAAAGGTGATTCATCATGTTGCACCCTCTGTCTTCATACAACAAAGGTGATCCATCATGTTGCACCCTCTGTCTTCATACAACAAAGGTGATCCATCATGTTGCACCCTCTGTCTTCATACAACAAAGGTGATCCATCATGTTGCACCTGTTTCTGACGTCATACAACAAAGGTGATCCTTCACGTTGCACCTGTCTCTGACTTAATCAGTCCAAGCTGATCCATTGAGATGCACCTCACTCTGACTTAATGCATCAAAGGTGATAAAAATGTAAAGAAAAATAGAAAGAGAGAGACGGTCTGTTTTAGCTGTGTTTTCCAGTTGCAGGCTGCATTTTACGCAATGTGGTTAACATTAGATGGTGGTGCATGCATGCATGCACGCATGTGCGCGCAGGTGTGTGTGTGTGTGTGTGTGTGTGTGCGGCGTGTGTGTGTGTGTGTGTGTGTGTATGTGCGCGCGCGCGTGAGTGTGTGTGTGTGCATGCGTGCGTATGTGTGTGTGTGTGTGTGTGTGTGTGACACGTGCTGAAGAAACGTTTCTAATGTGATTGATCACAGAAACTGTGCATGGCTTTCAATAGAGCGCAAGAGAACTGTAGACAGTAAAGAGAGAGAGGTGAAGAGGGGAGGGGATGCGCTATTTTGCCCTCCAAAGAGGTGGATTTTGAGGCCACACTTAAGAAAGCTGACCGCGCGGATTTGACGAAGCAAAAGACCGGAGCTTGTTTCAAGTTTGAGGTCCAGAGACGGAGAAGGAGCTGCGGGTCGACTGTTGAGTGCTCGATTCTGCCGGGAAGATGGAAACAAGCCGGGTAGAGAGTAAGACGGAGAACAGAGGTGAAATTCACTGGGTTACAGCAAGGCAGTATTCTACAAGAACAGGAAGAGCCATTTATTTGTAACATAAGAGCCCTCGTCTTGTACTTTACTCTGTGTAACTGAACCGGGAAGCAGATGGAGAGATTGGCAGAGACGGGGGCATGATGTGCTCGTGTCTTTTTCTCTCTGAGGACGAGTCGGGTGGCAGAGAGACAAGAGAGGTGTAATTACTGCATTG
>NC_134900.1:11863542-11866042 GCF_041734735.1 Babylonia areolata | reverse complement strand
ATGTGCTTTATTCATCTCCCAGATGGGGTATGGACTTACGGTCTTCTGTGTGTCTACGTTATCTGAATTCATTTCAGACTTTTCGAACAGGTTTGACACAAACGTACCAATGGGTGTTAAATAAGATATGTTTTTAGCTCTTTTGGGGAAGTTGTTTTTGGATGTAATTTTTACTTCCTCTGATGTATAATTTTCAGTTGTTGAGCTTCTCAATACGTATTTAGCACATGCGAGGTTTCGGTATTCATCTAAAGGTAGTACTCCTATTTCTTTGTATGTTCCGAGGGTCGATGCATGGAAAGGCACACCAAAGGCAAGTCTATATGCTTTTCAGTCTGTGCTTTGAAGTTTCTTTAGCGAATATTTTGGAGTATTGAAAAAGACTTCTTATCCAAAGGATAGTTTGGATCGAATAAGTGATGATGATAAATGTTTCAAAAATCGTTGTATCTTGTCCCCAGTACTGTTTACTTACAATTTTGAGTAAGTTTAAAGATTTTCTTGCTTTTGTTATTATATATTCAATATGGCTATTCCAAGTTAGTTTTGAAGTAAATATCAATCCTAAAAACTTAGCAGTATCTTTATACTGAATTGTCTCATTTTCAATCTTAAATGTTGGTAACTCTTCTGGGTTTGTAGCATTGTTAAAAAGCATAATGTGTGTTTTTTCTGATGATAATGTAAAACCATTATCAGCAGTATATCTATTTAATCTATCTGTTTCTCTTTGGTATATTTTCTTGATATTGTTTAAAGCCCTTTTGGATGTATTCCGTTTCATAGTTACATTCATCCACATACATATATCATCTGCGTATTACACTATACTAGGATCACATCTTTTGATAAGTGTTTGGGTAAGTCGTTCAACAAGATATTAAATAGAACAGGGGCAGTAACAGAACCTTGGGGTAATCCCATGTGAAGAGTTTTAGGATCTGAGTAAGTGTTCCCGACACGTATTTGTATACTTCTTTCACTCAGGAAATCTTTGATATAATCATAGAGATGTCCTGAAAAGCCAACAGATTTCAGTTTAAAGAGTAACTTTGCACGCCAAACTTGATCATAGGCTTTCTTCGCTTCAAAAAAAGTTGCAAGAACATTTTTCCTTCTAGCGAATTGTTGTTTTACATGTGTTGTAAGTTTTACCAAATTATCAATTGCAGATCTACCTCTCTGAAAGCCCGCTTGGTTAATTTGGATAATCTTATTTTTATGACAATAGTACACCAGCCTTCTCAAAATTATTCTTTCCATTAGTTTACCAGTATGCGATGTTAGTGCAACTGGCCTGTAGCTGCTCTTATCTGTTTTGCATTTTCCTTGTTTATGAAGTGGTATCACAATAGACTGTTTCCATTGTGCTGGCATTAAACCATCAGTCCAGCACTTTTGAAAAATCTCAAACAATAAAACAACAAAATTTTCTGGTAAATGTCTCAGCATCTCATTTGAGACTGCATCAAGTCCTACAAATGTCTTTTTAGGGAGGGATACTAATGCTTCTTTAACCTCGTTGAGTGTGAGTGGAGCATTGATGTACTGACTGTTATCAGCACTTGGATTTGTATGATCACTTTTGCTCTCTTCTTCGGTTCTGTGTTTTCTGTTGTTAAGTGAGAGACCTTCCAATCGCATAGACTCCGAGAACATTTCTACAAATGTTTCTGCCTTCTCGACATTGGACGGAAAATCTTTTGTCTTTTATCTTAATAGGACAAGATGACAAATTTATACCTTCTTTCATTTCATTAAATCTTTTCCATACCTTTTTAGTATCTTTATGATCAGAAATCTCTCTATTACAGAAGGAAAACCAATATTGTCTCTTTGCCTGTGCAATGACCATGTTGCTGTGATGGTTTGCCTTTTTCCTTTCAGTAAGATTCTCTGGTGATTTGTTGTTCAGATAAGTTATAAATTTATATTTTTTTAATTATTATTATCTACTGCTGCTTCACAGGCTGGTGTCCACCAAATATTTCCTGAATGCTTGCTTGATTTAAGTGAATTGTATTTTGGAATTGATATGTCGGCAGCTTGTAAAATGGTGTCAGTAAAGAAGGAATACAATGTATCTATATCCGCGGTGTTTTTCAGCTCTGTGTCATAGCTAGCAAGCATACTTTCGAATTTCTCCCAGTTAGCATATTTATATAGTTATATCTTGGAACTTTGTCTTTTTGAAAAATTGAGTTTCATTAAAAGTCATAATGATCGGTAAGCGATCACTTCCCAATGTATCTTTATATGTCGTCCATTTACATTCTGGGTACAACGCAGGAGATATGAAAGACAGATCTATAGCAGATACCCTGCGTGTGTTTATGTAAGTTTGTGCCTGCCTATGCGTGCGTATGTGTTAGGGTAGCTGTTAGATACTCATGTATGTTAAAATGCATGTATGCAGTGTGTGTGTGTGTGTGTGTGTGTGTGTGTGTGTGTGTGTGTGTGTGTGTGTGTGTGTGTGTGTGTAGTCACATTTTGGTGTGTG
>NC_134900.1:11843542-11851042 GCF_041734735.1 Babylonia areolata | reverse complement strand
AAACAAGAGATGAAGCCATCCTATCTGTGTCACCAGAAGGGGAGGCTACGTGGAGAACGTCACGATATGGTGAGTTCCCCGCGTCACTTCAAGTACTCGTAAAGAAACTTGAAGCAGATAAAAAAAAAATAAAAAAAAAAAAATGCATGCCCGAAAATAAACAGATAGAGAAAGTGGTTCCTGATGGTCGTATGATTGCTTTGATGAATCTGAGTTTTGTTCAAATCGCCTGGACGTCCTTACCGATGGCAGAAACGGAGACAGCGTGTTTTGATGTCACTGCCGAGAAAAATAATCGTCAGTCCTTCCTCCGTCATGCAGACCATAACACGACACAAGCTTGACCTTAACTCTCTCCATACGAACGGCGAAAGAGACGACGTTAACAGCGTTTCACCCCAATTACCATCATCAAAATATTGCAAGTGGAAGGCTCTTATACTGAAGAGGTGAATGTTGACAAAGAATACCACAGTTCTGACGACGGAAGCTGAAGGTTGGGTCATTCAGACACCCACTGGACATCCGAGGGGTGTGTGTAGAGGAGAAGAGAGGACTGGCCGTACTGAGTGAGTTAAAGTGTGAAAGGTAAGAGGTCGTTAGATTTCATCGGAAGTCCTTTTTTTTTGCAGACCATAACCCCGAGACAAGCTTGACCTTAAAGTGTGAACAGGTCGTTAAATTTCATCTGAGTCCTTTATTGTGTCTCTTCACGTTCTCTTCTTCGGGGGCAGCCCCCACTCCCCCCCCCCCACGCCTCCCCTCCCCCCACCCCCTGGACCGCTTGACAGACTTTGGGGTGGACCACGGTTTTTGAGTAAGTAATGCCAATAGATGGTCTGTCACAAGTCGAGCTTTTTCTTTGATCATACGCCCTTCCCAGAACAAATACAAATAATGACGTTTCGTTTGGTATGACCTACTTTGCTTGCTTGTCATAATTATTGTCGTAACTAGCATCATGATCATCATCAGCGTCACCGTGGGCTGCTTCGCTAGACAATTCACCTACCGGGGATCCATCATCAGCAATAAAGGATCCAAACCAGAAATCCTCCCGAGGGTGGCAAAGACAACACCAGCACTGTCCTTACTCAAACATACATGGAAAGACTGCGAAACACTTTTAGGAAACACAAGATCAGACTCCTGCGTGACGGGCGCAATAGGCGAGTGGTTAAAGCGTTGGACTTTCGGTCTGAGGATTCCGGGTTCGAATCATGGCGACGACGCCTGGTGGGTAAAGGGTGGTGATTTTTACGATCTCCCAGGTCAACATATGTGCAGACCTGCCAGTGCCTGAACCCCCTTCGTGCGTATACGCAAGCAGAAGATAAAATTCGCACGCTAAAGATCCTGTAATCCATGTCAGCGTTCGGTGGGCCATGCAAACAAGAACATACCCAGCATACACCCCACCCCCCGAAAGCAGAGTATGGCTGCCTACATGGTGGGGTAAAAACGGTCATACACGTAAAAGCCCACTCGTGTACATACGAGTGAACGTTGGAGTTGCAGCCCACGAACGCAGAAGAAGAAGAAGACTCCTGCGTGTTCCGTCTTTCTGAATTTTTGCGAGACATGGACCCTTGTGGCGGATTTGGAAAGAAGAATTCAAGCCATAGGTATGAGATGTTATAGCAATATGCTGAAAGTCAGATACACTGATGACATTTCCATTGAACATTGAACCTTATGAAGATCTGCACTGATGACATCTCCATTGAACATTGAACCTTATGAAGATCTACACTGATGACATCTCCATTGAACATTGAACCTTATGAAGATCTACACTGATGACATCTCCATTGAACATTGAACCTTACGAAGATCTGCACTGATGACATCTCCATTGAACATTGAACCTTATGAAGATCTGCACTGATGACATCTCCATTGAACATTGAACCTTATGAAGATCTGCACTGATGACATCTCCATTGAACATTGAACCTTATGAAGATCTACACTGATGACATCTCCATTGAACATTGAACCTTATGAAGATCTGCACTGATGACATCTCCATTGAACATTGAACCTTATGAAGATCTGCACTGATGACATCTCCATTGAACATTGAACCTTATGAAGATCTACACTGATGACATCTCCATTGAACATTGAACCTTATGAAGATCTACACTGATGACATCTCCATTGAACATTGAACCTTATGAAGATCTACACTGATGACATCTCCATTGAACATTGAACCTTATGAAGATCTACACTGATGACATCTCCATGGAACATTGAACCTTATGAAGATCTGCACTGATGACATCTCCATGGAACATTGAACCTTATGAAGATCTGCACTGATGACATCTCCATGGAACATTGAACCTTATGAAGATCTACACTGATGACATCTCCATTGAACATTGAACCTTATGAAGATCTGCACTGATGACATCTCCATTGAACATTGAACCTTATGAAGATCTACACTGATGACATCTCCATTGAACATTGAACCTTATGAACATCTGCTGACATCGCTACTATGGCCACGTAACAATATCCACTGGCCTTGCGAAAACAATTCTCCAAAGGTACCGTTCCGTTGAGGGATAGGAGACAGAGGGAAGACAGAAAAGTGATGGACTGACAAAACTGCTGAACAGTGAACAGGAGAATCAATCGCAGAGACCCAGGCTTTGACACACAACAGACAAACCTGGAGGAACCTGATGAAAAGTTCCCATGTCTGCCCCCACCCCCAATGACGCTTCACAGAGCTTAGGGAGAAAACAAAAGAACTGTTTTTGAACACAACACAAAAAACTAAAGTTTATAAAAAACCTTTTTGGTGGTGTTTGAATCCTCTTTGTACAGTGGGACACTTTGTGTGTGTGTGTGTGTGTGTGTGTGTGTGTGAGTGAGTATGTATTGCACTGAATGGTGATCAGCAAGTGTTTTAGTGTGCATGGCCCATCAAAACAGAAAGTAGTGAGATGTCATCACCCTTTCCTCACATAGGCTTTCCTATTCACACTGTCCTCTTCTCATCACTTGACAACGGGCCTATGGTCCGAAACGTCGTGTCCCACTGCACAAAGAGAATTCAATCACCACCAAAAAGGTTTTTTTAAATTTTTTATAAACTTTAGTTTTTTGTCTTTGAAGAATCCTGCATTCATTTTTGCCTTCTCAACTGTTTTTGAAATTTGTCACGGTTTAAAAATAGATCCTCTGTGAGTTTTGTTTATGATACTAAGATTTGTTCATTTATAGTTCTCTCAGAAGGAATTACCAAGGTGTGGATCTCAACTGATGGGTTTCTTTTGGTGGGTTTGGAACCGTCTTGTGCTGAGAATAATGTTTTGTGTCAGAGTTCATCATTTTCTTCCATGACTGTTGTTTAATGCATTGTCTATTTTGGGGTTTTTTAATTTATTTTTGGGGCCCTGCTGTCTTAGGTCAGCAAGGGACCGGCTAGCTCGGAAGGGCGAAAAGTGAAGTGATAGTAGCCTGCCGGAGAACCCACTTAGAGTAGGACTAGGTTTTCATCCTCACTAATAGGTCTTTCGCTTTCTGTAGCTTGTTTTTCTTTCATCGCAACCCAACAAAAACGGCGTAAAAATCAAATTGATGATTGTGGCCGTCAACGCAGTGAAAGTGAAAGTCTGTATCGTATGGTGTGCGATGTTATTCTTGTCATTGGCATTGTTTTTTTTTTCATGTCGTCGCTATGGATTGGGAAACAGTTTCAAGAGTGTTTATGTTTGCTTGTTTACTTGTTTGTTTAACTGTTTGTGCTGAAAAGGATACTTGCATGGATTTTTTTAAAATTCCTTTTTATCCCTGCTCATCTTGAACTGACTGCTTCATGAGGCGATTTTACAAGACGGTGATCTGTAATAATTGGGGGGGGGGGGGGGGGGGGTTGTGTGTGTTTTCTTGTGGTTGCCAAGAAAAAAAAAAAGATTATGACCAATACGGATTTAAAAAAAAATTGCTTCATTTCTGTACACTTGTTTGTTTATATGTTTGCATTCCCCTGTTGTTCACGATCTTGATTATTAAAGCTAGAGATTCTGTTTCTAGACATGACATCAGTGCTTCCTTTGTGTTTCAAGTTTCACCTCAGCCTGGCCTCTTAAACCTTGGCAACTTCGGAACAACCCATACAGCGACTGGCCTTTCAATGTGGCCTCAGTTTGGATTTCCCTCCACTTTTTTTTGTTGTTGTCTCTGTTGCATGCAAATCTACGGAGTACATCCTTGTTTTTGTTTTTTTCATTTCATTCTTCTCTTGTCTCGTTGTCTCTCTGTCTGTCTGTCTGTCTGTCTCTGTTTCTCTGTCTCTTTGTCTCTCTGTCTCTGTCTGTCTCTTTTTCTCTTTGTCTTTCTGTGTCTGTGTCTCTTTCTCCTTGTCTCTCTGTGTCTGTGTCTGTGTGTCTCTGTCTCTTTCCCTGTGTCTCTGTCTCTGTCTCTCTCTCTTTCTCTCTGTCGGTTTTGTTGTTTTTCGTTTTTGTGCTGCTCGTGATATTTTCTCAGTCATTAGTCGGTGAGAAAAAAAATGAATGGGGGATAAATCGCTCACACACCCGCACACGCACACAGGCAGACAGACCTACACATACAAAAAAAAAACCAACAACAAAAAAACAAACAAACAAACAAAAACAACAACAACAACAAAAACACGCACGCACGCACGCACGCACACACACACACACACACACACACAGAATTTTAATCAAGACGATTCTGTACCGCTGCGCTACAAAACACTTTATATTCCAATATTCTGCCAGTCGACTGTCCAAGTTTTGTGCCTGCATCGGCGTCACTTTATGAGATACCACGTTGACTAATGACAGCAGTCAGGAGATAAAAATGATTCCTCAAGTTTCTCAATCCATCCCCTTTACAACAGAATATAACTTGTCCTGAAAATGAAATAACCCTGTTCCACAACTAAAGTTTGAACCAACCTACCTTCAAGCGTGTGGTGAATTCGAGCTAAAGGGGTGGGGTGGCGGAGGAGGGATGAGGAGATAGGGGGATTCAGCCTAGCTCCGTGACAAAGCGATTGCGGTCGTTCCCACTTCATCCCATCTCAATCCCTTGACCGCTGGGGTCGTTGGGGGGACATGAGGAAGATGTCAAAGCTCGCCACGCCGTTCTGTTGGCAGCCGCTGTCGTGAGGAGATCTGGCTTCGTCATTTTGGTCCATTCCTTGACGTTGTCGGACCAGCTCTTTCTCTGCCGCCCCCCCCCGTCTGCGCCCTCTCTCTACAGCCCCTTGCAGGATGGTTTTGGAGAGGGTGTTATGTCGTATGACGGTCGTTAGTAGGGGTTTAGTCGGTGGGTGATAAAGGGTGTGAAGGCCCAACACTCGGCTTTTATCACAGATTGACATAAGCTTACATTTGGGCCAACAGCAAAGTGAGAGCTGTATTATCAATGGTTTCTCCAGTCAATGGGAAACCATGTACAGCTTAGTCTTTTGTGAAGGACTATGACTCTCAAACTAGGAGGCAAAAATTGCACTGGCTCTTAGTGCTGCAGCCTTGTGGGCTAGTTGGCCTTTGGGAACCATCCCAACGCCGACTGTCCTAAAACCCTCTTGGCCGAGAGAGTGGGGATGTACTTGGGCAAGACACTCTCCACTAGAGTCAAATTCTATCCATAATAGTCGGAACAGCAGTTGCCTCCTCTGCTGTTCTGGTGGTCATAGTCGGACACGACTGACTATTATATATATATATATATATATATATATATATATATATATATATATATATATATATATATATATAGGGTGTTGTTTGGAGAGTGGTGGTGGTGGTGACGGTGGTTATGCTAGGAGGACCAGACACGTGTGTCATGCTCAAGGCCACCCGGGATCAAATAAAAACACACTGACTCTTTCAAGATAATATGCCACACTCTCAAGAGCAATTAACAGTCAGAGTAAGTAAACGAGGGGAAAAAAATAATAAAAAAGAAGATAAAAGAAAAATCTCAGAACAGTATTACTATTGTTAAAGTAAGTAAATGGAAGAAAACAACAACAACAAAAAACAGCAACAAGAACAACAAACAAAACAATTGAAAAAAAAAGTAAAAGAAAAATCGTGAGAACAGTATTACTTTTAACAAAGTTAATGATCAATATAAGAGCCATACTAATGATTGTTGACTACATACGTGCCTTGTGTGTGTGTGTGTGTGTGTGTGTGTGTGTGTGTGTGTGTGTGTGTGTGTGTGCGTGCGCGCGCGCAGTCATGCTTATATGGTCGCTCACACAACCGGGCCACGTGTATGCGAATGCACGTTTTGCACTTGACCATAATGTCTCTTCGTCTCGGTTTCTGTTATCTCTCTGTCTCTCTCTGTCTCTGTCTCTCTCAAAACAAGAGAGGCAAGGCCTTCAAGACTCACACTTTAAAAAAAAAATCTAATCGTTAAAATGTGTTCTGTATTATTATAAAACTGTCTTACCCATTACACTATCATGGCTCCTTAACCGACGTTCTAAAATTCAATATTTGAAGATACTTTTTTAAAGAGCGATAAATCAATTGCGGTATTCGCAGTGAGAACGCTGTTTAAATCATATTATTCTGGTGTATCTTGGGCATTCAAAAAATCTGTAATGGCAATAAAAAAATTCTTTTTAAGTCCGCGGTAAAAGAGACGTGGCTATCGCCGCAATCACATTGCAACATTTAGCCGTTTTCTCTAGATCTAGATAGATGTACAAGTTTAGTTACACCCGCTGGGAATGTAGTATGACACGGTCGATTCAATTTCTCTTTTATGTTCATTCTAGTTTCATAGTTTTAAAGTTGATATGAAAATTTGGTATTTTGTTAAACTAATAACATGTAGAGCCAAGTACAAGTACTTCTAAACGTCGTATGAAGTGAAAAGGACTTCATTTTAAGAAAAGTCAAGACTGGAAATTTTTTCGTTTCATCAATTCAAGGGTATTAACTCGCATGGTTTACAATTTTTAACTGTGAATTCCGACTCATTCTGTGGATATTTTTATGGCAGTTTGGGGCATAATCCAGTAAGTGTTGAGGCGTTCACAAATCTTTCTCTGAATAAATATTTAACGGTCTCCTTCTCCAACTTTCCATCACATGTTATCGTGTATTGTCCATTGAATATAGGATTGAACGGGCAGGTCAACAACTTGAAACAAAATGGCGTCCTTCGCGTTTGCGAAGAATATGAGCACGCGCTTTAAATGTGTATAAATATGTGTACGCAATTGATTTTTGCCCATGACCTTCAGGGCTCAGCCAATAGATCTATAAAGTCCACTCGTCGTATTGATTTTAATATTTTCCGAAAAAGACCACACGGGCGAATGAACATAGTGAAAGCCCTGTACACTGAGAGTAAAGCACACAAGCTTGTTATGTATTGAGTATAATTTCAAAATGTAATGTTTAAGATGAGAATGATCAGTTTAAAGCAAATTAAGTCCCCTAGCATTAATTACAGAATAATTTCCCTTTTTTTACTATC
>NC_134900.1:11838542-11841042 GCF_041734735.1 Babylonia areolata | reverse complement strand
TTAATCGCTCCAGAAAGCCTCCACTGAAGAAACTGAACAATGCCGCGATGATATGTCAGGGGTTAAGATCTGAAAGAACCTTTCCCGGAAGCACGTCTCCATCAGTGAGCCGCATAGCATGAATTTAACTCACTCAGTACGGCCAGTCCTCTCTTCTCCTCTACACAGACCCCTCGGATGTCCAGTGGGTGTCTCAATGACCCAACCTTTAGCTTCCGTCATCAGAATTGTGGTATTCTTTGTCAACATTCACCTCTTCAGTATAAGAGCCTTCCGCTTGCAATATTTTGATGGTGGTAATTGGGGTGAAACGCTGTTAACGTCGTCTCTTTCGCCGTTCGTGTGGAGAGAGTTAAAGATGTGACTCGTACATTTCGTGTGCTTATCAATGGCGTTGTTGATTTTTTTTGCTCAGTGAACCATCAAAAGCAATACCGGGTCCAGGCCACTCCATGCAGAAACGCAGCCCAAATACAGAAGGATGACCGACATTCTGAACTGTAGAGCGCCATTTATTGTTAACTCAGTGATGATGTGACGACCCGTCACTGACTCGACAATCATTCTCCGGCCTCTGCAGAAACCAAGGGGTTAAGTATCACGGTACTGAAAGCCGCGGCCGTGGCCGGGGTGAGAGTGCGCACTGGCATGTGCATTTTGGATTGGCACGGTGTCAAACCCCGGGTAATGATATATACTGTTCCTTGACTATCATTGTGCAACATGCTGTAGAACTGTCGAAGCATCATCAGTTGCAATTCTTGCCTTCATGGAATTGGCTGACCAAGGAAATAAATTTCCGAGGGCATCCGTACTTGGCCATGATCTTCCACAGTCCCTCTCTACTCACGGTGTCGAAGGCCTTAGTGAGGTCGACATAGGTGGAGAACAGATCAGCATTTTGCTCCTGACATTTCTCTTGCTGCTGCCTTGCAGCAAACACCATGTCGGTGGTTCCGCGCTCTTTCCGGAATCCACACTGGTTCTCATGCAAATGACCTTGGTCAAGGTGTGCTGTGAGGCGGTTTAGTAGGATCCTGGCAAGCATCTTGCCTGCGATGGAGAGCAAGGAAATGCCCCGATGGTTATCACAGGCTTGCCGGTTCCCCTTTCGCTTGTACAAGTGAATGATAGATGCATCTTTGAAATCCTGGGGGATCGTCTCTTATTTCCACATGAGTGAGTACAGCTGATGGAGCTTCTCAGTCAGCACAGTGCCTCCATCCTTGTAGACCTCTGCTGGTATGGAGTCTGAGCCAGGTGCTTTGCCACTGGATAGCAGTCGGATTGCTTTGTGGGTCTCAAGAAGTGTTAGCGGATCATCCAGTGCTTCGTTGATGGGGACTTGTGGGAGACGGTCTATGGCTTCATCATTTATGGAGAAAGGGCGATTTAAGACACTGTTGAAGTGCTCAGCCCAGCGTTCGAGAATTTTCTCCTTCTCGGTGATCAAGGTATTCCCATCTGCACTGAGGAGGGGGGATGATCCTGAGGATGTGGGGCCGTAGACTTCTTTTAAGGCATCATAGAACCTCTTCATATCGTGCCTGTCAGCATATCCCTGGATCTCATCAGCTTTGTCACAAAGCTGACCCTTCAACGTAACAAATGCGGGACTGAAACGACCTGGGCCAAAATATATCCGGGTCTAAAACAACCCAGGTTGCTTTTAAAAACCCTGGGGGTAGTGAAATAACCCAAAGGGTGAAACATGGTTTGGGCTATTTTTATACCCCGAGGGGGGGGGGAAGCAGCCGAGGCCGTTTTATACCCGGGTGTATTATTATAGACAGGGGATATATACCTAGTCTGCTGCTGCACCGGGTAGCTAGCTAGCTAGGGAGATTTTAACCCGCAGAGAGTCGCGCCCGTCCCCTGCAGCGATCAGTCACTGGCATCAGTGCTGCTGGTTGCCACGCCGGGTCTTCTGTCAGACTGATCCAGCCTTCAAAAGGTACTGCCACCTTTTCCACTTTGCTCTCTTTCACTGATTAGATTTCTGTGTAAACTTGCTTCTTTTTTTTTTCCTTTCTCTCCGCCACCGCGATATTGTGTTCGCTGTTACAGATTTTGTGTAAAGAATTATTTTATATTTTATTTTTTTTTCCACAAAATGATTAAATTACTGTTACAGATTTGTGTGTATAAACGTGCTAGACTGCTAAATCAGTGTTGAAGGAATGAATATAACATATGATTGAACTGAATGTCTTTTTAAAACATTTTAATTTTTTTTTTATTTATTTATTTATTTTTGTTTGTTTGTATTTTTTCTTCAGAAAGCATTGTGTTGTTAATATTTTAACTTGGTGCATCTATAATGCGACCATCAGTGCAGTTCCTTTGCAAGAAGAGAGAGAGAGAGAGAGAGCGAGAGAGAGAGAGAGAGTACCGTTTCTTTCTTTATTTATCTATTTGAAAAAACAAAACAAACAAAAAAAAAACAACACTTTGATTTGTTTGATTTGCTCATGGTCAGGAAGCGGGTATAATTACACCG
>NC_134900.1:11826042-11833542 GCF_041734735.1 Babylonia areolata | reverse complement strand
TTTTCTCTGGATCAAGATAGATGTACAAGTTTAGTTACACTCGCCGGGAAAGTACGACACGGTCGATTCAATTTCTCTTTTTCATGTTCATTCTCGTTAATTGAGTAACCACTTTAAAAGATTCATATGCAGTAAACACGTCGATGATATAGTCTGTGTCACTGTATGTGATCTGTCCAGAATTTGTATTTCTTTCCATTTAATTGCGAACAAGAAAAACGAGGTCACGCCGTCTTATTAACTCACTCAGTACGGCCAGTCCTCTCTTCTCCTCTACACAGACCCCTCGGATGTCCAGTGGGTGTCTGAATGACCCAACCTTTAGCTTCCGTCGTCAGAATTGTCGTATTCTTTGTCAACATTCACGTCTTCAGTATAAGAGCCTTCCGCTTGCAATATTTTGATGATGGTAATTGGGATGAAACGCTGTTAACGTCGTCTCTTTCGCCGTTCGTATGGAAAGAGTTAACCCTCTTCGTTTCGGTCGGAACACAGGGCCCGCACTGCAGATTCCCATCTCGCTCTGTCTAGGGCTGTTCTCTTGGCTTCACCCCAGGTCATGTTGGTGGACTTGAGTTCTGGCCTGTAGAGTTCTTCTCCAGGTGGTGACTGGTCGTCCCCTCTTCCGCTTTATTTCCCCTGTGGGTTCCAGTCCAAGGCGTGCGTGGCATGGAATGTGGGCCTGTCCTCTACTGACGCGGGGTGTGTCCAACCCAACCCAACCCCACTTCCTCATCTGGATACTCTTGGTGATTTGGTCTTGCTATGTCCGGCGCATGAGTTCCTCGTTGGAGATTCGCTCCGGCCATCCGATGTGCAGGATCTGGCGAAGACAGGTGTTGATGAAGACTTGCAACTTGCTGTCCAGGCTCTTCGTGGACAGGTCAGGATGTCAGTCTTTTTTTTTCTTCTGGACTTCTGCCACTGGGGGACTGCATTACTTTTCGTCAGTAAAATCACTTACACCAATGTTATGCACACTGACAGTAGTAACTGCACTTCAAATTTTCTTTATTTTTTATTTTATTTTATTTTTTCTCGCCAAGGTTCAGGAGACAAGGGGTTAAACTCCACTCCACCATGGAAGGGCCAAAGTAGGGTGTGTCTGGTTGGTTTTGTCGGCAGAATAGAATAGAATAGAATAGAATATGTCTTTATTAGCAAGTGTACCGGGGTCACAAGGAATATTGGGGAGGGATAGTACATAACAAGATACGAACATAAATCGAAAATCACACACAAACACAGATACAGTAGAAATTAGGATATATACAAGTGCATATGTATGTAACTATAACTTGTTAGTTCTTCTTCTTCTTCTTCGTTCGTGGGCTGCAACTTCCACGTTCACTCGTATGTACTCGAGTCGACTTTTACGTGCATGACCGTTTTTACCCTGCCACGTAGGCAGCCATACTCCGTTTTCGGGGATGTGCATGATGGGTATGTTCTTGTTTCCATCAACCCACCGAAAGCTGAAATGGATTTCAGGATCTGTAACGCGCGTATTTGATCTTCTGCTTGCGTATACACACGAAGGGGGTTCAGGCAGTAAGCAGGTCTGGACATTAAGTTGACCTGGGAGATCGGAAAAATCTCCACCCTTAATAATAATAATGATAATAATGGATACTTATATAGCACACTATCCAGAAATCTGCTCTAGGTGCTTTACAAAAACTCTTTGTTAACATAAAACATTACATCTATGTTGCATACACACACCAAAATATGACTACACACACACACATACACACACACACACACACGCATACACACGCACACACACACACACACACACACACACACACACTGCATACATACATTTTAACAATACATGTGTATCTAACAGCTACCCTAACACATACACACACATAGGCAGGCACAAACTTACATAAACGCACGCACACACAATACACATTCATATACATGCATGTAGTTATGTACACATACATATGTATACATACATAGTCAAGCACAGCTAACACAAAGGAAGTGGACCTGCCACAATTGAACTTACTGCTGAGGGAAAAGGTGAGTTT
Source organism: Babylonia areolata (assembly GCF_041734735.1). NCBI lineage: Eukaryota > Metazoa > Mollusca > Gastropoda > Neogastropoda > Buccinidae > Babylonia > Babylonia areolata. Next base: position 11,831,500 of record NC_134900.1, on the reverse strand, counting down.
TGAGACACCAGGCGCCGTTACCGAGATTCGAACCCGGGACCATCAGATTGAAAGTCCAACGCTTTTAACCACTCGGCTGTTGCAGCCCGTCGTCAGTGAGTTCCGACGATTCCCAGACACCCCAACATGAAACTTGGCGTCAGTTTTCGCTGGACCCCAACTTAACTCTCTCCATACGAACGGCGAAAGAGACGACGTTAACAGCGTTTCACCCCAATTACCATCATCAAAATATTGCAAGCGGAAGGCTCTTATACTGAAGAGGTGAATGTTGACAGAGCATACCACAATTCTGACGACGGAAGCTAAAGGTTGGGTCATTCAGACACCCACTGGACATCCGAGGGGTCTGTGTAGAGAAGAAGAGTGGACTGGCCGTACTGAGTGAGTTAAAACGTGATGACGCTTTGGAGGTGTCAGTGTAGAGAGATATGGGTTAGACAGGTCCCCTTCCCCTTGCTTCCTGGAATAGTTTTCACCGTCGGCCATAGTTATTGCTCGAGGCGGATATCGACGAAAAAATAAACCACCCCAATGTATCTAACTAACTAGCTAGCTAACTAACAATCTAACTAACAATCTAACGAACAAACAGACAGACTGACTGACTCACTGACAGACAAACAAACTAACTAACTAACAAGCTAACTAACTAACTAACGCAAAGGAGTGATGACTATTTTTTGGACAGTTCGGGGCTAGACATGATGAGTGAGTGTGGGGGTTGTGGGGGGGGGCGGGGGTGGGGGGGGGGGGGTCGTATGCTAAATTCAAATTTGCTTTGGTAACCCCGCGTTGTCCATGAGTATTGTGGCACATGACAAGTCTCCCATGACAGCTTGTTCTGTTCGTAATGATGAGAAAAATGCAGCAAACGGTTACATCATCATCATCACCACCATCACCATCATCACCACCATCATCGCCATCATCACCACCATCACCACTACCATCATCATCACCATCATCATCATCGCCATCATCACCACCATCACCACTACCATCATCATCACCATCATCATCACCACCACCACCACCACCACCATCATCATCACCATCACCATCATCATCACCACCGCCACCACCACCACCAACAACAATAACAACAACATCAAGAAAATGATGCGGAAAATCACCAGATTTGCTTGCGCTACGCTCAGTGGCGACACAGTGCATTTGCAGGCTCGTGTTTTTAGCATCTTTTGGGAGTTTTACCTGTGCTAATACCTTATAGTCTTAACGCAACGTACGTGTGTGTGTGTGTGTGTGTGTGTGTGTGTGTGTGTGTGTGTGTGTGTTTCTTTAACTTAATGTCTTTTCACTTTGATATTAGACGTGTTGTGTGTGTGTGTGTGTGTGTGTGTGTGTGTGTGTGTGTGTGTGTGTGTGTGTGTGTGTGTGTGCGTGTTGTGTGTGTGTGTGTGTGTGTGTGTGCGCGTGCGTGTTGTGTGTGTGTGTGTGTGTGTGTGTGTGGGGAGGTGGGGTTGGGATGGAGTTTTAAGGGGGACAAACAGAGACAGGATAAACTATAACAATGGAATAAGCAATTCATAAACATCTGTGAAACAGAAATTAGCAACGTGAACAGCAACAAAAGAAAAACAAGAGGCAAGGCCTTCAAGACTCATTTGTGATACACTTTAAGAAAAAAAAATCAATCGTTAAAATGTGTTCTGTATATGTCATTGTAAAGCACATTATTTTGGTGTATCTCGGACAACCAAGAATTCCTTGAAGTCCGCGGTAAAGGAGACGTTACCATCGCCGCAATCACACTGCAACATTTAACCGTTTTCTCTGGATCAAGATAGATGTACAAGTTTAGTTACACTCGCCGGGAAAGTTCGACACGGTCGATTCAATTTCTCTTTTTCATGTTCATTCTCGTTAATTGAGTAACCACTTTAAAAGATTCATATGCAGTAAACACGTCGATGATATAGTCTGTGTCACTGTATGTGATCTGTCCAGAATTTGTATTTCTTTCCATTTAATTGCGAACAAGAAAAACGAGGTCACGCCGTCTTATTAACTCACTCAGTACGGCCAGTCCTCTCTTCTCCTCTACACAGACCCCTCGGATGTCCAGTGGGCGTCTCAATGATCCAACCTTTAGCTTCCGTCGTCAGAATTGTGGTATTCTTTGTCAACATTCACGTCTTCAGTGTAAGAGCCTTCCGCTTGTAATGTTTTGATGGTGGTAATTGGGGTGAAACGCTGTTAACGTCGTCTCTTTCGCCGTTCGTATGGAGAGAGTTAAACATCGTCAACGCCACTGCAACTGAGATGCGGAAGATAATAATTATGGTGTTTTCGGAATCCCGGTTTCACTTTCAGTTTCAGTAGCTCAAAGAGGCGTCACTGCGTTCGAACAAGTCCATATACGCTACACCACATCTGCCAAGCAGATGCCTGACCAGCAGCGTAACCCAAAGCGCTTAGTCAGGCCTTGAGAAAAAAGAAAGAAAAAAAAGAGTAAATAAATAATAGATAAATACATTAAAAAAAACAACAACTAATAATAATAATAAAATGTATAAGGCGCAAAAACTTGATGAAGTCAACTATAAGTGTAAAAAAAAAACAAAACAAAACAAAAAAAAAAAAACGGAATCCCGGAAATGGCCTCAACGAGATAAACCGTTAATGATACGGGGAACGCGGCTTAATTCGGGAGACTTACAAACTATTATTGGTATGACTGTGAAGATTCCTTTCCTATTATTTTTAAGCCAAATTTGGTGTTGACGGACACAGTATTTCCAGAGAAAATGATAATGTTAAAGTATACCAAGGACACACAGACATACAGACAGACAGACACACACACACAGACAGACACACACACACACAAATTGTGTGTGTGTGTGTGTGTGTGTGTGTGTGTGTGTGTGTGTGTGTGTGTGTGTGTGTGTGTGTGTGTGTGTGTGTGTGTGTGTGTGTGTGTGTGTGTGTGTGTGTGTGTGTGTGTCTGTGTCTGTGTCTGTATTTACAACGAGCTTGTGATTGTCATACGTTAATTTCCACGTGGATCAATAAAATGTTTTTGAATTTGAAAATTTGAATTTTGAATTTGAAGAGAAAGAGGAAGAAATTACATGGTAAACTGACTGTAGAGATGAGCAGACTGATGCAGCCACGTACAGACGGTAATGACATAGTGGGTACAGCGTGATGCCACGACACATAACAGTCAAAGTGACAAATACACTGACAATAACCGCACACACGCGGCGCGGCTGACGACCAGACCACAGACACTAATATCTCATTCTAGTGTCTATGACCATACAGACTTTCTGACAGTGACGCAGAGGAGACCCGTACGCAGCGACAGGCAGAATAGCGTAGCGGTGTAGAAACTGTTGTGTCCAACAGCCAATTATATATACAATAATACACACACACACACACACACACACACACATATATATATATATATATATATATATATATATATATATATGTATATATATATATATATATATATATATATATATATATATATATATAATCATACACACACACACACACGAACACACACACACTTACACAATATATATATATATATATATATATATATATATATATATATATAATTCATACACACACACACACACACGAACACACACACACTTACACACACACGCATATATATATATATGTGTGTGTGTGTGTGTGTGTGAGTGTGTGTATGTGTGTGTGTGTGTGTGTGTGTGTGTGTGTGTGTGTGTGTGTGTGTGTAAATAAGATTATTATTATCATTATTATTATTATTATTCTATAGATATAATCTGTATTTTACCATCATCATTTTCTTTAAAGACAGTAAAGGTGGGACACACGTGAAATACCCACACAAAACACTACAGATTATATGTATATATATATATTTTTTTTTTTCACAGCGCCTCAAGACCGACAGATACAGGCGCATCCAAGCACAAACAACAACCACCACAACCACAAACAACAACAACCACAAACAACAACAACAACCACCACAAACAACAACAACAAACACAAACTACAACAACAACAAGCAACAAGAACAACCACAAACAACAACAAAACAAACAACAACCACTACAACAACAAACAACAACAACAACCACAAACAATAACAACCACAAACAACAACAACAACAACCACTACCACCACCACAAACAACAACAACAACGACAACCACTACCACCACCACCACAAACAACAACAACAACAACAACCACTACCACCACCACCACAAACAACAACAACAACAACCACTACCACCACCACAAACAACAACAACAACAACCACTACCACCACCACAAACAACAACAAACAACAACAACCACTACCACCACCACAAACAACAACAACAACAACAACCACTACCACCACCACAAACAACAACAACAACAACAACAACCACTACCACCACCACAAACAACAACAACAACAACAACCACACCAAGACATCAAAGTAGAGGAGGCGTGAGGAAGAGGGTGAGAGTCAGAGCGCCAGTAGTAGTGATTCTGTTAGCTCTGCGCGGCGACCGTTGAGTGCGCGTGGAACAAAAGGGTGAAGGGTGTGTTGCGGCACATAATGTTACATCGTCGCCGACGACAATAATGCATGTGCCAACATTACATTGTCACACTTCAGCACATTAATTATTGACGCCGGCCGGACTGACTGACAACTGATATATACCGGAGGCAAGACTATAGCACCCAGGCCACCATCCAAGGCCCGGTGGAGGAGAGGAGAGGGGAGGGGAAGGGGTGGAGTGGAGGTGAGGGGTTTTGGACTGATGGGGGATGGGGAGGGTGTTGGGGCGGAGGGGGGGGGGGGGGGGGGGGGCGGCGAAATGCAAAAAAATCTCCGACGGTCTGTATAAAGGATTCGAACCAGTGGACACAGCTTCCTGGTCTGCCGGTGCATTACCACTAGGCCGCCGTGCTGCGGCATAGAATAGAATAGAATAGAATATGACTTTATTACCAAGTGTACCGGGGTCACAAGGAATATTGGGGTGGGTGGGGGTGGGGGTGGAGGGATAGCACATAACAAGGTACGAACATAAATCGAAAATCATACACAAACACAGATACAGTAGAAATTAGGATACATACAAGTGCATATCAGTATAAAAACTTGTGCATACTCGCACATGCACTCTCTCTCTCTCTCTCTCACGTTTGAAAAGAAGCCGCATATTACATGTGGATGGGGCTGATGACTAGATCTTCAGGTGGATGGTTCTTGATTGCACAGTTCTATTTATCATACTGGATTTGTTCAGTTGAGAGACAGGGCATTGACTGCTTTGGAGAAAAAAGCTATTTGGCGAAGCGATTGGTTTTCGTCCTTATACTTCTGTACCGTCGACGAGAGGGGAGCATCTCGAAAATCCCAAAAGCTGGATGTGATTCGTCCTGGCTGATTGATTTTTGATTTTTTGAGTCGCCGC
>NC_134900.1:11798542-11821042 GCF_041734735.1 Babylonia areolata | reverse complement strand
GTAGTATAGTAGTAGTAGCAGTAGTAGTAGTAGTATCATCATCATTGTCATTATTATCATTATTATTATTGTCATTATCATCATCAACATCATCATCATCATCATGATTATTATTATTACTATCATCATCATCATCATTATTATTATCATTATCATCATCATTATTATTATTATCATTATTATTAAAATTATTATTATTATTATCATCATCATCATCATTGTTGTTGTTGTTATTAGTAGTGATGTTGTTGCTATCATCATAATCATCATCATCATCATCGTCATCATAATCATCATCACCATCACCATTATCATCATCATCATCATCACCATCATCGTCATCGTCATCGTCATCATCATCACCGTCATCATCATCATCATTATCATCACCATCACCATCATCATCATCATCATCATCATCATCACCATCATCATCATCATCATCACCATCATCATCACCATCGTCACCATCACCATCACCATCATCATCATCATCACCATCGTCACCATCACCATAATCATCATCATCATCATCATCATCATCACCATCACCATCATCATCACCGTCATCATCATCATCATCATCATCATCACCATCATCATCATCATCATCATCATCATCACCATCACCATCATCATCACCGTCATCATCATCATCATCATCATCATCACCATCATCATCATCATCATCATCATCATCATCATCATCATCACCATCATCATCACCGTCATCATCATCATCATCATCATCATCATCACCATCATCATCATCATCACCATCATCATCATCATCACCATCACCATCATCATCACCGTCATCATCCTCATTGTGGCGGCAGGTTCCTGTCCATAGCCAGGCCGTTCCAGTACAACCAGAGGGCCACCAACAGGGCGGTGATCACGGTGGTGCTGGCCGTGTGGGGGCTGGCCTTGGGACAGGGCGCCGTCATCATCTACTTCAAGGCCGTCAGCCGCATCCCCGCCTGCGTCTGGAACTACCCTGTCCAGTCGGAGCTGTACGTCCTCTGCGGCACCGTGTACGTCTGCGTGGCCCTGAGCGGCGTGATGTACGTGCTGCTGTCCCGCATCGCGCTGCGCCACCTCCGGGCCATCGCCTCGCAGACGCTGGCGCCGGCACACGCGTTGGAACAGTCCTTGCGGCCGTGCCGGGAGACGTTCCGCCAGAAGCTGCGCGCCTTCAAGATGTTCGTGGTGGTGCTGGGCTCGTTCTGCCTGTTCTGGGGTCCCTACCTGGGCGCCGTCCCCGTGCACCACCTGGTCCGCCCACTGTCCGCGGCCGTGCTGGACTTCACCTTCCTGCTGGGCATGGGCAACTCGCTGGGCAACGTCTTCATCTACATGGTCTTCAACGCCGACTTCCGCGTGGCGTACAAACTCTTCTTCAGAAGAACTTAGGAGGAAGACTGGGGTTTTTTTGTGTGTTTTTTTCACGCGACCTGAGGAGCGCTGTTGAAGTTGACGATCCGCGTCGCTTATAAACTCTTCTTCAGAAGAATTTAGGAGGAAGACTGTTTTCCAGGCGATAACGATAACGATAGTTTATTCAATAAGGCCATGTCCCCATTTGAAAGGGTGATTACATATTCTGTCCGAATAAATCTACATATCGATATGATTTTAATACATGCTTACAAAAACAAAAGTGGGTTCTATTTAACCAATCATGTAACTTCGTCTTTTTAATAACTTGTAAATAAATATGGCAAGATTCAACATAACGTTATCATATGTAGAAGACAGAAGTAATACCAACCGAAAATTACTTGGTCTGCTATAGTATCTCAACGGAATTTTTCTTTGTCTCAAGTCATATAAGGCAGGACAACATAATACCAAACAGACTTCGTCTTCTTTTGCAGACCTGCATATCGGACATACCATATCGTTTACGTTTGCTGGTCTTGTATCTCTGACTGTGAACATTAATATCAGATAGTACTGCTTTACAGGACAACATAATATGAAATGGACTTCATCTTCTTTTGCAGACCTGCATAACGGACATACCATATCGTTTACGTTTGCTGGTCTTGTATCTCTGACTGTGAACATTAATATCAGATAGTACTGCTTTACAGGACAACATAATATGAAATGGACTTCATCTTCTTTTGCAGACCTGCATAACGGACATACCATATCGTTTACGATTGCTGGTCTTGTATCTCGTGACTGTGAACATTAATATCAGATAGTACTGCTTTACAGGACAACATAATATGAAATGGACTTCATCTTCTTTTGCAGACCTGCATAACGGACATACCATATCGTTTACGTTTGCTGGTCTTGTATCTCGTGACTGTGAACATTAATATCAGATAGTACTGCTTTACAGGACAACATAATATGAAATGGACTTCATCTTCTTTTGCAGACCTGCATAACGGACATACCATATCGTTTACGTTTGCTGGTCTTGTATCTCGTGACTGTGAACATTAATATCAGATAGTACTGCTTTACAGGACAACATAATATGAAATGGACTTCATCTTCTTTTGCAGACCTGCATAACGGACATACCATATCGTTTACGTTTGCTGGTCTTGTATCTCGTGACTGTGAACATTAATATCAGATAGTACTGCTTTACAGGACAACATAATATGAAATGGACTTCATCTTCTTTTGCAGACCTGCATAACGGACATACCATATCGTTTACGTTTGCTGGTCTTGTATCTCTGACTGTGAACATTAATATCAGATAGTACTGCTTTACAGGACAACATAATATGAAATGGACTTCATCTTCTTTTGCAGACCTGCATAACGGACATACCATATCGTTTACGTTTGCTGGTCTTGTATCTCGTGACTGTGAACATTAATATCAGATAGTACTGCTTTACAGGACAACATAATATGAAATGGACTTCATCTTCTTTTGCAGACCTGCATAACGGACATACCATATCGTTTACGTTTGCTGGTCTTGTATCTCGTGACTGTGAACATTAATATCAGATAGTACTGCTTTACAGGACAACATAATATGAAATGGACTTCATCTTCTTTTGCAGACCTGCATAACGGACATACCATATCGTTTACGTTTGCTGGTCTTGTATCTCGTGACTGTGAACATTAATATCAGATAGTACTGCTTTACAGGACAACATAATATGAAATGGACTTCATCTTCTTTTGCAGACCTGCATAACGGACATACCATATCGTTTACGTTTGCTGGTCTTGTATCTCGTGACTGTGAACATTAATATCAGATAGTACTGCTTTACAGGACAACATAATATGAAATGGACTTCATCTTCTTTTGCAGACCTGCATAACGGACATACCATATCGTTTACGGTTGCTGGTCTTGTATCTCTGACTGTGAACATTGACATCAGATAGACTGTTTTCCAAGCGACTTTTACGAGCGCTGTTGAAGTTGACGATCCGCATCGCTTATGAACTCTTCTTCAGAAGAACTTTAACTCACTCAGTACGGCCAGTCCTCTCTTCTCCTCTACACAGACCCCTCGGATGTCCAGTGGGTGTCTGAATGACCCAACCTTTAGCTTCCGTCGTCAGAACTGTGGTATTCTTTGTCAACATTCACCTCTTCAGTATAAGAGCGTTCCGCTTGCAATATTTTGATGATGGTAATTGGGATGAAACGCTGTTAACGTCGTCTCTTTCGCTGTTCGTATGGAGAGAGTTAAAGACTGCTTTCCACGCGACCTGACGAGTGCTGTGTGCTGTTGAGGCTGACGATGACCTATTGCCTGGCTTCATGTTGTTGTTGTGGCTGTTGTTGTTGTTGGTTTTTGACTCACTTATGTAAACAAAGTGAGTCTATGTTTTAACCCGGTGTTCGGTTGTCTCTGTGTGTGTGTGTGTGTGTGTGTGTGTCTGTGTGTGTCTGTGTGTCCGTGGTAAACTTTAACATTGACATTTTCTCTGCAAATACTTTGTCAGTTGACACCAAATTTGGCATAAAAATAGGAAAAATTCAGTTCTTTCCAATCATCTTGTTTAAAACAACATTGCACCTCTGGGATGGGCACAAAAAAATAAAAAAGAAGCCTAATCATATGCAAACTGCATTTACTGTTATATTTATATTTTTTGTATTCTCTAAACTTGGCACTTTGACCTCTTATTCTGACACAACAACAAGAGGAGTCATTATTATCATTTTTTGTTCAAACAGGAACTTCTTTTGCTAAAACATGGAATTTTTATTTTTTTTTTGCAAACGTTTTGGCGCAGATAGTAAAAACGGGAAATTACTCTGTAATCAATGCTAGGGGACTTAATTTATCACAAGTGAGTCTTGAAGGCCTTGCCTCTCTTGTTTTGTTTGTTTTTGTGTGTGTGTGTTTGTTTTTGTTTTTTTCAGTGCTGGGGTCTTTGTGATGTGAAGGCTTTTTGTGTGGGGGGGTGGGGGGGGGGGGGTCCTGGTTTTGTAACGGTGTCGCTTTTCCCATGGGGGTTGGAGGAGTCCAGGATTTCTCTCTAGTTGTGAGGTCCATCTGGTTCTCCAAGGGGGTGGGTAGAGCTATGGACACTTTCCCTTGGGAAGGGGGTCGTTAGAAGGCGCCCTGGCCCATGGCAAAGGAAGTGATTTTACGTGTATATTCCCTTTGGAGAAAAAAAAATGTTGATGGGTCAGCTAGGAGTTGTGTTCTAGAGGATTATTAAACTGAAATGTTGTTCTGATGAATTTATTGAGTGGTTTTTGTTTGTTTCGTCTTTGTTGTTATTGTTCTTTTACCTGGTTTACTTTAAGTATATTTGTGTGTGTGTGTGTGTGTGTGTGTGTGTGTGCGTGCGTGCGTGCGTGTGTGTGTGTGTGTGTGTGTGTGTGTGTGTGTGTGTGCGTGCGTGTGTGTGTGTGTGTGTGTGTGTGTGTGTGTGTGTGTCTGACTGACGACGTATTCTAAATCGCTTTGAGATGTTTAGAAGCGCTAAATTATTACCATTGGTAACAATATAGAAACAATATTACCATTTGTTATTGATGGTATCGTTATCATTTGATCTCTATATGTATTATCTCTCTGTCTCTCTCTCTCTCTGTGTCGCTGTCAGCCCACCCCCACCCCCAGTCCCCCCCTCACCCCCCCCCTTCCCATGTGTTTGTACAATGGCCTGAGGCCGATGTAAATAAATCTCTTGCCTGTCGCTGTCTATCTGACTGTCTGTCTCATTATTTCCCAGTTTATCTGTCTGTCTATCCGTCTCTGTCTCCCCAACCCCACCCCACCCTCTCTCTCTCTCTGACTCTCGGTGTCTCTATCTGTCTCTCTGTCTTTATGTGTCTGTCTCTGTCTTCTGTTTGTCTGTCTGTCTCTGTTCCTCTTTCTCACCCGGTAGGTTTAAACAGTTGCTTTGATAAAGGAGTACGTTATGCCGACTGAATCAACAACAACAACAAACAAACGAACAACAAAAAACAACCTGACTGGTACATATCGAACACCAACACGCACATTATAAGCTTGAGACATAACGTACGGGCACAGAGAAACATTCACTGAGGAAAGTTGCTCTCTCTCTCTCTCTCTCTCGCTCTCTGTCTGTCTGTCTGTCTGTCTCTCTCTCTCTCTGTCTCCCTATCTCTCTCTCTCTCTCTCTGTCTTTCTCTCTCTGTGTCTGTCTGTCTGTCTGTCTCTCTCCCTCTCTGTTTCTCTCTGTCTCCCTATCTGTCTCTCTTTCCCTCTCTCCCCCCATGATCTCTCTCTCTCCCTCTCTCTCTCTCCCCATGATCTCTCTCTTTTTTCTCTCTCTCTCCCTCTCTCTCACCATGATCTCTCTCTCTCTCTGTCTCTCTCTCTCCCTCTCTCTCCCTTTCTCTTTCCTTCCTCGTATCTCTTCCTCTCTTACCTTCTTCTTCCCTCTCTCCTTCACGCAAAAGCAATGTTCTTTTGTGGGGAACTGTGTATTTTCTATGCCATTTATTGTTCTTGTTGTTGTTGCCATGGAAAGTGGGTTTTTTTCCCTTCTTTTTTCAGTCTTCTTGTATTTCCTAGATTAGTTTATACGTTTTCTTTACGAGGGTAGGATGAAAACAGGCCGATAAGTGCCTATTCCTTTTTCCCTCAATAAAAAAAAGTTTCGATTTCGATTTCGATTTCTCCCCCATGATCTCTCTCTCTTCCTCCCTCCCTCTCTCTCTCTCTCCCCTCCCTATGGTCTCTTTCTCTCTCCCCATGATCTCTCTCTCCCCCCTCTCTCTCCCTCTCTCACTCCCCATGATCTCTCTCTCTCTTCCTCCCTCCCTCTCTTTCTCTCTCCCTCTCTCTCTCCGTCTCTCTCTCTTTCTTCCAATGATCCCTCTGTCTCTCTCTCTCTCTGTACTTTCAAGGAGCTAGAAGTCACTGTTCTCGTTCATTGTTTCCCACTGAACGCTCCAGATGGTGTCAGTGAAGTCTTTCAGTCATGACTGCTGCACGTCATGAAACCTCCACAACGTCAAAATCACCGCTAATTAATTAAGCCAGAAGACTACATCTGGAGGATAAAACAATGCAATCATAGGATACAAATAAATAACAAGAGGAAAAAAAAAAAGAACTCACTTGGGAGAGGAGAAGTTGAGTACTTCGACTCGTAAGAGTCTTCAAAGCAACTGAAGATAGCAGCAGTCACACAAGTGCAGTTTTCTGGCTGCATTTGAACAAACCCCACTTTTTATACTCTAATGCAATCATACCTGTAACAACAAACAGTCTAGTGTACGCCTCTTAAATTAAAACTGAGCCATTCCGCCGCATTTCTAACAGAAATATGTTGCCCCAGAAGTAGTAAAAACAACAACAACAACAGCAAAAAAAGAAAAGAAAAAAAGAAGAAAAAAAGAAGAAGGCAAAAAAGAAAAAAAAAAAAGAAAAAGAAAAATGAAAAATGGTTGGAGCAAACTGGGCGCAATTATTTAGCGCAACAGCTGTTAAATCCTGAATACGCCATCGTCTTTGGTCGGCCACTGACCCCATTATTTCTTCTTCTGCGTTCACTCGTATGCACACGAGTGGGCTTTTACGTGTATGACCGTTTTTACCCCGCCATGTAGGCAGCCATACTCCGTTTTCGGGGGTGTGCATGCTGGGTATGTTCTCTCGTTTCCATAACCCACCGAACGCTGACATGGATTACAGGATCTTTTAACGTGCGTATTTGATCTTCTGCTTGCATATACACACGAAAGGGGTTCAGGCACTAGCAGGTCTGCACATATGTTGACCTGGGAGATCGTAAAAATCTCCACCCTTTACCCACCAGGCGCCGTCACCGTGATTCGAACCCGGGACTCTCAGATTGACAGTCCAACGCTTTAACCACTTGGCTATTGCTCCCGTCACTGACCCCATTATATTTCTCGGCATGTGGCTGACACACCTGTTGAACTAAGCTTCAGTTTTCAGAGGATCAGGAAAAAGCATGCCTGGAATGCTTTTCATAGAAACCATTTATGGTATGTACAGTGAAAATGCGTAATGAATGATAATAGCAATAATGATAATAATAAGAATGATAACGACAACAATAATAATAATAATGATGACAATGATGATGATGATGATAATGATGAATTTTTTTTTTACAATTTATGGTATGTACAGTGAAAATGCGTAATGATAATAACAATAATAATAATGATAACGACAACAACAACAACAACAATACTACTACTACTACTACTAATGATGATGATGATGACGATGATGATAATAATAATAATAATAATAACGATAACAACAACAACAACAACAACAGCAGCAACAACAATGATAACAACAACAACAACAATGATGATGATGATGATGATAATAATAATAATAATAATAATAATAATAATGATAATAATAATAATAATAATAATAATAATAATAATAATAATAATAATAATAATAACAATTCTACTACGGTGTTGTCGGTCACAGCACAGAATAGACGGGTACCACATTCCGGCATGTTGCAGTGTGGTGGCATGCACGCGCTACACTGCTTCGAGATGTACATTAAAATAGTGAGGAAAAAAAACCCAAACCAAACCAAACCAACCAACCATCAAACAACAACAAACAAACAAACCCAAAAACCATGATTTTTTTTTTTTTTAATGTGAAAAGAATACGATATGTACTGGATGGACAAACTCCAACGAAAAAAAAGTAAAAAAAAAAAATAAAAAAAAGTGCATGCTAAACATTGCAATCTATGCAAACTAAACGACCTATGTAAGGAAATATGGAGGACGTATTTCGCTACGCAGTGACAGAATGAATACACCCAAGTGTGAAGTCACCCACCACTTCAAGTGTGCATAAGGGGAGTGATGGCAATATCCACATTAACTCTCTCCATACGAACGGCGAAAGAGACGACGTTAACAGCATTTCACCCCAATTACCATCATCAAAATATTGCAAGTGAAAGGCTCTTATACTGAAGACGTGAATGTTGACAAAGAATACGACAATTCTGACGACGGAAGCTAAAGGTTGGGTCATTCAGACACCCACTGGACATCCGAGGGGTCTGTGTAGAGGAGAAGAGAGGACTGGCCGTACTGAGTGAGTTAACAGTAATAATAATGATATTATTATTTCCTTCCACGCCACCCCAATGTGTGTGACAGGGCGATCACCTCAGCCTTTCCTGTTCCAGACGTGAAGCCGCAAGCAAAGACGCCATTGAAGAAATATAAGTATCTCCTGCACGCATTTTACCTCCACCGTGAGGTGAGGTTTCTGGCCAAAAGCCTGACCAGGAAAGGCCAGCCCCCTTCACACCCACGCCCCCCTGTGCAGTCACCACCACCACCACCACCCACACACACGTGTGGAGCACGTGCTATGGGACGTGGAGAAGGAGCTGAATGAGTTGCACGTGGATGATTGTGACTAACGATGATTAGTAGAAATTTCTCCTCCACACATTTCTCCTCCTCCACATGGAAATGAGGCTTCTGTCGAAAGACTGATCAGTGAAGGCCTGTCCCCACCCAAAAAAAGCATTGTATAAGTTCAGCTAAGACAGAAAGTACAGACTTGGTGGTTACACATCACCGCACAGCCTAACCATCTACACATTTTAAATGAACTAGAGAGCAAACTTATACAGCTAAATGTACATGACCATTTCGTTACGAACTGTATTTCTTTTTTCCTTTTATAATTATTGTGTGCATGTGTGTCTTAATAAACGGAAAGTTTGACCAATTGCTTTCCGGGCGAACATCTCCATCTATCTCTCTCTCTCTCTCTCAAAACGTACCGGTGTTCCCAACCACTGAGAGGGAAAAGTCACAGTCTGAAGATATACCGGAGCTGCCATGCAGTGAAGGTGGTCATGGAATTCAGAAGAAAGTAATCAAATGCACAACACTCTGAGAAAAAGCTAAAAGAAAAAAAGAAATGCCAGAACCTAATAAATGATAGACGTTTACATCCTTTACGTTGAGATCCAAAATGATGCAAGGGAGGTAATAAGAAAACACACACACACACACACACACACACACACACACACACACACACAAGTATTTTGTAGTGCAGTGACCAGCACAAGTTATATTACATCGCAGTCGTGCAAAAAAAGGTGTAATTGTGTGAAGACAGTGAGAACGTGTCTGCAGAAAGAAAAAAAAAAAGAAGCTTTTAGAGTGTTGTGGTTGGATGAACACCAGCGAATAAGAAAATATATGCAGTGCTAAAAAAAACTTTAAAAAAAAATTGCTACCTATGCAAGCTGAACGACTTTTGTAGGAAACAGCAGGGATCTGCATTGCAACATAAGGTCTGTCTGAACGCGCCCCATGTCTGGACATCACTCACACTCACTTCCCTTGCACGGGCGGAACTCTAGGTAAGATGCCGGTATCACCAGTCGTTGCAAAACGTGGGTTTTTTTTTGTTTTTGTTTTTTCTTCATCGTTAAGCAATACCACCAGAAGATTAATAACTTCTTATGCTATCTTCGGTAAACGATTGCAATTGCAAATGTGAAAAAGACAAGTGAACTGAAACCAAACGTGAAAAATCTTCTTTTTTTGTGTGTGTGAATGTAGGTGAACATGCAGGGACACACTACGACCAACTTCAGAACGATGAACTTTACTGGTGGTGAAATAACAACAGCACCCATCAAGGTGCAGCAAGGTGGACAATGGAGTCATCAACACTGTGGAGTGTGCTGTCCAAAGGACTGGAGTGCTGTCAGGAGGACCAAAGTTACTGACAGAGTTTTGATGTTGAGTGCAGGAACAGTGGCTGACAGTGTCGGAATTGCATGTTTCACGTGCTGAAGGTAAGGTGTGTTGTGCGTCAGGTGTGTTGTATGTGAGATGTGTGTAAGGTGTGTTGTGTGTCTGGTGTGTTGTATGTGAGATGTGTTGTGTGTGAGATGTGTTGTGTGTCAGGTGTGTTGTATGTGAGATGTGTGTAAGGTGTGTTGTGTGTCTGGTGTGTTGTATGTGAGATGTGTTGTGTGTGAGATGTGTTGTGCGTCAGGTGTGTTGTATGTGAGATGTGTGTAAGGTGTGTTGTGTGTCTGGTGTGTTGTATGTGAGATGTGTTGTGTGTGAGATGTGTTGTGTGTCAGGTGTGTTGTATGTAAGATGTGTTGTGTGTGAGATGTGTTGTGTGTCAGGTGTGTTGGGTGTGAGATGTGTTGTGTGTCAGGTGTGTTGTAAGATGTGTTGTGTGTCAGGTGTGTTGCGTGTGAGATGTTTGTCAGGTGTGTTGTGTGTCAGGTGTGTTGGGTGTGAGATGTGTTGTGTGTCAGGTGTGTTGTGTGTGAGATGTGTTGTGTGTCAGGTGTGTTGCGTGTGAGATGTTTGTCAGGTGTGTTGTGTGTCAGGTGTGTTGGGTGTGAGATGTGTTGTGTGTCAGGTGTGTTGTGTGTGAGATGTTTGTCAGGTGTGTTGCTCATAAGGTGTGTTATCTGTCAGGTGTGTTGTGTCAGATGTGTTGTTCGTAAAGTGTGTTATGTGTCAGGTGTTATGTGTCAGGTGTGGTGTGTGTCAGGTATGTTATGTGTCAGGTGTGTTATGTGTCAAGTGTGGTGTGTGTCAGGCGTGTTGTGTGTCAGGTGTGGTGTGTGTCAGGTGTGGTGTGTGTCAGGTGGGTTATGTGTCAGGTGTGTTGTGTCAGATGTGTTATGTGTCAGTTGTGGTGTGTGTCAGGTGTGTTGTGTCAGGTGTGTTATGTGTCAGGTGTGGTGTGTTTCAGGTGTGTTATGTGTCATGTGTGTTGTGTCAAGTGTGTTATGTGTCAGGTGTGGTGTGTGTCAGGTGTGGAGTGTGTCAGGTGTGATGTGTGTCAGGTGTGGTGTGTTTTAGGTGTGTTGTGTGTCAGGTGTGGTGTGTGTCAGGTGTGTTATGCCAGGTGTGTTGTTCGTAAGGTGTGTTATGTGTCAGGTGTGGTGTGTGTCAGGTGTGGTGTGCCAGGTGTGTTGTTCGTATGGTGTGCTATGTGTCAGGTGTGCTGTGTGTCAGGTGTGTTGTGCCAGGTGTATTGTTCGTAAGGTGTGTTATGTATTAGGTGTGTTATGTGTCAGGTGTGGTGTGTATCATGTGTGTTATATGTCAGATGTAGTGTGTGTCAGGTGTGTTGTTCCAGGTGTGTTGTTTGTAAGGTGTGTTATGTGTCAGGTGTGGTGCGTGTCAGGTGTGGCGTGTGCCACACTGGAACTTTTGTCTTCATTCTTCTGCAGTTTACGCTTCTTCTGTTGACTTACATGTTTTGCTGTCTGTATTTTGTGCTTTGTTTGTCTGTTGTTGATTGCACCTTCAGCATTCAAACCACACAGGCTTTTGTTAATCAATGATTTTCTTTGTCATTGTCTCTCACTCTGTGTGTGTGTGTGTGTGTGTGTGTGTGTGTGTGTGTGTGTGTGTGTGTGTGTGTGTCTGTCTGTCTGTCTCTCTCTATCTCTCTCATTGTTTCTCGATTTTCTTTCTGACTGTCTTATCTCTCTCTATCTGCCTCTCGGTGTCTCTCTCAATCAATGTTTTTCTCAGTCTCTGTCTGTCTGTCTCTGTCTCTGTTTCTCTGCCCCCCACACCCCTACCACCCGTCTCCACACGCGTTGGTTTTAACAGTTGCTTTGAGAAATGAGTAAGGTATTTCGACTTACAAAATAATCTGACTGGTATAGAATCAAACTCCAACATACACAGTATAAGCTCTAGACATGAAAGTGATAACGAGCAACAATCACACGGACAGCACACAACCCGTGGGCACAGCTTTATTATCGCCAACTTGTCATTCAAGAGAGACAGAGATAAGGAGAGATAGAGAGAGATGGGAAATGAACGACAATATCAGATGAAAACTAATCCACATGCTGCAGGTTTAGGTAAGAGCCCGTAACTGACGCGGAACCAGGGATCTGTATTCACGTAATCAGTGTCTGTATACACAAGAGATTGGAGATAAGTGTGGTTGGATATCTGCACAAGTACGTTGCCCTGGGAGATCGGAGAAAAGAAGCTTGACGTTCCTGGCAACGATATCGGGATTCGAACCATCTGAGCCAACGTCCGAGGTGTGGGTGGGTGGCTGGGTGGACGGTGTGGAAGAAAGTGGAGATAGAACTGAATCGCTATGCATGATTCTTAAGATGGGTGATGTATTCAGATCTGTGTTGTTTTATGAAGAAGGGTATGTCCTATGACACACACACACTCACACACATACACACACACACATGCACACACACACACACACACACACACACACACACACACACACACACACACACACACACACACACACACACACACAGAGTATCCCCTGGCTGTAGATAACGCCAGCTAAAAATACTGATTTAAAGCACACCCGCCGCCTTATGTGACGTGGATAAATCCTGTACTCCATTTGTTGGTGCTGCCCTCTGTTGGTGTAACATAACCTGTGATCATGGTTTTCGTGATACATATGAGTCATTCTGAATCACACACACACACACACACACACACACACACACACAGGCGCGCATTCAGTCTAACCCATTGCATCATAAGATTTTTAATTGTTTGCCATCGCTCGAATGGGCTAATCAGCCACTCCTTAGATGTGGCTAACAACGTGGGAACATCAGGTATCTGTGTGAGTCGAATCCCGCTCAGTCCCCAAAGCATACAGATCCACGAGACAGTTGATCCCACATCACGAGGATTATCTCCTGTCTGTCGATAAGCACCAGTGTAATTCTAATCCACTTTCCCCACTCCCCTGGTTTTCATCCATGGTGAAGAGAAGTTTCTTGCCTAATCTCTCTCTCTCTCTCTCTCTCTCTCTCTCTCTCTCTCTCTCTCTCTCTCTCTCATCTGATTCTTTCTTTCTCTCTGTCTCTCTATGTGTCTGTCTGTCTGTCTGTCTCTCCTCATGGAGAGGGTACATGGATACATGCAAGTGCTTCATATCACAGCAATAAGATATCATCACATGTATCAACCGTCACGTCAGGAGAAAACAAACGAACTGTTTTTTCTATTTTTAGGGAAGTAGAATAAGCATGCGTGTGCTTTTTTATATTCAGCTCTTGGGGCAAAGAGAAACTGAAATAAAAATATTCACGAAATAACAAAGAGTTATAGAGGAAAGGACATGACATTCGGACACTCACATACATACCTAAACATACATATGTACAAGATGGTAATAGAAACACCACATTATGTAAGATGGCATTGTTGGAAACAACAAAGTATTTAAGGAATATGATTGAGGTTATATGCAAAGTACAGTAATAGTGTTTAATCTTTAATATATGCATGCATTTAATGAAATATAAATCAAGGAGCATTACTGGTACATTTGTTCATCAGTTGTGTGTGTGTGTGTGTGTGTGTGTGTGTGTGTGTGTGTGTGTGTGTGTGTGTGTGTGTGTGTGTGTGTGTGTGTGTGTGTGTGTGTGTGTGTGTGTGAGTGTGTGTGTGTGTGTGTGTGTGTGTGTGTGTGTGTGTGTGTGAGTGCCTCACCCATCCCTTTCTCACACACCCGTCATCACCAAGGAAGTAAAGTCTGAGACACATGGTCAGTTCTTCACAGCATCGCCCCAAGGTGATAGAGACAAAGCGTGGACACTGGTGTCTGGGCACTGGCTGTGTCTCCAGTCATTACTTCACATTGTTCACCGGTCTGGTGGGAGAGGCCCATCGGATTTTGACAGTGTTGACATCCTCCTGCCAAATATTTGGGGAGTTCCAGTTGAAAGGATGTGATGATTGGAGTGGGGTGGGGAGGTTGGGGTGTCTAACAATACACTGAGGAAACCAGGAAATAAACAGGCTGAGGAAGTCATTTACAGATTAGCCACGGGGATCTCTCTCTTTCCCTCCCTCCCTCCCTGTGTGTGTGTGTGTGTGTGTGTGTGTGTGTGTGTGACATTGTAGTATGGGATGTTTTAAACTGCTATATAGATAGATATATATTTAAATTATTATTATCAAGAACAATAATATACGTAATGTTATCACTGATAATATTACTATCATTTGTTTTTTGCCATTGATAATATTATTGTCATTTTCTCTCTCACTGTCTCTCCCCCCTCTCTCTCTTTCTCACCCCCTCTCTCTCTCCCTCCATCTGTGGCCATCTTAAGATGGTCTACAGGTCAAGTTTCTCAATATCTATTACCTACACAATATATCGGGTGATGTGTCTCAGACTTTGACTAACTCGGGTAAATACTTTCAACGTTTCGGTTTGGGCTGAATCTCGACAGTCAACGCATTGTTCTGACTCGGAAATTTCAATACCAGTCTTCAGTCTGATCCACAAAGAAGCTGAGCCACCAACAGAGATCGGCTAACAGATATATTTTCTAAAATGTTTATTCACCACTATTTAAATACATAAATAGGTATTGTCTTTGTCACTGTCTCTCGCTCCCTGTTTGACTGTCGGTCGGTCTGTCTTTCTGTCTCTGTCTGTCAGTCTGTTTGTCTCTGTCTCTTTCTTTCTCTCTCATTATTTCTGAGTTAATAGGTCTCTCTGTGTCTGTCTCTATCTCTCTCAGTCTGTCTCTCTGCCCCCCTCCCCCCTCTGTCTCCACACGGGTTGGTTTTAACAGTTGCTTTGAGAAATGAGTAATATATTTTGACTAGTAAAAAAAAAAAAATCTGGTTTTGAATCGAACTCCAACATACACAGTATAAGCTCTCGACGTGACAGTGATAACGAACAACAAACACAGGGACAGCACACAACCCATGGACAGTCACAACTATACCTCCCTACATTTCATGTTTAATATCTGAGCCAACAGAACCCGTCCCTATCCACAAAGACCTTCTCCCACACTTTCTCTGTCTGCCTGTTTGTGTGCGTGGTCGTGGTTGTGTCCCTGCCTGTTTGTCTGTGTCTGTCTCTTTCTCTCTCTGCACCTGATGGATTAGATGATTTATTTCAGGAAATATTAAGTATGGCAACTTGTGCGCGCATGTGTCTCTCTCTGTATGTATGCATGTGTGTGTGTGTGTGTGTGTGTGTGTGTGTGTGTGTGTGTCTGTGCACGTGCACGTGTGTTTGTATGTGTGTGTGTGTGTGTGTGTGTGTGCACACGAGTGTGTGTGTGTGTGTGTGTGTGCCCGCATAGAATTAAAAAAAATCAATTTGTTCTAGAAAAAAGTGACGCTGTTGTTTTCTTTCCTTCTGTTTTTTTTTTCTTCTTCTTGTTCTTCTTATTTTTAAATAAATGTACGATAACGTATATGTTGACAAGGCAATTGGAGGGTTCAAACATGCTTGAACCGTGTAGTTAGCCGTTCCTCATGACGTCATGGACAGGTGACGCAGGAGGAGCTTGAGTTGGCCCTTAAGGACCTGTTGTCTGGGGCAGGGTTTGGGTGACAGCCATTGGTCAGCTGCCACAGAAAGGGGGCGGGGACTGCGCCCACCACGTGATGGGCCGCGCTTGCTCAGTGCTTTAGCCAATCAGACACGTTTCCCGAGACGCATTGAATGTGCAGAAACAGCCCTATAAAGGTGGTGTGCCTCTATCAGGGATATCACACATGACTTGTACTTGACTGTGACTTGTGCCTGCCTTACGTTCCACGGAAGTGATTTGAACCTGCTTTAAGTTCTACACGCTGTGATTTGAACCTGCCTTAAGTCCCACGGCTGTGATTTGAACCTGCCTTAAGTTCTACATGCTGTGATTTTTAACTGCCTTAAGTTCCACGCAAGTCGGGCTGGGACTTGTACCTGCCTTCCACAGTACTGTACTACTGTTTACCTTGGTCTAGAGCGAGTGAGTACTAATTTTTGAAATTATTTTGAATTTTTCTCTTTTTCCCTGTCTTTTTCTCTGTCTTGTCTTTGCCACTCTTTCTCTTTCGCACACTATTTTTGCTCACACAAACATCCACGCAATTTTTTTTTTCTTTCTCTTGTGTATTGTTTGGTTAACGATTACAGTGCTAACTGAATTGTATGCCTTGAATCTCTCTCTCTCTCTCTCACCCTCTCTCTCACCCTCTCTCTGCCCCCTTCTCTCTCTCTTTCTATTCCCTGGCTGCCCAGTGTATTCTCTACTGATGTGTACATGTGGTAGACGATTATAATCCTGTTTTTAAATTTTGTGCCTTGAATTTTCATGTCTGTCTCTTTCTCTCTTAAACATTGCTATGCTATTTAAATGTTTTGACTTGGTTGACATTGTAAGATCACGTCATATGCTTTGACCACAAAATATCTCTCCTTTCGGGCAGTTATTTCTAGCAGTCTGTCTGGCTGGCTGTCACTGGTCACATTCACACACTTTGTTGAAATACGAAAGATCGCAGCAAAATAAGTCTTCAGAAAGGAAATATGATTATTTTGATTGAACTAAAAGCGCATCTTTTAAAACGCACTTTAGCAGTCGCTACGTTAGTTAAAAGAAAAGGCGTGTTCTCGAAAACATTGCTTGGAGTATAAGCGATTTCGATTTATATGTCTGCATTTATTGACAAATTGGAAACGTGTGTTTATTTTGTGTTTGGTTTCCAAATATGTCATTCAGTTTTTATATCGAAAAGAATTTATATTTGTCAGTGCAGTGCTCCCAGTTTGAACTAAGCTTATTCTTTTTAATTTGTCCTTTAAAAAAAAATGTTTTTAATGTTGACCCTTTTGACAAATCCAAAGAACTTATGGCCGTTTGATGTAATTACATTATCTGGAGTACCTCTCTATATTTTTTTATTCAGATTTCTTTCTGCTTATCAGGGAATTATCACTTCAGTGTCCGCAGAGACTCTCAGCGGTGATCTCTTTAGTGAAGTCTTCGGAAAGGAAATGTGCTGACTACTTTGAACTAAAACCGCGTTTTTTTAGCAGTCGCTGCGTAATTGAAGAAAAAAAAGATTATATATATATATATATATATATAGATAGATATATATGTATGTATAGCGCGTTCACAGACAGCTTAAAAGGGCATTCTTCAATCCATCTCTCAATCCAGTACTCTGAGTATATTATTGATTTGTGCGTGTTTCTTTGTTAACAAATTCAAACAACGTATTAGCTGTTTCATGTAATTGCATAATCTGGGTAATTTTTGATATTTTCTAAGAATTCAGATATCTTTTTGCCTCCGTAGCCCAGTGGGCTTATACGTGTTTGGTCGTTTTTACCCAGCCATTAATGGCAGTTATACTCAGTTTTCGGGGTGTGCATGCAGGTATGTTAGTGTTCCCATAGACCACCGAACACTGACTTGGATTTCGGGATCTTTAACGTGCGTATTTGATCGCCTGCGTTTTAGACACGAACGGACTTAATGCACAAGCAGGTCTGCACATTTATGTGGGAGATCGGAAAAGCCGATCTTTACCCTTAATCTATAAGGCGCCGGTACGGGAATCGAGCCCAGGACCGTCGGATTGAAAAACCACTCGGCTTTTGTGTCCGTCGTTTTATTTAGATCTGGAGTTTGGCAGTAGTACCCACAAGTAGACTACTTTTAATAATTTGATGCCATTCACACACCAAAGTCCATGTATCTTAAATTTTTGGGATCTGTTTCATTGTTTTGTCCGCTTAGCACAGTTTAGTTTCTCAAAACCATACACTGACTTCCAAAAGATTTCTTTTTTAAATCAAGCCACCCTCAAGCCTGAAATTTTTTCATACTTACAGATCGGGTTTTCAGGTTAAGGTATTCTGTCTCTGATGTAAGTTATGTCATCAGTAAACTGGCATATTTTGTTAAATGTTGTTCTCTGGAAGGGTTTTTTTTTTCCTCGCGAAGTTTGCATGCCAGTTTTTCATAAGGCACAAAAAATATTTTTCAAGACTAAAGGGTAAGCCTGCGAACACGCTCTGCGTATAAGGAAATTGATATGTTTTCCATTGAGTACCACATGAGCTTTTATGTAAAATATTGTTCTTTGAAAAAACCAACGAAACAAAAAAACTTCTGCGAACATCTTGACCCAAACCAAACACGTCAAGTCGTGGACTTTTTCAAAAGTCGGTAGAATCCAAACTTTTACTTTGCAGGTGATTCGTGAAAAATCTGGTCTGGTCCTTTCACACACACACACACACACACACAGACACATGCGCGCGCACACACACACACACACACACACACACAAACACAGACACACACACACACACACACATACACACGCTCTCTCTCTCACACACACACACACACACACACACACATATATATATATATATATATATATATATATTGAATGCATGCCATAAAAAAGAAATAAATAGGTGGCCAAAAATTTGGGACACCACCTTGCTCTTAGGTTAGGCATATGCATTGGCATTCTCTGTGTTCAGTATTAATTTTTCTTTAATTTTCGGGAGACGAAAAAAGTATGCACTATCACATTGTTTTCAATTTGATAAATATGGGTATACCAGTAGGCTACACATCACCTAGTTTCAACATTGTGTGTTGGGTGGGCGAATTTACATTGTTAGTTTTTCATCCCTTTTAGCAAAGTTTATCATGTGGGCAAGTGTTCAGTGTTATTGTTTTGCCGCAGAGGGGCGTGAAAGGAGTTTTACGTGCTTTTAGTCTTCGTGGCGGTGTTGACCCTTCAACTGTGATTTCATGTTCTTAAATGTTATAATTATCTTACTGAATATTTTCCTATTATATCACTGAAATGTTTCACTTTATCTTAAAATGTAATTTTTGTTTTCTTACCTAAATGTTTTCTTTTAACATGATAGTATGTATGCTGTGATCAAGGAAGGGTGTGCCAGTTGCTCATTCGTTTTTTTTTGTGTTTTTTTTCGGTTTTATCTGTTGATGAGCATTTGTCTTTTTAAATGTTATCTTACTGAATATAATTCTTTTTATAATGATTGAAATGTACACATACGCGCGCGCGCGTGCGCGCACACAAAACGATGCATGCATGCGCACGGGCACACACGCAACACACACAGTTGTTACACTCTGAATGTAATAGTATCTTACCCACATGTTTTTCTTTTTACATAATTGATGTGTACATGGTGATAAGTGAAGGGTGTGTCAGTTGTGTTTTTTTTTTTTTTTTTGTTTTTTGCTGACGGGCATTTTATTTTAAGTGAGCCTAAAGAAAATTTTCTGTTTTTGGTTGAAGCAGATAAAGTATTTTGAATTGAATTGAATTGAATGTAGTTCAGTAAAAGTTTTTAGTAAAAGTATTTTTTTATTTTTATTTTATTTTTTAGCCTTTTGTACTATCTTTGATGTTATGAGGTCAGTGCATTGTCAGCCCCAAGACTGCTCCTTGCGGTTGGCTAGGGTATGAAGGTACATGAAAGTGCTAAGGTTATATAGAAAAAAAATTAACCCATGTTCAAATGCTGAAAGAACAAACTGAACAAATGTCATGTTTCCAAGGTGTTTGCGTTTTTCGTGCGCTGTGTGTGTGTGTGTGTGTGTGTGTGTGTGTGTGGTGCATAGTGAATAGTGAGTTGTCAGAAGACTGACACAGAGAGCACTGTGTTCATCTCAGTTTTCTGTTCCAGACATGAAGCCCCAAGTAGCCATGTACACGAAGAGGAACTACCTTCGCCGCCTGACCAAGCGGAAGGCCGTCTCCCCCTCACACCAACACCCCCCTCGGCCGTCACCCATGGAGCAGGAGGATAACTTCGAAGAGCTCCTAAGGCAGCTGGAACAGGCGATGGAAAAATGTTCCCTGGCATAGTCAGGGGTGGGGGGGTGATTTCATTATTTTCTTTTTTTATTCTGATTTTTGAAAAAAAAAAAATTTAAATGTGCCATGAATGTTTTGCTTAATTTTTTTTTTTTTTTGATGTGACAATTTTGTGCTTAACGTGTCTGTTTTTTTTTTTTTTAATCCATCAGTCTTGATATGGCCCTGTGTGGTCAGCAGGTCGACAAGCAACATCAAATGTCGAGTTCTAGTGGAGGTGTGGTGTGAAAATCACGGTCTCTGATGGGATTCGAACCCCTAAACGCTGCTAGTTGGGTGCATCACCAGTAGGCCACCAGTCCACTGATGTGTGATTTCTTCATTCTGTTTGTCAGATCCTTTTGTGATGACTGAATGGTTTGATGTTTTATTGTTGCATGAGTAGCAGCCACTGTGCACGTTGACAGCTGACACACTGATTCTGTATTCAGTCATCACAGTTGTACGGATCATACTGTCACACACACACACACACACACACACACACACAGAGGGAGAAGCACACACACACACACACACACACACACACACACAGCTTGAATAACTTGTATCGTACACTGTGTGCAATTCCAGTGTGTACAGAGTTGGTATGATGTTATTGCTGACACATCTCTATGAAGTACTGGAGTTTTGATTTGTGCCGTCATGGTCATATCACGTAAATATATATATATACACACTGACAAATATGCTTTCATGTGTTTGTGACCCAGAGAGAGAGAGAGAGAGAGAGAGAGAGAGAGAGAGAGAATGCATGCATTTCTATAGATAATTCAGAATAAATCAAACATCTAAAACGTTCTGTTATTCATGTTGACTGTCAAATCAAAAGATGGGGAAATTCTCGAGCAGATACTGGATTTCTATCTGAATGAACCATGAAAAGTATTCTATACCAGTATGAAAAAAAGAATTTTTCTTGTTTCAGCTACATATGCTGGGCACACAGACACTCACACCTGATCACGCATACATCAGTTCTGTCATCAAAAAATGACCACATAAAATGTTTCAAGAAATAAAACTGATAAATAAGATGAAGCATACATGAAAACGTGTGCACGTGCCATTCCTCACCTACCCCCCAGCCCCCCTCCCGCTCCCCCCTACACACATACGCACACCACAATCTGCAATTTCTAACTTTGTTTCGTTTCACTTAAGTAAACATAGACCACTTTAGTGAATAGACGACACACTGACTGAAACACACACACGCGTGCGCGCAGTTACACTACGATGTTTCCCTTCTTTATGAATTGTCCCATGCATGCATGTACAGATGCACGGCTGAGCCTTGTTGAAATTAAAAAGAAAACCTTTTCATGTAATTCATACAAAGCGATGCAGGAATATTTTTCAAACACACATGCACTGAGGCCTGAGCAGACATACACACGGACCTGTTGCGAGTACTCACTTGTCTCAATGCAGGCGCATACACACACACTTACACACACACACCCTCACATTACATATACACATTATACGTGCAGTCTCCGCTCCAATGACGATGTTCTTTTCTAAAGCGAGGTAGTGTTGGTGGTACTGAATCTGGTGGGTTGCTTCCCTTGGCTGTACTTTTTAAACCTTCGCGGGCACTTTTCTTTCATCAGTTTGACAGTTTTCTTCTTTTGCTTTAAACTGGACCGTGTTGGTCGGCTGGCAGCAGGCTTCAGGCCCAGACACCTTTCTTTGTTATCATTTTTTTAAAAATTGACTTCTTCGAGGTGACATAAACCGATAGCGCGCGCGAACACAGATACAACATACTGGCACGCGTGGGCCGCGTGCGATGTTACAGATGACAACAGAAAATCAGTGTCAACTCAGCCCCCAGTACACCGTGTAAAATCACACCACGGGTTGGTAAGGACGACCACACATGTCAGACCACTTGCTGTCTTGTACAGTTCTACTCAGTTCAGTTGCTCAAGGAGGTGTCCGAGTACGTTCGGACAAATCCATACACGTCACACCGCACGTGCTGATCAGATGCTTGGCCAGCAGTGTAACCCGACGCACTTAGACAAGCCTTGAGGGAAAATAGAATAGAAAAAAAGAGAAAATTATAAATGATATGATAAAAAATAAATAGATAATGAATGAATAAGTGTTAGGCCTACACTGTCACTACTACTACTACTACTACTACTACTAAATAAATAGATAATTGAATAATAAACAAACACACACACACAACACACACGTGCGCGTGCATACACACACATACAAGACACTCTGTGTGTGTGTGTGTGTGTGTGTGTGTGTGTGTGTGTAATAACTAACTTTTGTCAGCCTGATGTGTATATATGTATATGTTTGTTTGTTTGTTG
>NC_134900.1:11777655-11798442 GCF_041734735.1 Babylonia areolata | reverse complement strand
GTTTGTGTGCATACATGCACGTTAGCCTGTGATATGTTGAATATCTAATTACATATCAATCAGATTGTGTTCCCCTGTTTCTTGGTGGTGGTTGAGTTTTTTTTTTTTGTTTTGGTGGTGTGTTGTGGGGGGTGGGGGGATAAGTTCTCGTTTTTTTTAATTTTTTCGTGTTTCTTTCTTTTTCTTCTTTTTTAATTTTTTTTAGGGGGGTGGGGGATGGCGGGGTTTGTCGGGCTCCCCTTTTTCCCAACTAAATCCCTCATTTACAGGGGTTTGCAAAAAGGAAAAAAAAGAAAGAAAAAAAAAGTTTGCCATCTCTTTTCCCCCCAGAAAATGAAATTGTTTCTTTCTCTGTCTCTCCCCTCTTCTGTGTAAATGTCTGTGTCTGTCTTTTTATCCATCCTGCCTTCTGTCTCGCCCATTTAATTATATATATTAGGTGGTGTTTTGTGTGTGTGTGTTGTGGTGTGTGTGTGGTGTGTGTGTTGGTGTGTGTGAAAAATAGAATAAATGAATACTTTTTATTGTCATATAACCTTAAAGTTAAAGCACAATGAAACATGAACATGAAATATTAAGAAGAGAAACATTCATGAAAAAAATTTCGCCGCTTTGGCTGTTTTTTCTTTAGAAGGATCAGTTCACTAGGCTTTGCTTTGGACGACATATATCAATTAGGAATCTGTCGTAATATTGTACTTTACACAATTGTCTAAAAGGTGAATCCATCTTCTAAACTGTACAAGTACACACAGTTTTTTGTTCTTTCGGTGTATTTTTATTCTTCCCTGCCGATTTGTAAGTCATGGGCGCTGATTGTAACAGGTCAGGTTTTCCTTTTTGTGTTTTTGCTGTATTCTTTAAATACGGTTCAATTTTAAACTTGTACAGCGTTTTTGTAAAATGCTAATTTAGATGAACTGTCATGTTTCTTTTTCCAAAAATTTTATATATTCTTTTCAAGCTTTTTGGATACGCATGTTTTAAAAAATTTTTTAAACACAAAATGAACCGTTTTTTCCAAAATGATTAACCCGGGTTAGTTAATACATTTCTTATGAAAAGTACCACGAACTTTTTATTTGTTTGACGAACAGCAGTTATATGTTGTGTTACAAGTAAATTTTTTGGGGAAGCTCAATTTGTATCCAATCCCAAATAATTGACATATTTTTTTTAGGCAAATGGGAAAAATCTTCCTAATTCCCTAAAACGGGGAGAACCATTCTTTTTTATGTGTGTTGTGTTGTTTGTGTGGTGTGTGTTGAGAGAAAGAGAGAGAGAGAAGAGAGAGGAAGAGAGAGAGGAGGGGGAGAGAGGAGAGGAGAGAGGGGAAAGGGAGAGATTTTTGTTTCCTCAGAATTTTTTTTAATAACTTTTCCCGTACAAAAACTGGACGCTGTTCGTAAAAATAACAGAAAAACCCTGATTTCTTTCTTGTTTTTTTTTTTTTCTCTTTTTTTTCCTTTTAAATCAAAAAAAAATCAGATGGTTCAATTTTAACACTACCATTGGGGATATAAATGTGCTTGAACCGTGCTTTTTACCCCGCCCCCCCATGACGTCATGGAAGCAGTAAAGGGGGGTTTGGGTTTTTGCCCTTAAGCCTCTGTTATTTGGTGACGACATTGGTCAGCTGTACAAAAAGGGGGGGGGGGACTGTCCCTCCTCGTCCGGCCGCCTTGCCGGGTGTTTTTTAGCCAATCACACTCGTTCCCAAGGCGGAATGCGCGCGCAGAAACACCTTAAAAATGACGTGCGATTCGTGGATGTCACATTCTTGTTTTCCATCCCGACACTGGTTTTTGTGGTCCTGTGGTTTTGCAGCTTCCCATAAGCAACAAAAACAAAAGAAATTTACCTTGCAGGGGCCCCGGTTCTTTGGGCTTGTGTCGGGCCAATTTGCACAGTGCCCCGAGTTCTTTGTTTTGTGTCCGGGCCAACTTGCACAGTGTCCATTCTTGCTTGTGCCCGGGGCCAACTTGCCGGGGTTCTCGTCCTAAACTTCTCAGCTAACCTTGATCCAAAGTAGTACGGTATTTGTTTTTCCCAGTTACCGTGTCTTGGAGGGCAGAAAGTGTGGCTGAGGCGTGTTTTTTTTCCCCACGGCTGTGATTTCTCCCTCCCTTTCCCCACAACATGAAACCCAGAAGGGGCCAAGACTTGAAGAAGAGGCAGCTTCTCCACCAGCGCCCCCTTTTCAACTAGAGGCCGACATTTTGGGCCCAAAAGGTCCAAGTGAAAGGAGAAGATGAAGAAGGGGCAGAGAAACGTGGGGCCCCCCCCTCACACACACCCCCTTGGGACTTACCACCACCCTCACACCCACTCACTCTCGGCCATCACCACCACCCTCACACCCACACCCCCCCACCCTCACCACCCCCCTCACCACAGCGACACATTCACGGGGCCCGCTTCGGGGAAAAACTGTTGTTGGATTTGGGAGCAAAACTTTGGATCCCATTTTGATGCTTACCCCTTCATTTGAAGGATCGCTAGTGTTTTTATTTTCATGACGATGAAGTTGGTGATGAAGATGGTGCCGAGAGGAGTCCTTCAGGTCTGACGATGAAGTGTGGGATGAAGATGGTGCTACGAGGGGAGTCCTTCGGTGGTACGATGAAGTGTGGTGATGAAATGGCCTAGAGAGGGTCCATTCAGGCGGGACGAGAATTTGGGGTGATAAAGGGGGGCTACGGGAGGAGTCCGGTCGGGTTTGGGGGACTCAGGAAAAAAGGGTATGCAGTTTTTGGTCGGGAAATTTTGGGCTGACAGTTCCAAAGCATCACCGTGAGAGAATGACCCAGGACTGTGAAGGTGCTTTTTAGTTTTTTGGGGGGTGGTGGGTGATGGGTTTTTGGTGATTTCGTGATTGATTCTTTTCTTTCTTTTTTAAAATTTAAAAATGATTTAAATATGCGATAAATGTTTTGCTTTTTTTTTTTCCAGATGTGACAGTTATGTGCTTCACATACACACACACACACACACACACACAATACACATAGACAAGCGCGTGTGCACACGCACACCCCCACACACACACACACAAACCAACACACCACACAAAACACACAACAACAAACACACACACACACACAAGTGCGTGCCACACGTATACCACACACAAAAAACTAAAACACACACACACACACACACACATAACACAAACCCAAACACACCCCAAAACAGAGCGAATAACTTTGTAACACACAAAAAGTTAAATTTCCCAAATTTTGGTACAGCTTGGTGTATGTTTTTCCGAAGGTTTTTTTTTGGGGGGTTTTTGTTTTTTTTGGGGGTGAGGAGGGTGAGGGGGGGGGGGGGGGGGAATGGGTTTTCGTGATTTCATTATAAGGTCTTTTCTTTTTTCTAATTTTTGAAAATCAACTAGATGGCCATAAATGTTTTCCCTTTAATTTCTTTTCCCCAATGTGACAGTTTTGTGCTTAACACACACAACCCACCACACAAAAAACCACACCAAAAAACACACACCACACACAAACAGAAACAAAGCCATGCAAACAAACACCACACAACATGAAAAGCCGCGCGCACACACACAGACACAGACACAACACACACACACAAAACACACACCACACACACACAATGCACACACACACCCCAAAAACCCCACACACCACACACATACACACACCACACAGACACACACAAACTAAAGGAATAACTTTTGTAATACACAAAATGGGGGGCAATTCCGTGTGTACGAGTTGGGTCATTTTGTCATTGTTAACACATCAATGGAGAAACTGATAAATTTCATTTGTGAGTCGTGGTTGATAATCATTTAAATAAGTAGCCCACCTTACAAATCTGTTTCATGGTTTTTTTGACACAGGTGAGGTTTGTGTGTGTTTGAGAGAGAGAGAGAGAGAGAGAGAGGAAGAGGAGAGAGAGCAACTGTATTTGATTGCTTTTTATAACAAAAAGATTTCTCTTGTAAAATTTTTCGGGCTCCCTCCCAGAGAGAGAGCGTCACTACACAAACAGACCACCTATTTTTTGTTTTTTTTTCCTGCTACAGTTTATTTTTTTTTTTTCCTATAAGTGAATTTTTCAAAGTTTTTTGCCGGGAAAACCCCTTTTTTGTTGCCATGGGTTCTTTTACGGGCCTAAATGCAGCTGTACACGGGACCTCGTTTATGTCTCATCCCAATGACTGGCATCCAACCACAAATCAAGGTCTAGGGAGGAGGAGAAAATACGGCGGCTGAGCTGTGTTGAACCAGCGCGCTCAATTTCTCCTTCCTAGGGGGATTCCCTACTCCACTACGGAAAAATGCACGCATTTTATAAATAATTTTTTAAGACTTCCTGCTATACAATATTCTTGAATTCTATAATTCTGAATAATTCAAACATTTAAAGCGTTTGGTTACTCCTGCTGTCTGTTTTCAAACCAAACCCTTGGGGAAAATCTCAATAGATATCGAGATTTCTATTCTGACAGAACAGTAAGAATCATTCTGCTTCCATTATGGAAACACAAAAGATGTCCTCTTCTATCAGGTACCGCACGCTGGACCACATAGACACTCGCACACGTGATCACACATACATCACAGTTCTGTTTTCAAAAATGACCACCTAAGATGTTGATCAAATAAAATTAGTAATTAAGACTGTAATCAACAGACATGACAACGTGTCACGGCGCCATGCCCCTCACTCACCCCTCACCTCTTGAACCCCCTAACTTTCTCATCTTGGTCACTCCTATCACAGAAGTAGCTATAGCGCATTCCGAGGCATGTGTCACACACAATTGATAAGGATTTTCCTCTTTCGGCCATCTGATATTACTTAGTGAAAAACATGAACACACACACAAAAGTGCTGCGCAGTGACCATTGACAATATTTCCTTTCTTCATGGATTTGTCACAGGCATGCATGCACAAATACAAAGTTGAGCCATTTTGAATTTAAAACAACACTTTCATATAATTCATACAAACGATACTGGAATATTCATCAAACATACTCATCAAGCCTGGACCGCCAACAGACATACACACTACCTCAGTGTTGTGAGTGTACACTTGTCACACAATGCAAGCACGCGCGTGCACACACACACACACCACACACACCACACACACACAATGCGCGCTGGACACAGTGTACACGCTCGCGCGTGCATAGGCGCACTTCAACGGTATATTGCTGATGTTGAGGCATGGATGAATCAAAACAAACTACAGTTAAATGATTGTAAAACTGAAGCTATTATTATTTCTTCAAGCAGACTGTCTATAAACAACTCCTTGCCTTCCTGTCTTAAAATTGGAGATTCAGGTGTAGACTTTGTATCTTCAGTGAAAAATCTGGGTCTGTCTGTCTCTGTCTGTCTGTCTCTGTCTCTCTCTGACTGTCCATTTTTCGATACACCCCTTTTCTCTATCTTTGCCTATATATATATAATCTATCTCTTTCTCTCTCTTTTCCCCTCTCAATATATATATATATATATATATATATATAGTTAGTTATAGTTATATATATATATATATAAGTGGTATATATATATATATATATATATATATATATATACACCACTTCTTCTACCTTTGTCTTCACCCTATTCTCTCTCTGTGTCTTTGTCTCTGTCCCTGTCTCTGTCTCTGTCTGTCTCTCCCTCAATGTAAACATTGAACTTAAACTGTGTACAGAACTATCAATACAGAAGGCAGGTCATCCTTTTAACTTGCGGGCGTAAAGTGCCGAACGTGTGAAACTCATTGATGACACTGGACAGAGAGGGGTGATGAGAACTGGTTCCTGTGAAAACAGCCCGCAGCTGTCTGTGAAGTTGGACAGTATGTTGTTGTCCAGGGATGGGGGTTGGGGGAGGGGGGGTATCAGGGGTAATTGGTGTCCACTTCAGGTTATCCGCAGCGTCTGTCGCGTGTGCGTGTCCTCGTCAGCGGCGGGAGACTGATGTCATTGTCAGGTTCTCTCAAGTGTACCTGAAGACTCTTGAGTCGTTCCTGCAAAATGTGGAGGAGGTGGGGTTGGGAGTGGGGGTGGGGGACTTTTAGCTTGACATGGATTGAAGTCTGGGCTGAGTAATTGCTTTTGTTTCCCTCAGGGTCTACTGACTCACATTCCTTCAGCTTACCTCCTTCACACATACAGATCGACGACTTCACCACTACTATAACAGCACTGAATGTTTAAACTCCCACAGTCACGAACCCCCCTCACCCCCCACCTCTCTCTCTCTCTCTCTCTGTCTCTCTCTCTCTCAACATTTGCCAACTTATATATCTATGCATGCTGACAGACATTTGAAAGGCATTATGACAAAATTTATGTTTGGTATTTTTAAATGTATATTCATTGTAATTGCTGTCGACAAGACATAATTGTGATTGAAATCTGAAAAGTCCAATATGTCGATCATCAATAAAAGACGAAATTCATTTTGTCATTTCTTGTCCTGGATTTAGTGAAATTTGAGAGCAGTTATACGATATAAGTACAGTAAAGACCCATGTTTATTTAGACTGATTGTATTGTTGTCATCAGCAAATGAAAGTACTGTAAAGCAGTTGGCTATTCATCTGTATAGAGCATTTAAAAGACGATGTTCATAAGTAACATAATGTTTTTGCTATGTTCATGTACACCCCCTTCTGAGCGGCCGTGGCCTCATGAAGAAACCATCTCATTCTCTCTCTCTCGCTTCTCTATCTCTCGCACGCTCTCTCTTCCTGTCTCTCTCTCTTTCTCTCCCTCCCTCTATCTAGCTCTCCTCTCTCTCTTTAGCTTGCTGTCTCGCACTCTCGCTTCTCGCACTCCCCCTCTCTCTTCGCTCTTTCTCTCTCCCTCTCCCCCTCTTCTCTCTCTAGCTCTGTCTCTCTCTTTTTGTAGTTCTCTCACTCTCATTTCCCCTCTTTCTCTCTTTCTCTCTCTATCTAGCTGTCCATCGCTCTTTCTCTCTCTGTCTCTCTCTCTGTCTCTCCTCTCTGTCCTCTCGCTCTCTTGCTTGCTTCATCTCTGGCCATCGAAATATGGTTGCTTCGAGTTTTCTCATGATTAATTACTTACATTGTCAGTTAGTTGATGTGTCTCATATTTTGATAAACTCGAGTAAATACTTAATCTATTTGGTTTGGGGCTGAATTTCGACTGTCATCACATTGTTCGACCTCGGAGATTTCAATACCAGGCTACAATTAAATCCGCAAAGATGCTGAGGCGTCCAGAGAGATCGCCGATATGCTTTTATTCACCACTGTTTAAACAAGTTGTTTGTAATTGTTTCAAAGCATTGACATAACTGACCACATTCTTCTGAACAAGCCTTAAACTATTATGGCTGTCAAACGACACACTGTGAACTTTCGTCCTTCATTCTTCTGTAGTTTACACTTCTTCTGTTGACTTACATGTTTTGCTGTCTTTGTATTTTGTACTTTGTCATGTGTTAATTGTACCTTCAGCATTCAGATCACACAGTTGCTTTGAGAAGTGAGTAAGATATTTCGACGTATAAAATAATCTGACTGTACAGAATCGAACTCCAACATACACAGTATAAGCTCTAGACGTGAAAGTGATAACGAGCAACAATCACACGACAGCACACAACCCATGGGCACAGATTTATTATCGCCAACTTGTCATTCAAGAGAGACAGAGATAGGGAGAGACAGAGAGAGATGGGAAATAAACGACAATATCAGATGAAAACTGATCCACATGCTGCAGGTTTAGGTAAAAGCCCGTAACTGATTGGAACCAGAGATGTGTATTCGCGTAATCAGTATCTGTATACACAAAAGATTTAAAATAAGGGTGGTTTTAAAAACCACACACACACACCCACACCCACACACACACAAAAAAAAAAAAAAAGATGTGGAAAAGGAAAAGGAAGGTTCTTTTTGTTTGAATATGTATTTGTTTTTGTGAAAATGACTAGATTGTTGGAAGTGTTAAGTTTTATCAGTTCCTAAAAACCAAGGGATAGAGAACCCCCTTGAAAAAAACATTTAGAGGGGATTGATGTATAGAATTTTTGTGTGACCAACATTTTTGCCCGCTACACAAATAGAAAAAACAAACCCGATTGAACAAACTGAATTTGACTTCCAAACCCTTTTTAAAACCCGTGGTTTTTTTTTTCCTGGCTTCCTCGGGGTTTTTTTTAGTAACCCCCCCCCCCAAAACCCCCCCTACCCCCTTAACGATTTTAATTTCACATCCTTTAATAGACCAAAAAATAGCATTCCCAAAAAATTTCAAGATTTTCAGCCGGGGTTTCAAAAAAAACGACTGGGGGCCCCGGCCTGAGCCTGTGAATAATGACTGAGAAGAAAAAAATTTTCCCCCTTTGCACTGTTT
This sequence comes from Babylonia areolata, assembly GCF_041734735.1. Taxonomy (NCBI): domain Eukaryota; kingdom Metazoa; phylum Mollusca; class Gastropoda; order Neogastropoda; family Buccinidae; genus Babylonia; species Babylonia areolata. The sequence goes on along the minus strand of NC_134900.1, from coordinate 11,790,061 downwards.
AAGGGGTAACATTTTCCCCATGTCCAAGCTTTCCCCGTGACTGGAGGGGGCCCACATTTTTCACCAGGTTTTAAGGACGTACTGACCTCCCTTTTTTTTTCCCTTCCCCCTTAGGGAAAACCAAATCAAACAACTATAACACCGCATTGTCCCCCCAGGGGAACCTTAAAACTTGGCAAAAAAACCCCCAAAAGAAAAATTTTTTCCCAAAACGGTGGGGGAAAAAAACACCCTAGGTTAGTTGGTAGGGGGGGGTTGGTTTATTGGGGGGTGGGGGGCCCCCCCCCCCTTTTTGTTTTTTAATTAAATAATGTTTTTTTTGGGGGATAGGGGAAAAAAAAATGAAAAAAGAAAGGAGGGGGAAGGGGGGGATAATTATTTTTTTTTTTGTTTTTGTTTGGGGGGGGGGGGGTTTAAGGGGGGGGGGGGGGTTTGGGGGGGGGGGGGGTTTATTAAGGTTTTGGGGTTTTGGGGAAGTTTGGGGAGGGTGGTGGGTTTAAGAGTAAGGGGTTTGAAGGGGGGGGGGGGGTTGTTGGTGGAAAAAAAAAAAAAATTTTTTAAAAATTAAAAAAGGGGTAGGTTAAAAAAAAAAAATTTAAATTTTTTGGGTTAACGTTCCCCCTTTGGTTTGGTCCTCAACTTCTGTTGTTTTTGTCGTTGGTTGCTCCCCCCTTTTTGGGTTTTAAAAAGATTTTTGGGAAAAAAGGATTTGACCCCCAAAAATTTTAAATCACAAAAACAGAACCCCCTGGACTCACCATTTCCTCCTTTTCTTTTTTTCTGGCCAACGCCCCCGTCCCTTCCACGCTTTTCTCCCTCTTTTCGTTGCCTGGGCGGGGTTTCGTGTGATGTTTCGGAAAAGTTTTCTTAAATTGTTTAAATAAATTAAAAACTCAACGGGTTGGGGTTCGTTTTTCGTGGGTTTTTGGAATTTTTTTTTTTGGTTTCGGGGTTGGGGAGGGGAAACCGTTTTAATTTTTCTGCCCTTTTCTTTTTCTTTTTTTTTTTGGGGGTTGGGGACATTGTCCCCCTCTTCCTTTTCCAACCACCCCCCAACACAAAAGGAAAAAAAAGAAAAAAAAATTTGATTATCCCCTTTGGTTGTTTTTTTTCCGGGAAAATTTCCTTCCCTGCGTCAGTTTAGTTGTTTTTTATAATCAGGTTGCTGTGGTCGGGGTTTTTTATTATTATTTTGGTTGTGTGTGTGTGTGTTGTGTGGTGTGTGTGTTGGTGGTTTTTGTTGTGTGAAATAAAATAGAATAAATACTTTTTTTTTTGCAAAACCTTTTTTTTCCCCCTCCTACTTTTGGGAAACTTCTTCTTTTCCCCAGTTTGCTGTTTTCTTTTGGGGCTTCCCACTGGTTTGTTTTTGGGAAAAACGATTAGGAAAAATTGTTTTTAATATTTTTTACCAAAGCAAAAGGGAACCACTTCAAACCGTTACAAAAATCACACAGCTTTTTCTTTCGTTTTTTTTACTTTTTGTTTTGTGTATAGGCGATTGAAATTTTCTTTTCTTTTGTGTTGTGTATTTGGTTTTTTTGGTTTTTTGTTTTTGGTTTTGTGGGGCTAATTTTTGAATTTATTTTCGGTTCCTTTTTTATTATTTTTTAAGTTTGGATCGAGCAAATTTTCCCTTCCTTTTAAAAAAGTCAATCCTCATTTTATTTTCTAAAGAAAAAAAGAAAAAATTTTTCATTTTTTTCAACATAATTTTTTTTTGTTTCTTTTTTGGGCTAAAATTTTCCCTCCCAAATTTGCTTTTTTTGGAAATAAAATCTTCCTTTTCCCTAAAATTTAAAAATGTTTTTGGGTGTTTTTGTGTGGTGTGTTTGTTGTGTGTGTGTGTGTGTGTGTGTGGTTTTGTGTGTGTGGATTTTTTTTTCCCATATAGATTTTTTTAATATACGTTTCCGTACATAACGGGACGCTGTTCGTCAAAATAACGCAAAATTTTAAATATTTTCTTGTCTTTTTTTTCTCTCTCTTTTTAATAAAAGAAAAAAAATGTTCATATTTAACACCCCCATTGGGGTTTAAAAATGTGTTGAACCGTCCCTTTTGAGCCGCCCCCCCCATGACGTCATGGACAGCAATAAAGAGGGATTGATTTCCCCTTAACCCTCTGTGACTGGGGCGGGGTTTTGGGGTGACGACATTGGTCAGCTGTCACAAAAAAGGGGGGGGGACTGTGCCCTCCTCGTCCGGCCGCGTTTGAAGTGGTTAGCCAACACACCGTCCCCCAAGACGGAATGCGCGGCAGAAACGCCTTTAAAAGTGACTGCATTCGGGGATTCACATTTTGTTATCCATACCGACCGCTGTTTGTTCCGGGTTTGCAGCTTGCCTATAAAAACAAGAACAAAAGAATTCTACAATTGCACGGGCCCATTCTTTGTCTTTGTCGGGCCAATTTGCACAGTGCCGATTCTTTGTTTTGTGCGGGCCAAACTTGCACATGCCCATTTCTTTGTCTTGTGCCCGGGGGCCAACTTGCACGGGTTCCCCACCTAAACTTCTGCAGCTAACCGTGCCCCAGAAGTGAGTACTGGTTTTTGCTTTTCCCCATTACCTGTGTCTTGGAGGGCAGTAAGCTGGGGGCTGAGGCTTTTTTTTCCACGGCTGTGTTTCCCCTTTCCTTCCCAAAAGAAGAAAAGAAAAAATTGAAAAGAGGAGCTTTAACGCCCGCCTTCAATAGAGGCGACTTTTTGGGCCCTAAAAGGCCCAAAGGGGGGAAGGGGGAGGAACAAAGAAAAAGGCAGAGAAACGTGTGGCCCCCTCACACACACACCCCCCTTCGCTCCCCACCCCACACCCCACACCCCCTCAGCCGCCCCACCACCCTCAACCCCACCCCCTCAGCCTCACCACCATCCCCCCACACCCACCCCCCTCGCCTCACCACCACCCTCCCCAGGCAGCAACAGATCGCAGGACCCCACTTGGGGAACTTTGTTGGCGGGAAGCAATTTTGTGATCATTTGACTGCTTGATCCCTTCTTTTTGAAGGACGCTTGTTTTTTATTTTTCGGGGGAAAAAAGGGGGTTTGAAGGGGGTGGGGGTTTTGGGCTAAGGGGGGAAAGATGGTGCACGGGGAGGATCCAAATTTCGGGTTGGGGGGGGACGAGGAAATTTGGGTGAATGGGGGGATGGGGGGGGGGGGGGGGGGGGGGGGGGGGGGGGGGGGGTGCTACAGGAGGGCCATTCAGGTCAGTGACGATGAAGTGTGGTGTAAGAGGGTGCTACGAGGAGGAGTCCATCAGGGTTGGGGGGGGCCCCCCTAGGGGGGACACAGGAAAAGGGCGGTCGCATTTTTGGGGGCAGGAACTTTGGCGACACCCAAAGAGTCACCGTGAAGAGATGACCCAGGACGTGAAGGTGCTTTTTATTTTTGGGGGGGGGTGGGGGTGGTGGGTTTTTGGTGATTTCTGATTGATTCTTTCTTTTTTTTTTTTAAAATTAAAAAAAAAAATTAAATGTTTTAGTATGCGATAAATTTTTGCTTTTTTTTTTTCCAAGTGACATAGGGTGTTTCCAAAAACCCACACACCACACAAAAAACCCCCCACCCCAAAAAACCACACACAACCACACAACACACACCACACAAAATTCCAAAACAACCCAAAAACACCACAAAAACCAACACAACAAAAAAACCCCCCAAAAAAAAACCCCAAAACACACACCACACAAGACGCGGGAAAAACTTTGTAACACACTAAATGTGTGAATTCCAATGTGTCAGATTTGGGTGTCATGTTGTCCGAACCCCAAACGAAAAGGGAAAATAACCCAAAAAGTGAAGGTGTTTTTTGGGGGGTTTTTTTTGGGGGGAGGGGGGATTAAATTTGTTTTTGGTGTTTTCATTATTATTCTTTTCTTTTTTCTAATTTTTGAAATCAATTAGTTACAGGGCCCCCAGAAATTTTTTTTCTTAATTTTTTTTTCAGATGTGACAGTTTTGTGCTTAACACCCACACACACCACAAAAACACAAACACAAACCCCAAAAACCAACCACGAAAAACCCACACCCCAAGAAAACACACACCACACACACACCAAACCCCAAAAAACACCCACACACAACACAACACACACCCCCCACCCACCCACACAAACACACACACCAACCCACAACACACACACACAAAACGTGGAAAATTTTTTAAAATACACAAATTTGCACCCATGTTCAGATTGGTGCATTTTTGTCATTGTTAACAAAATCAGGGGAGTACTGTAAAAAACTTAATTTTAAAGTCGTGGTTGATATTCATTTTAAAAACACTTAAAAACCACACTTTCAAACTCTTTCATGTGTTTTTTGAACAGAGTGAAGTTTGTGTGGTTTGAGGAGAGAGAGGGAGAAAGGGAAAAAGGGAAAAAAAATTTTTATTTTTATTTTCTTTTTATCACAACAGATTTCTCTGTGGAAAAAATTCGGCTCTCCCCAAAGGGGAGCCGTTTTGCTACACTACAGCCCACCCATTTTTTTGTATTTTTTTCCTGCTCATTTCATTTTGTTTTTATTTAATGAATTTTCTAAGAAAATTTTTTCCCAAACAACCCTTTTGTTGCCGGGGTTTTTTTTCGGCGTAAGTGCATGCTGCACGGACCCCCGGTTTATCTCTATCCAAAGACGGCACCCGACCACCCCCTAAGTCTAGGGAGGGGAAAAATACCCCCGGCTGAACGTGATTTTCCCCCCGCCGCTCAGTTCTCTTTCCTAGGCGGATTCGTACTCCACACGAGAGAACCAGCATTTTTTTTAAATAATTTTTTAAAACTTTTTGCAAAGGACATTTCTTGAATTTTATAATTCTAATAAATTTAAAAATTTAAAGCGTTTGGTTTCCATGCTGTCTGTTTCAAACCAAACGATGGGGGGAAATCTCAAACAGTATAGGATTTCTACACAAAATAAAAACATCTGCCAAATTTTGGAAACAAAAAGTCCCCCTTTTAAACGGTTACCCCACCTACCCGCCACGTGATCCAAATACATCACAGTTCTGTTATCAAAAAAGACCACCAAAATGTTTTGACAAAAAAATTAGTAATTAGACTGAATCCAGACATGCAAAGTGCCCGCGGGCCGCCCCCTTTTTCACCCCCCACCTCTGAACCCTAAATTCTCATCTTTCATTCCTAAACACAGAAAAATTTATCGCATTCCGAGGCATTGTGCACACACAATTTAAAAATTTTTTCTTTTACCACTGTATTACTTTAGTGACAAACAAACCCCACACCAAAGGTTTCGAGTGCATACAAAATTTTTTCCCTTTCTTTTTGATTGTCGCATGCATGCATAACAAATACAAAATTTAGCTTTTGAATTAAAACAATTTCATTAATTCAAACGTAAGGGGAAATTTAAAAATACTCTCAACCCCGGGCCGCCAAAGACATACCACACCTCTGTTGCGATGCACCTTTTCACACAACGAAAGCACCGCTCGGCACGCTCACCCCACAAAAAACACACACACCCACACACACACACACACACAGCACGCGGGGGCACAGTGACACGCTCGCCGTGCCTTGGGCACTTCAACGTGTATTTCTGCGTTGAGCATGGGTGAATCAAAACAAATACAGTTAAAAATTGTAAAACGAAGCTATTGTCATTTTTTTCAACAGACTGTCTAAAACAACCCCTTTCCCTTCCCTTTAAAATTAGGTTCAAAGTAACTTTTCTCTTCAGTGAAAAATCTGGGGGTGACGTTTTTATTAAAACCCACAAGAAGAAACACATAATTTCTCAAATGTCTTTATTTTTCAAACTCCCCAACCTTTATCAGCTCGATGAAGGGCTTTCTCGGAAAAAACTAATTTTTCTTTGAACCCAAATGGTTGGGTTTCTAAAAATTTTTAACATTTGGAATAGTTCTTTTTAAAAAAAGAAGGTTTTTGTTTCTTCCAAGGAAAATGTGAATGAATTTTCAGGGGGTTTTTACAAAAAAAAACCAAAACGTTGGGGGTTTTTTTTTGGGGTGGTTTTGTGGTGTTTGGGTTTTCCCCAACTTTGGTTCGGGTGGTATTGGTCAAATACTTTAAAAGTTCCGTTTGCAAATTTTGATATTATTGGGGGAGGGGTAAGTCCCCCTCCCGAACAAAAAAAAACCCTGTTGACACAACACAACACAAACCCCCAAAACAGCATCACACAACACACCACACACACACCCACACACACACACACACCACAGATTGTAATATGAATGTAATTATAAATTGTAAACGTTTTGAAAATTTAAAAAACGTGCAGCAATGTACGCCACAAGAAATACTTGAACTTAAACAAAATACACACAAACAACGCTAACACAGACACACATACGCACGCAAACACACCAAAAACCAAAAACAACAAAACACAAACCTTGGATTATTTAGTAAAAACCTTTTTTTAAAAGAAAAACATACTTGCACGTGCACACTAAATGCATTTTTTTGAAAAACGTTGTTGTAGAAAAAAAAACCCTCCTCACGGCCCCCCCCCCCCCCCACCGAAAAAAAAAAAAACCCCCCAAAACCCAAAAAAGGGGAAAAATTATTTATGAAAAAGCATTGGACAAAAAAGAAACCCACTCCGCTACCACTCACCACCAAACACCCAAACATACCAAAACCCCACAACAAACCCCACAAACACACACACCCAAAAACCCCCACACAAACAAAAACCAATACGGGGGAAAGAAAGGAAGGGGGCGGGGGGAAAAAATTTTTTGTTTAATATTATTTGGCTTTTTTAATGGCAAAATGTTTTGGGAAATGTTAATTTTTGTATCTGTTTTCCCCCAAAGGCCAATCCATAAGAAGCCCGCTTGATTAATCACAATTAGATGGGTTTTAGAAATTTATGTTTTGGACCCATTCAAAACCTTTTCTGCACCACTGGAACAGCCAAGAAAAAATAATGAAATTTTGATTAGGGTTAACAAAACTAAAGACAATCATCCTCCCAGATAAGGCTTTTTTTGCCAAGATTCGTGTGGCCTTTGTGTCTGAACCCCAAGAAAATGAAATATTTTTTCTTTTTTTGGTGCACGAAATGTACGTAAAAAGTTTTAAATGAAGTTTTTACACCATAATTAATTAAATTCTTAATGTTTTCAGGGAAAAAACACGTTTGGAAAACTTTCTTTTAAACAAACTAAAATTTTTTGTCTTTTTTAAATTTTTTGGCCCCTTTCAGTTGGTTTTTTAAAAAAGGGGGGGCCCCCTTGGCCCCCAAAAAAAACAATACAATTTCCCACGCCACTCTATTTTCTCATTTCCCAAAACCAAGAAAACCTGGGGAATAAGAGGCCCCCCCCAAAAAAATTTGGGGCCCAAAGGATTTCAAGCCGTGTTTAAAACCAACAACTGACCCAAAACCTGACACAAGTGAAAAATTTAAAAAAAATAAACAAAAACCCCCCCCCCTTGCCCCTTGGCACCCAAACCCCAACACACCCCACCAGCCAAAGGGCTTTTCCCCCAAAAAAACCCACAAAAAAACCCCACCAAAGGTTGAATAAAACTTTTACTTCCAAAACCCACCTCTTTTTTTTTCTTTCCTTCCCCTTTTTTTTAGGCCCCCCCGAACCCCCAACCCCCCCCCAAAACTTATTTCCCCCACCAAAAGCCGTCTTCCCAAAAGGCGGGGTTCCGGGGAAAAAAAACAGTGTGGAACGGGCCCGAGGGACAGAGAAAGGGTTCCCCCCCCAGACCTTTTTTAAACCCCCAACCCTTTCCCAAGTTTTCCCCCCGTTACGCAACCTGGGGCCCTTACCGGGTTTCCCCCGTTTGAAGGGGTTTTTCCCCTTTTCCCTCCCCCCTGAGGGGAAACGAAAAAAAAAATGAAAAAATCCCCGCCTTCCCCCCCCTGGGCTGTTCCCCGGGTTGTCCGGTTTTGTCAGCAGGACCCCGGTCCTCCTTTTTCCGATAGCACCCCCCCACACCCCCCCCCCCCACCCCCCCAACCCCCGTGAAGACCAAAAAAAAGCAAAAAAGGCAAAAAACTGTTTTTGGTTTTGGGTGGTGTGTGCCAAGATTTTAGGAAGGCCCCCCCCCGTGTCATCCTTCGTTGAATTGTAAATTAATAATGGGGGGAAGAAGGGGAAAAAGGGTTCCCCTGTTGTTTGCGTTTGTAGCCCCCCCCTTTTTTTTTTCTCTGTTTTTGTAAAAAAAAATTTTTGTGTGTGGTGGGGTGTGGTGGGGTGGTGTGTTTGTGGGTTTAGTGTATTTCCCAAATTTCCCCTCTCTTTTCTTTTATTCCCTTTACTCTCTACCCCCTTCTTCTCCCTCTCTCTCTCTACGTTTTTGTCGGGGCACCTTTTTCCTGCTGTGGTCTTCTCAATCAGCTCCGTCGCTTCTGTCCCTGTCTGTCTCCACCCCTTGGTTTAAAAGATTTTTTTGAGAAAGGGTAAATTGTCACCAAAGTAAAATTACACACACGGACAGCACACAAACCCCGGGGCGTCACCCTATACCCCCATAATTTCATGTTTTTAAAAACAGCCAACAGAACCCTTCCCCCATCCCAAGCCCTTTTCCCCCAAATTTCTCGTTGCCTGTTTTTACCGTGGTCGTGGTTTTTTTTGGTTTTATCCGTTTGTTTTTTTTTAACGTTGGGTTTTTTTGGTGTGGTGGTTGTTTTTTTTGTGTTTTCCCCCCCCCCCCCCCGGGGGGAAAGTTTTAAAAATTTTGGGGTTATTTTTGTGTTTTTTTTCCCTTGAATTTAAATTTTTTTTTAAAACATCCGCTTCCCCAAAAAAAAATTTTTTTTGGTTTTGGGTGAAAAAAAAAGCCACCCTCAACCTGAAATTTTTCCTCGTCTTTTTTTTGGGGGGGAAGGTATTTTTTCCCGGTGTTTGTCTATTAATATATTTGTTTTGTGTTTTGGTTGTTTTTTTTTCCCCCGGGTTTTGTGGTTTTAGAAGAACAAAAATTTTTTAAAAACTGAAAAGGGAAAACCCGCGAAATCGGAAAAACTGATTTTTTGGTCCCTTTTTTTTCTTTTTTTCTTTAAAAAAAAAAAAAAAAAAAATCTAGTAACACCCAAACCCCCAAATTTTAAAGGATTGGGGGCTTTTCAAAGTCGGTAGAAAAAATTTTATTTTTCTAATTTGTGAAAAAACTGGCGGTTACCAAAACCCCCCAAAACAACCCCAAAAACCACCCCCCCCCCCCCTTTTTTAAAAAAAATTTAAATAAATTTTTCCCAACAAAACCCCCAAACACCCAAAAATATTATATAATTTTTTTATACCAACCACACCCCCCCACCCAAAGCAACAACAAAAATTTAAAAATTATTTTTTGGCCGGTTGGGGCCAAAAAAAGGGAACCCCCTACCCATTTTTTTTTTGGTTGGGCCCAAATGCGTTGAGTTTTTTTCTTTTTTTCGGGAAAAAAGTTTTTCACTTCCCCAACCTTTGAAAAAAGTTAAACGTAGGGTCCTTTTTATTTTCCTTTTTGTTTGGGGCGAATTTACTTTTTTTTCCATTTGTTTTACGTTTACTGAGGGCAGAAAAAAATTTGAAAAAATTTTTTTTTTAGCCTTTTGTAACATCTTTGATGCTCTGAGGTTAGTGGATTGTCAGCCCCAAGACTGCTCCTTGCGGTTGGCTAGGGTATGGGTACATGAAAGTGGTAAGGTTATACAGAAAAATTAACCCATGTTCAAATGCTGCAAGGACAAACATACCAAATGTCCTGTTTTCAAGGTGTTTGTGTTTTTCGCGCACTGTGTGTGTGTGTGGAGGGGGGGGAGGTGTGCATACACCTGAAGACTTTTATTCCACGTTCAATCCACCTTTAAAATTCTTGAGAACTCTGTGTGTGTGTGTGCGCGCGCGCACTCTCATGTGAGACGTGTGAAAGTCCGTGCATGATAGGCTGTACCTTGTTCTAGTTGTGGTGTGTGTGTGTGTGTGTTTGTGTGTGTGTGTGTGTGTGTGTGTGTGTGTGTGTTTACTGAGCTTAAAACGTGACAATTGGTTATAATGAATGTGCAATATGTAGGAAGAATAATGTGCAATATGCAGGATGAATGTACAATGAATATGTCTAATGCTAACGTCCATATTCTAAATATATTTCTGTTTAATAATTACGATGTAATAATTAATTGCAATGTTTTTAAAAGCGAATATGTGAAATGCTTTTATTTGAGAACATATGTTTATTACTCTTGTTTGATCAAGTTATCTGCGTGTGTGGGTGGGGGGGGGGGGGTGCGGTGCGGGTGTGTGCTGATTATCTGGTTGTGGTTTTCCGCAATTCATCTTTATTCTTATCTTATCTGTCTATTATAATCAATGTGCAGTATAGTAGGCTATGTTTATAATTATATTCAAATAATGTTTCTTAATTCTTTCTGTTTTTACATTAAGAATACTAGTTATTACCTGCAGTGTGTGGATGTATGTATGAAACGATGTATGTGATATTTTTTACATTTGTATCTTCGTAATATTTGTTGGGGCTGTTGTTGGCTTTTACAGTTATGGTCCCCATGTTGTTTACTTGTCTATGTTGTGATAATGCACCTGACCAAATTTCTCCAGGTGGAGATAATAAAGTTATTCTTATCTTCTTATCTTATCTTATCTTATCTTATAGTGAGTTGCCTCAGAAGAACGAACGAACGAACGAATGTTTTATTCAGATAAGGCCAGAGCCCCTTCATTGATAAATAATAATTAGAAAATGACATGACACAGTAAGTAGACAATTCAGATCAACCAAAAATTGTTAGCACAATATCAACCATATCACCCAAAATAGTCAACACAAATATTCAACAACATTCACGAGATAACTGTACGTAGTCTCTTCAATCCTTCATATATATATATATATATATATATATATATATATATATATGGCTAAGTTATGCAGAGTACATTCCTGTCTTGAAGACATGAGTAAATTGAACCTAAAATTAGACGGATCTCTATAATATTTCGGTTGAATAAGTTTTTGTCTAAGGTCACACAAAGCAGGGCAACATAACAAACAAGAGAGGACAGGCCTTCAAGACTCACTTGTGATAAATTAAGTCCCCTAGCATTAATTACAGAGTAATTTCCCTTTTTTACTCTCTGCACCGAAACGTTTGCAAAACAAATAAAAATTCCATGCTTAGCAAAAGAAGTTCCTGTTTGAACAAAAAATGATAACAATGACTCCTCTTGTTGTTGTGTCAGAGTAAGAGGTCAAAGTACCAAGTTTAGAGAATACAAGAAATATAAATATAACAGTAAATGCAGTTTGCATATAATTAGGCTCCATTTTTTATTTTTTTTGTGCCCATCCCGGAGGTGCAATATTGTTTTAAACAAGATGACTGGAAAGAACTGAATTTTTCCTATTTTTATGCATAATTTGGTGTCAACTGACAAAGTATTTGCAGAGAAAATGTCAATGTTAAGTTACCACGACACACACACACACACACACACACACACACGCACACACACACACACACACACACACACACACACACACAGACAACCGAACACCGGGTTAAAACATAGACTCACTTTGTTTACACAAGTGAGTCAAAAATGCAATTCATCTTCTTTACCCGAACTGCATAAACGGCATGTATACATGGGTTCATTTAGAATGCTATACCTGAAACTATGAGAAGCAATACTAGAAATACCAAATCTAAATTTTGTCAGTGTACATTTTATATATCTGTTCAGTCCTAACTCAATGTATGGCTCAATCGCATGCGATGTTTTAAAAAGTCTAAACTGTGCGAATCTATCACTAGTTTGTATACGATCATGTCAATCTTGCCACCTGCAATCAATAATACGTTGTCTGAAACACTTTAAGAAACCTGCAATATCTTCCACCCCTTGATTATCCCACACAAATGCAAAACCATATGTATTTATAAACACTGACGAACACTCGTTGCCCAAGTCTTCTTACCATTATTATCTAAACTATATAACATTTTATATGCTTTAAATGGATATCTTTTTTCATTCATTCTAGTCAACTTTAGCCAATATTTAATACATTTGATATAAGAATTTAGATAAATTGGGTAGAAAGGGAAGAAACCCAATTTATTTTAAAGCTGGCCTGTTTTCCTAGAAGTGTAGGTGGTGGTGTCTCCCTTGGGGCTTGTCCTGTTTATTTTATTGATTTTTTTTATCTGTTCATTTTCGAGGAAGAGAGGCCGGCCTCGCAACAGCTGGAGGCGAGATACCGAGGCAGAGCTGAAGCAGCAAGGGACCAACTGGACTGGAATGGCCAGAACAGCCCAGAACAGAGTGCGATGGCGAGGGGTCGTCGATGGCCTATGCTCCAGCGGGAGCGATGGGCATAATGAATGAATTAATGAATTTCAAACCAGCTTTAAAACTGGATGGATGGATG
>NC_134900.1:11770155-11772655 GCF_041734735.1 Babylonia areolata | reverse complement strand
AAACTGCCCTAGGAAGATATGTCTGGTGGAGGGTACGTAACTGACCCTGCACCGGTTTCTCAAAGACCGCAAGCCAAAAAATACAGTTAATCCCTTTCACAATCATTGCCCTTGGGATTTATAGATGGAAGGGGAAAGAGAGAGAGAGAGAGAGAGAGAGAGAGAGAGAGAGAGAGAGAGAGAGAGAGGGAGGGAGAAAGGGAGAGAAAGAGAGAGATTATGCGGATGTGTGTGCAACGGTGAGCAAGAGAAGCACGTGTGTGTGTGTGTGTGTGTGTGTGTGTGTGTGTGTGTGTGTGTGTCTGTGTCTGTGTGTCTGTGTGTGTCTGTGTGGTGTGTGTATGTGTGTATGTGTGTCTGTGTGGTGTGTGTATGCGTGTGTGTGTGTGTGTGTGTGTGTGTGTGTGTGTGTGTGTGTCTGTGTGGTGTGTGTATGTGTGTATGTGTGTGTGTGTGGTGTGTGTATGCGTGTGTGTGTGTGTGTGTGTGTGTGTGTGTGTCTGTGTGTGTCTGTGTGTGTCTGTGTCTGTGTGGTGTGTGTATGTGTGTCTGTGTGTCTGTGTGGTGTGTGTATGCGTGTGTGTGTGTGTGTGTGTGTGTGTGTGCGTGCGTGCGTGCGTGCGTGTGTTTATGTGTGTTTAGTGTATGTATACACACACACACACACACACACACACACACATACACACACACACACATATATATATATATATATATATATATATATATATATATATATATATATATATACATACATACATACATATATATACACACATATATATATATATAGTGTGTATACATATACACAGAGAGAGAGGGGGTGGGGGGTTAGAGTGTGTGAGCTCGCGTGCGTGCCTGTGTGTGTGTGTGTGTGTGTGTGTGTGTGTGTGTGTGTGTGATTCTCCAGCGTATAACACTCGTTCACTTCTTATAATGGTGCTTAGTACTTTAGCCTACTTTACTGGGTACGATTCTGTTTTTTTTTTGTTTTTGTTTTTTTGTTTTTTTGTTTTTTTTTCTTTTTTTAAACTCCCTCCAATAACAGTGATGACTGTCATGAAGGGGCTTTTATTTCTTCTTGGGACTATGAATCGGACGTTCCCCCCCCCCTCCTTGTTCAGTTGTAGTTAAGGCGTCAAACTCTTAAACAGTTCCTTCAGTTGTAGTTAAGGCGTCAAACTCTTAAACAGTTCCTTCAGTTGTAGTTAAGGCGTCAAACTCTTAAACATATCCTTCAGTTGTAGTTAAGGCGTCAAACTCTTAAACAGTTCCTTCAGTTGTAGTTAAGGCGTCAAACTCTTAAACAGTTCCTTCAGTTGTAGTTAAGGCGTCAAACTCTTGAACAGTTCCTTCAGTTGTAGCTAAGGCGTCAAACTCTTTAACAGTTCGTTCAGTTGTAGTTAAGGCGTCAAACTCTTGAACAGTTCCTTCAGTTGTAGTTAAGGCGTCAAACTCTTGAACAGTTCCTTCAGTTGTAATTAAGGCGTCAAACTCTTTAACAGTTCCTTCAGTTGTAATTAAGGCGTCAAACTCTTTAACAGTTTTTTCAGTTGTAGTTAAGGCGTCAAACTCTTGAACAGTTCCTTCAGTTGTAGTAAAGGCGTCAAACTCTTGAACAGTTCCTTCAGTTGTAGTAAAGGCGTCAAACTCTTGAACAGTTCGTTCAGTTGTAGTTAAGGCGTCAAACTCTTGAACAGTTCCTTCAGTTGTAGTAAAGGCGTCAAACTCTTGAACAGTTCCTTCAGTTGTAGTTAAGGCGTCAAACTCTTGAACAGTTCCTTCAGTTGTAGCTAAGGCGTCAAACTCTTGAACAGTTCCTTCAGTTGTAGTTAAGGCGTCAAACTCTTGAACAGTTCCTTCAGTTGTAGTTAAGGCGTCAAACTCTTTAACAGTTCTTTCAGTTGTAGTTAAGGCGTCAAACTCTTGAACAGTTCGTTCAGTTGTAGTTAAGGCGTCAAACTCTTGAACAGTTCGTTCAGTTGTAGTTAAGGCGTCAAACTCTTGAACAGTTCTGGCTCAGCGACGGTTTTGTTTCTTTTCTTTTCTCTTCTTTTCTTTTCTTTTCTGTTCTCATTTTTTTCTTTTCTTTTAACGCTGCCAAGGGCCGGAAAACCGATCATCCGTGACGAAGAGAATCGATCCACTTGAGCAGTTACTTCCCTTGTGTGTTGGTTGATTTTTTTTTAATATATATTTTTTTGAATACTAATAACCGTTGAAAACAGCTGCGACAGGCGGAAACTTTAGTCACACGATTTCTTGTTTAGTTCAACTCCCCCACCCCACCAAACCTCTGAAGTCTACATTGACTGTACTGGGCGTGTGTGTGTGTGTGTGTGTGTGTGTGTGTGTGTGTGTGTGTGTGTGTGTGTTTGAAATATGAAACCAAAACTTCCTCCTCCTCCACAAGCCGCCATCCTTCATATAACATTTATAACATTTGCACACATCAGGCACGTCGGCATCAAGCATTCAAAAACGAACATAACAGATAGAG
>NC_134900.1:11752655-11757655 GCF_041734735.1 Babylonia areolata | reverse complement strand
CTTTAACGGTCATCGGGGTAACATAGGTTAAAATGTTAGAGGTCCCATTGTCTTTAACGGTCATCGGGGTAACATAGGTTAAAATGTTAGAGGTCCCATTGTCTTTAACGGTCATCGGGGTAACATAGGTTAAAATGTTAAAGGCCCCGTTGTCTTTAACGGTCATCGGGGTAACATAGGTTAAAATGTTAGAGGTCCCATTATCTTTAACGGTCATCGTGGCAACACAGGTTAAAATGTTAGAGGCCCCGTTCTCTTTAACGATCATCGGGGTAACATAGGTTAAAATGTTAGAGGTCCCATTGTCTTTAACGGTCATCGGGGTAACATAGGTTAAAACGTTAGAGGCCCCATTGTCTCTAACGGTCATCGGGGTAACATAGGTTAAAATGTTAGAGGTCCCATTGTCTTTAACGGTCATCGGGGTAACATAGGTTAAAATGTTAGAGGTCCCATTGTCTTTAACGGTCATCGGGGTAACACAGGTTAAAATGTTAGAGGTCCCATTGTCTTTAACGGTCATCGGGGTAACATAGGTTAAAATGTTAAAGGCCCCGTTGTCTTTAACGGTCATCGGGGTAACATAGGTTAAAATGTTAAAGGCCCCGTTGTCTTTAACGGTCATCGGGGTAACATAGGTTAAAATCTTAAAGGTCACATTGTCTTTAACGGTCATCGGGGTAACATAGGTTAAAATGTTAGAGGTCCCATTGTCTTTAACGGTCATCGGGGTAACATAGGTTAAAATGTTAAAGGTCCCATTGTCTTTAACGGTCATCGGGGTAACATAGGTTAAAATGTTAGAGGTCCCATTGTCTTTTACGGTCATCGGGGTAGTGAATTCATATCCACTGTGTCCATGAACCAGGGCTCGTCATACACTGGCGGGGCCCGATCTTCTCCTTAACACCTGCGTGGAATGAGGAAAAATCGGATTAAAGTGCCTTTTCCGAGAACAGAACACCATGCCGAAACAGGGGGGTGGGGGTGGGGGGGGGGGGGGGGGGGTAAGTGGGGGGGGGGGGGGGCACGAACCCTGATCACTGAAGAAGGCAGGATCAGGCGCCAGTTGCATTGCTGGGTTCGAACTTTTTGACAGTTTACACGTGACTAAATGCCTACGTTGACCGAACTACGCCATTGGTCAGTTCCATACTACACACAGTTTGTAGCGGGTTATGATCATACTAGGCTCTTCCGTCCGAGCAATGCAACTGGCTCCTGCTTAAAAACCGACTCTGCCAAGACGACTCTTCCAACCAATATAGGTAAAAAAAAAAAGAAAAAAAAAAAAGAAAGAAAAAAGTTAAAGGACCCATACAATTATAACCTCCATCGAGGCAGTGAATTCATATCCATTGTGTCCAGGACTCGGCACAGGAAGGCGGGGCCCTATCCACAACTTCCGCTGTTTTAACCCATGTCCACCCGAGGTATGAATTCGTCGTACCGGTTTCGAGGTGGTTTTTTTGTTTGTGGGTTTTTTGTGGGGTTTTTTTTTCTGCTATGGTATGGACCCTAATAACACATTTCTAGTGTTGTTGGGTTTTTTTTTTCTAAGTTGTTTTTGTAAAAAAAAAAAAAAAAAAAAAAAAAAAATTGTGACCCTTTAGGGGACCTTGGGTGCGGCTGGGGACATTAACCCTTTCACCGCCAGTCAATTTAGAGTGTTGTCTCTCTCTCTCTCTCTCTCTCTCTCTCTCTCTCTCTATATATATATATATATATATATATGTGTGTGTGTGTGTGTGTGTGTGTGTGTGTGTGTGTGTGTGTACCTATAGAAAAGAAACTTTTAACAATTTGCTTTCCCCTTGACGACCAGTCACGACACTGCTGTGAACAGCATGGAACCTCTGTCACTTCATCTCAAACACTGTGAAACTGGTTGAAACACTGGAGATGCAAACCTACACAGCACTTGGGGAGGCAGACCCTCTACAGTGTGCCTCCGGCACAATGTGCATCTCTTTTGGGGAGCGGAGACTTACCGAGAAGTCTCCCACCCTGTCTGCCTGACTTGTCAGGTGTGGTTCGTCCGTCGGGATCGACGAGGACCATCTAGTCATCCTCAGGGGTGGGTGGGTTGGGCTCTGTGGGTGCGCAGATGACTGGTCAGGCCAATCCGCGCCCGGAAGGTTCTGACGCAGTGTGGACAGGGGATGGTGGCGGCTGTCGGGGACTTGCTAGCACTGCTTTTTCCTGGCCTGTCTGCGTTGCTCTGCTGCAGCGATTCTGTTGGGGTTCACAGGATTTGGCGCCTTTGTGGACAGCTGAACGCCACTTTGGTCTATCCGTTGCATTCAGCTCCCATGTGTCATGGCTGATGTTGAAGGCCTTCAGAGAAGCTTTCAGAGTGTCTTTGAAGCGTTTCTTTTAGCCTCCATGGGAGTGCTTGCCATGTTGGAGCTCGCCGTACAGCAGTTTCTTGGGGAGCCGGTGGTCTGGCATGCGAACTACATGGCCTGCCCAGCGCAGCTGGGCCTGCATCAAGATGGTGTAGATGCTGGGCAAGTTTGCACGAGTGAGCACCTCTGTGTCAGGGATCTTCTGATCCCTGACACAGAAGTGCTCACTCGTGCAAACTTGCCTTGTCAGGTACTACTGGAGTGTAAGGCAGGGCCTGACCTGCCCTCGCCACCAAAGAATGGGGCTGGGCTGGAGGTCGACTTGAACAAGTATGCGCCTGAAAGAAAGAAATTCAATGACAACTCCGGATCTCCCTGATGATCCCTGGTATCCTGAGGACAGTTGGCAGCCAGACCCGCCACCCCAAGCGGTGGAAGGCCAATAAAGCAGTATCGTTAGTGAGGTGGTAGGGATAGTTGGGGCAGTTCCGGTATTAAGTCCCTGACAACTGTTCCCCTCCCCCCCCCCACCTACAGGGTACACCAATCCTTGACATGGGAACATGTCAGTATCCCTTACAGGGTACACCAATCCTTGACATAGGAACATGTCACTATCCCCTACAGGGTACACCAATCCTTGACATGGGAACATGTCAGTATCCCCTACAGGGTACACCAATCCCTGACATAAGAACATGTCAGTATCCCCTACATGGTACACCAATCCCTGACATAAGAACATGTCAGTATCCCCTACAGGGTACACCAATCCTCGACATGGGAACATGTCACTATCCCCAACATGGTACACCAATCCCTGACAAAAGAACATGTCACTATCCCCTACAGGGCACACCAATCCTTGACATAGGAACATGTCAGTATCCCCTACAGGGTACACCAATCCTTGACATAGGAACATGTCAGTGTCCCCCTACAGGGTACACCAATCCTTGACATAGGAACATGTCAGTATCCCCCTACAGGGTACACCAATCCTTGACATGGGAACATGTCACTATCCCCTACAGGGCACACCAATCCTTGACATGGGAACATGTCACTATCCCCTACAGGGCACACCAATCCCTGACATAGGAACATGTCAGTATCCCCTACAGGGCACACCAATCCTTGACATGGGAACATGTCACTATCCCCTACAGGGCACACCAATCCTTGACATGGGAACATGTCAGTATCCCCTACAGGGCACACCAATCCTTGACATAGGAACATGTCAGTGTCCCCCTACAGGGTACACCAATCCTTGACATGGGAACATGTCAGTATCCCCCTACAGGGTACACCAATCCTTGACATGGGAACATGTCAGTGTCCCCTGTCACCCCCAGTGTCGTCACCCTCCCCCCCACCCCCCACCCCACCCCCACCCCCCAGTGTTCCCCTACAGGGTACACCGATATTCTGAACAAAAGTTGCTTGGAAATTTACAGTTCTGTCAAAGCCTTTGTTTCGGCATGATTTTGTCACACACACACACACACACACACACACACACACACACACACACACACACACACACACACACACACACACACACACAGATATATATATATATATATATATATATATATCTTGTTTCGGCATGATTTTGTCATATATATAACCACCCCCCACTGCCCCGCACCCACCCACCCCTCACACACACACACACACACACACACACACACACACACACACACAAGCCCAACCCTGCACAGACAATCGTCATCAAAAACAACAACGAGAGAGGATTACGAACCAAGCCGCACCAAACATCAAGTCCAGAGGAACGGTCCTAATCCATTGTTTGTGCTTAACGTTGCCACTGTCCACTCAACAAAACCGCACACAAGTCAGCCATAGAACTTGGTTGTAAGCCCATTGATTTCGTCTCGGCGCCTTCACGCAATCGCTTCAAGCCCCATTGTGTGGATTTAATTAATCTGCACGTGAGCATACGGGTGCCATTCAGTAGTAGCTAGCTTGCTTCTTTTTCAGCAGTTCTGATCGAAGCTCAATCAGCGGATGAGTGATCCTGAGATACCGATGCGGGAAACTTTACCATCAATCTTATTCATAACTGGAGCAACAAGTGGGACAGACCCACCACCATTATTATAACTTCAGCAAAAAACGTGTTAGAAATATTGAATAGAACTTTTGATTAAGAGTCAATGCGTCTTAGAAGATCGTTATGACCTGATTTATGACTTTAATTATTTTTTTTTATTAACTTGGGAATTGTGTTGTTTTTATGCTGACTGATAAATATCACTTTCCAGTGCGTTATTATTTTTGAGAAAGTGCAGATTGTGAAGAAATCGAAACTTGGAAATTGTGTTTGGTTGACTGACAAAATATCAGTTTCCAGTGCATTATTGTTTTTGAGAAAGTGTAGAAAGTGAAATCGACCTTGGAAATTGTGTTTGGTTGACTGACAAAATATCAGTTTCCAGTGCATTATTGTTTTTGAGAAAGTGTAGAAAGTGAAATCGACCTTGGAAACTGTGTTTTGCTGACACAAGTATCACTTCCAGCGCATTATAGTTTCTTTTATGAGAAAGTATAGGTTTGTGAAATCGGTTGACTGAAGTGGTCATCGAAGCTGTACATATCATTATAGGAGTGTGATTGAACATGTCT
>NC_134900.1:11710155-11750155 GCF_041734735.1 Babylonia areolata | reverse complement strand
CGTGTGTATGTATGTGTACGCATGCGTGCGCGCGTGTGTGTGTATGTGTGTGTGCTAGCGTGTGCGTGTAGCAAATGTTATGTAACTTTCTCTTTGATGTCTCAGTGAAAGTGATACTATGGGACGTGTTGCGTGTTGTGTGTGTGTGAGTGTGTCTGTGTGTCTGTGTGTCAGTGTATGTATGTATGTGTGCATGTATGTGTGCGTGCGTGCGTGCACGTGTATATGCATGTATGTATGTGTGTATGTGTGTGTGTGTGTTACATGAACTGTGCATTCTGTTTCAAGGACGGGGGCCCTGGTGAGCTTGGTGGTGGGGTCTGTGATCCTGGTGGGGGCGGCAGTGGCGGCCCTGGCGGCCTGTGTGTACGTGTGCCGGAAGAGGAGAGCCAAGCAGGGGGCTGCCCCTCAGGGGGTCGTGACGGCGGCCTGGAACTCTGCTGCTCTCTTCACCACCACCACCACTACTACTGCTGCTGCTGGTGGTGCTGGTGGTGGTGCTGGTGCTGGCACGGCTGAGGCCGCCACAGGTTAGTTAGTGGAGGAGGGACGTGTGTGTGTGTGTGTGTGTGTGTGTGTGTGTGGTGTGGTGAGGGGTGTGGATGTGTGTATGTGGGGGGTGGGAGGTTGGGGGGAGGGGGCGAGCGGTGGGGAAGCGGGGGGTGGGGGGGGGGAGTGTGGGGAAGAGATGTATCATGTATCGATGTGTGTATGAATATGCATAAGTATGTGCAGTGTCTATCTGTCTATCTATCGTCTCTGTGTGTGCGTGCGTGTATGTATGTGTGTGTGTGTGTGTGTGTGTGTGTGTGTGTGTGTGTGTGTGGTGATGATGATGATGATGATAATGATACTACTACTGCTACAACTACTACTAAGGTTTTGCGCCTTATAAATATTATTATTATACTATTATTTATTTACTTATTTATTTATTTATCTATCATTTTTATCTATTTATTTTTTATTCTTTTTTTGTCTTTTTTTTTTCTCAAGGCCTGACTAAGCGGGTTGGGTTACGCTGCTGGTCAGGCATCTGCTTGGCAGATGTGGTGTATGTAGTGTATATGGATTTGACCGAACGCAGTGAGGCCTCCTTGAGCTACTGATATTGATACTGATACTGATGCTACTACTACTACTACGAATTCAATAACAGTCGTTCCTGTCTTCCTTCCCCACACACCATCAGTCCTGTCTGATGATGAAGCATCATTGTGTGCACGTGTTGCAGCAGGAGCCGTGCTGTACAGAAGGGAGAGCCATGGCAGTTTGCTGACCACACCTCGTTCTCTCTTCCGTACTGAAGGTGGGGGTCAGTGGTGGTGTGCTCGTGCGACGGATCAGGTTGTGTGTGTGTGTGTGTGTGTGTGTGTGTGTGTGTGTGTGTGTGCATGTATAAGTGAGTGAGTGAGGGAGGGAAGGAGTGTGTGTGTGTGTATGTCCCCCATATATATATATATATATATATATATATATATATATATATATGCACGGGGGACACACACACACACACATATATATATATATATATATAAATGTGTGTGAATGTATGCATGTATAAGTGAGTGTGTGTGTGTGTGTGTGTGTGTGCCACAGTGTGTGTGGCCCCCGTGCATATATATATATATATATATATATATATATATGTGTGTGTGTGTGTGTGTGTGTGCGTGTCAGTGTGTGAACAAGAGTCGTGCCTGTATGTATTGTAGTGCTACGTGTGTGTGTGTGTGTGTGTGTGTGTGTGTGCGCGTGCATGTGGGTCAGTGTGTGTGTGTGTGCATGCAAATGCGTGTGCATGCATGCGCGCGCGTTTGTGTGCGCGTGCCAGTGTGTAAACGTTTGCATGTTTGCATATGTGTATGTGCGCGCCAACCCGCGCACGCACGAGCGAATAAAGACCCCGGAACTGAAACTAATCCACTGACCCGCACTCATGCATTTCATCTGTTGTTTTGTCTTTATATATATATATACCTTTTTTTTCTTTTTCCCCCAGGAGCAGTTCTGTACAGATCAGAGAGTGGCAGCATTCTGACAACCCCTCGTTCTGTCTTCCATGCAGAAGGTGGGATACAGCACACGACACACACACACACATGCATAGAATCTCCGCAGTATATCTACACATGATGTAGGCCTATACTATGATATGGGGCTCCAGTTTCATCTTTTGAGAGCCTGCCCATGTAAATGTGCATGGGGTTACCCTGTGCGTTGTCGTGTACGTTTATGTATGTAGTGTAGCTAGTGTATTTCCTAAATCAAATACGAAAATGTTATACTTGTCTCCTTTTCATGAACAATGCCCACAGAATAAAGTGGCACACGGATAAGGGAAACAAATGCAACAAAAATGTCAAAGAATTGATACCCCGTCTGATTGCCTCCCTTACAGCCCAATCGCCCTCGTCATTGACACAAATGTCTGGGAATGCTGGTGTCTGTGCCCTCGCATATTCGTCATGAATCTCGAGGTCTTCTCTCTCTCTGTCTGTCTGTCTGCCTCTCGTCGCTCTTCCTGCCTATCTGTTTGTCTGTCTGTCTATCTATCTTTGTCTGTCTGTCTCTATCCATCTAGCTATGTAACTATCTCCTTTTCTTCTTCTCGTATTTCCGTGATTTTTCTCTTGCTTGTTCACTTTTGCCTCCTTTTTCTTTTTGCTGTTCTTTATTTGTTAGTTTTCGAGGGGTGGATGAAAAAAAAGCATGTATACTTAATCTATTACCCCCAGAAAAAAATATATTCATTCATTCAGGGTAATTATTTAGGACGATGATTGGATGGGGAAGTAAAAAAAAAAAAGCGCACCAGTACTTTCCTATTATCCTCGGAAATAAAGAATTTTGTCTTCAGTTATCTCCCTCTCTCTCCACCTCTCTCCCTCTCTCTCTGTATATATATATATATATATATATATATATATATATATATATATATATTATATATATATATATATATATGCAACCGCCACCCAAACCGAGAAAGAATGATGAAAATAACAATATGAGAAAAAGCAAAACAAACACTGAAGAAGAAAAACGAAGATAACGGTGATGATGATACATATAAACAACAGATGGGTGGATGGGAGGGCAGACTCAATGAGAGACAGACCGGCCTACGAGCTGCCCATCAAGCCCGACAGATCAAACCAGGCTGACTGAAACAATCATCAAGTGAACACTGAAGCCATGCAGCCAGCTAGTCAAATAAACAACCACCACTACCCAAGTTTACACGGTTGGGCCAACAGCAAAATGACAGCTGTATCATCAATGGTTTCTCCATTGCTATAGGAAATCATTTACAGCTTATTCTTTAGTGAAGAACTATGACTCTCAAACAAGGAGGCAAAACATGATTGCACTGGCTCTCACTGCTGCAGCCTTTTGGGGGGCTATAGTTGGCCTTTGGAAAACATCCCAACACCGACTGTCTTAAAACCCTCTTGGCCGAGAGAATAGGGACGTAACTTGGGCAAGACACTCTCCACGAAAATCAAACTCTAGCCCTGAGAGTCGGGACAGCATTTAACCTTCTCTGTGGTTCTGATGGTCATACTGTAGTCGAACACGACTTACTATCATACATACAATCTAATTCAGAGCAAAGCAACACGTTCTTGATTAATCTTTTCTTTACGCCTTTTTTTTCCACCAGAGGCAGTGTGGTACGAAGTCCCGGTCCAGCCCCCAGCCTACCAGGCTTCGGACCCCTACTCCTCGTGGGAGCTGCCTGCTTTCCTGCCCACAGAACTCCCCCCTCCATCTTACGAGGACAGCTGTGGGCCCCTGTCTGACGACTCCGCCTGTCACTAGCAGAGGGTCTGAATTTTTGTGCTGGATTGAAACAGTGTTTTTCAAACTCGATGACTGCCGTGACAAAGTAGAGAAGGTAGAAAGTGGTGTTTATATTCCGGGCTGAACAATCGGTCCAAAACTAAGGTAAATATTCTGGAGATTTACGAAGGTCTGTATTTTCAGTCTTCCGGAGTTATTTCCCTTCTTCTGACAGTACAATCAGTGACGTCACTGTGGGTACAGGTCTACGTCCAAACGCAGTCATGGGGTTTAAAAGAAATGTGTCAAGACTTTTTTTCTTTCTTTTCTTTTTTGTGTGTGTACACAAGGGAGCTAACACCAAGAACAGTTTATGGCGTGCTCTTAACATGTAAATTTCATAATGCATTGTCAGCAATAACAGATTTGGTATTTATTTTATGGTTCATCCCCCCCCCCCCCCCCCCCCCCCCCCGCTCCCCCCCCCACCCCCTAACGTATTTTCCACAACAACTACTATTCATGTATGTAAATTTTGCTTGTTGCGGTGTGCCGATTTTCTGTACAGAAGAGTGGTGGGTGTGTTAGTGGGTGTGCTTGGTAGGGTGTGTATTTGGCTGAGTGAGAGAAATGGGTGTGAGCAGGAGATAGTGGAAGGTGTGTGTTTATGTACGTACTGCGTTTTGGGTACGCTTGCAAGATTTTTGTTTGTGCATGCATGCTCTTCAAAGCGTGTGTGTGTGTGTGTGTGTGTGTGTGTGTGTGTGTGAGAGAGAGAGAGAGAGAGAGAGAGAGAGACTATTCTTTGGGTGCTTAAATCTTTTTTTCCTCCGCAAACAATACATGAATGTGAACGTTATATTTATTAACCGTCAACAGTTGCAAATTTTACACACTGGCTATCGTTGTGCAGATGTTTGTCTGATCTGAGGTGTGTTTGTTGACGGACACTTGAAAGTGTAATGTGTCAGTTAAGTTGTGGAAGCGGTGGGTGATGAACAGAAGAGCAGCGGTTTGTGACATGAGGTGACAGAAATAAATGTCTGTGGCAGAATTTTGGTCTGTACGCTAAATCTTTTTTTTTTCTTTCAGTGTCAGGGCCAAGCTATCTAAATGCATAGTAAGTACAAATAAATGTGTGTGCAAACACATTATATGTACACACACACACCTGCACACACGTTCATACACAGACACATTATATATATATATATATATATATATATATATCCACTTCTATAACAGGTCTGCAAATCAAAATAAACTTTATGAATACGAACTTATGAGGAACAGGGGAACAACACTTCGGCAAAACACGGAAACCAACCCAACCTTACATACCTTAAAATCAAATCAAATTATGGTGCTTACAGCCTCGCCAACAACTTAGGCCATCTGAAGGGTATGAATGTGAGAGTGACTGTTTTGGTAAGTAGTTGGTAGGGGGAGTGCTGGAAGGAGGGCGCTGCGGCGGGGGGTGCCAGGGGCCATCAATAGGATGCCTGCCTGTCACTTCTCGTCCCCTCTGATCCAGTTAGCGGGCAGGAGGGAGAGTGCGAATGTGATTGGAGTAAATGTTTGTTTTTTTTTTAACCTGCAAGATGTCTTCCAAACAGGTATAAAATCAATCCACATAGAACTTTTCTTTTTCCAAACAACTGGTCTGCGGAAACCCCCCAATATGTGGCAAATTAATCAACGTGTTGATTGTGGCTACACAACAGAAGAGGAAGAAGGAGGCTATCGCGATGTTAATACCTTAAAAAAAAAAAAAAAAAAAAAAAAAAAAGCCAAAGTTTTAGACAAGAGAACTGATATGCTGGCCCACCTCTTTTACAGTCCAACTGTATCAGTGTCAATAATTCAATTTATTGGGGCTAAGTATTGTTACCATTTGTAAACCATGGCATAACAGCCTGTACATCTGCACTCTTTTCCCCCATGTGAAAAAAAAAAATCGCCAAGTGCACGCTGGGCTTACACTGAAAAGCAACGAATGTCCCAGCATTCACTGAACTTGAATAATTCCCTGTCAGTCTTCCAACAAAGTGCCAGACTTTCGGCCCTTGGACTCACACACCAGAGGCACATAGTTCAACCAACTTCCAGCAAATGTATGGCAACATGCTCTGAAACCAGGAAATCGATGAACCATGGCATGAACACATCAGGAATAAACTATATTCGGACAAACCAATCAGTGTTTTGACCATATGAGAATAAAATATACAATGAAAAGGCGATTGTTAGTAGTCCAAATATACATATTTCTGAGGAAAAAAAAGGGTTTAAAAGAACTGTTTGGGTAGCCACATTCTGCTTTCATTCCAGCACTCCTGAACAAAAATGAAAACACTTCAAGATGTTTGATGCAACTGCTTTTTTATTTCAAAGATTTTTCCATCTGTCTCACCACAAACATTACCTTTTTATTTTATTTTTTTACCTCGCTTTAAAAAGAAAGAAAAATGGAAGAAAAAATAAAACATAAATAAAAAGGAAAGAAATCTTTGAAATGCTGTTGCTCTAAATGAAAGAAGAAGGTGCATAACAAAAACATTTGTTGCACATTCAGAAATTAAGCATCGTTCAGAAGCAAGCAACTGGCAAACAAACATTTCAGAAGGAAGCATTCTAACAACCAAATTTTCTTACAGTCTCTCTCTCTCTCTCTCTCTCTCTCGCCCAGTGTGTAAGAAACCATGGGAGAAGGAATTAAAGACAGCAGCAAGTACAACAGATAAATGTCCACATGAAACACATGAATCACTTCTCATAGAACGTTCATTTCGTTGTGTTTTCTTCATCAGAATGTACAGTCATGTACAGCATGTACAGTCTTCAACCTGCCAGAGAAGCATGAACATCATAAAAGCAATGTCTGCACATTTCAAACTGGTGTAATATAATTTACGTCTCTCTCTCTCTCCCTCTCTCTCTCACTGTAAATTTTTCATTACATGACTGACAATTGTTGTAAAACTCATCAAAAAAGCATGCACCAAGAAAACAGTTTATGTCAATCACAGTTTTGACTATTGATTTAGAATACATCAATGTATACAATGGCAATTTAATCACAATTTAAAATATTTGTATAAATATGTCTTTTTCTCTTATTTTTTTTTTTCCTTACAGATTATTTTTGCAGAGGGAAAAAGAGACCAAACATTGCTCAATGACTGTAAGATGTAGACGTGTTTCATGACTGTCAAACACGCTCACTCTGGTAAACTTTGCACAAAACCACATAAGTCAAGGTCTGAAAAATGTTCTTTTGTCATGAAGCAAAAACAGATAAATTCAAAAATACTCTGGATAGTTTTATTACAAACGTATCTGAAAATTAAAAAAATAAAGAAAGAAAGAATAAGAAGAAAGAAATAGGAAAAGCAAGGGGGAAAAAAGTATTGAGAGAGAGAGAGGTTGTGTATGTGTGCGTGTGTGTGTGCGTGCGTATGTGTGTGTGTGTGTGTGTGTGTGAAGAAAAAGAATAAGGGAAAAAATGAGAAACAGAACCCTAATCAACTTCATTAATTGACAATATACAACAACCTGCCAAACAAAATGCTTATATCAACAAACTAGAAAAAAAGAAAGAAAAAGATTTAACAATGGAAACAGTCACTGACTGGAAAATCTAAAAGAAGAACGGTCAGGTACAGTTGACTCTACACTGATCGGTCAGTCAGTCAGCAATGCTTCATATGGGGCATGGGGGACATGGGGAGGGCCAGGAGCAGGGTGTGTGTGTGTTTAAGGCCCCTTTCTCCCAATCACCCCACCATCTTCTTCGTCTGTGGGCTGCATCTACCCACATTCACTCATGTACACCAGAGCGCTTTTACAAGTACGGCTGTGAATCATGGCTTTTATGAGTATTTGATCTTCTGCATGCGCATACTATACACACAAAGACCGTTCAGGCACAAGCAGGTCTGCTGCAACATCTGTTGACCTAGGAGATGGGGGAAAAATCTCCACCCTTTACCCCCCACCAGGCCTCCTGTGACTGGGAATCAAACCCAGGACCCTCAGACTGAAAGTCCAATGCTCAAGCCACTCGATTGTTTTTCCCATCGTCACCCCACCTGGCGTCAGCCCTGAACAACGTGGCCTTTAGGGCCTCAAGCCAATAGCTTGTTAAACTCCACCCTGGATTACCAATCACTCTCTCTCCAGCAAAAAAATAAAAAATAAAAAAATAAAAAAAATAAATAAAAATTAAAAAACACACCACCACCACCAAAACACACCATGCAGTTCACATTTTTCTCTCTGTGCATTCAAACAGGTCAGTGTGATGAGATCATGAGAAAAAGTTTATACAAAATGCGTCAAGTTTCTAAAAGCACTGACCAATAAGAAAAAAATATATAAATAAAGACAAGATCAATCTTTTCTTTATAAAAACTAGCAAAACACACATAAAATACATATATATATATATATATATATCATGTAGACTCGAATACATCAGGATTTACCCACTCATAGTTCATACATGCTCTCTAGTTTGTTTTGGAAGACTGTCTTCAACACAATTAATTCAGCATTTGAAATTAGTGATAATAATATTTCTAAAAATATCATAATAAAACTACTAAAATTCTGTACAAATCACCAGAAGATGCAATTTCATTGAAGCTTTTTTCTTCTGTTGTCCGATATGCTACTGGCGACTACACTCCTGAACTTTGAGAAGTACTGTCCAAAGCCAAGTATCATCTGAACCAAGGTGCACACTGTCTTCAGGCTTTGTGATCTTTTCTGATTTGCCCAGTCCAAGCCCTCTGGGGAGTCCTTGTCAATGTCTTCAATGCTGGATGGTTGTCAAACCTATCTCTGTAGGCAGTATTTGTCAGGGTCTTCAATGATGGTTGATTGCCAAACAACACCTTGTGGGTAGTCCTTGTGAATGATTGACAAACCAAGCTTTGTGGGTAGTCATTGCCCAGGTCCTCAATGTTAGATGGGTTGTCCTTGTCAAGGTCTTCAGTGTTTGACAAACCAATCTCTATGGGTAGCCCTTGTGGATGATTGACAAACCAAGCTCTGTGGGTTGCCCTTGCCAAGGTCTTCAGTGTTTGACAGACCAATCTCTATGGGTAGTCCTTGTGGATGGTTGACAAACCATCTCTGTGGGTTGCCCTTGCCAAGGTCGTCAGTGTTTGACAGACCAATCTCTATGGGTAGTCCTTGTGGATGATTGACAAACCATCTCTGTGGGTTGCCCTTGCCAAGGTCGTCAGTGTTTGACAGACCAATCTCTATGGGTAGTCCTTGTGGATGATTGACAAACCATCTCTGTGGGTTGCCCTTGCCAAGGTCTTCAGTGTTTGACAGACCAATCTCTATGGGTAGCCCTTGTGGATGATTGACAAACCATCTCTGTGGGTTGTCCTTGTAAAGGTCTTCAGTGTTTGACAAACCAATCTCTACGGGTAGCCCTTGTGGATGATTGACAAACCATCTCTGTGGGTTGTCCTTGTCAAGGTCTTCAGTGTTTGACAAACCAATCTCTATGGGTAGCCCTTGTGGATGATTGACAAACCAAGCTCTGTGGCTAGTCATTGCCCAGGTCTTCTGTGTCGGATGATTAAGAAAATTGCTCTGTGGATACCCATGGTCAAGGTCTTCAGTGGTGGATGAATCACAAACACAGTGAGCAGATACGGCTCTCACTCCTCTATTAGGATGCTCTGTCCAGCTTTGGTGACAGAGCTGTTATTAGCACCGTTGCAAGGTGGCTCTGCAGTTTACACCAAATGTCTTGTGCAGCTAAATCACAGCACCCAACACACAACAGACTTTCCCTTGAGGCTGCAGCAGACAGACCTGCCTGTCCTGAACTGATTCGTCAGCCACAAGCAAGCCTGCAGCAGATGTGTGCAAAGCAACCCCATTTCCTAAACCTTCGTCCGCAGAGTCAAGCCATGAAGACGACGAAGCTGATTCGGAACACCAATACTGAAATGAACAGCGGACTAAGGACTCCTGTGGCGAATGGCTTCAGAGCAGCCCGCAGTGAACAGGTCCTCCTGATCTGCCACCCAAAAGCCCAGCTGAGGACCTCAATGATCAGGGTTGTCCACACATAACAATCTCAGCACAGCATCTAATACCCTGACCAAAGCAAGTAACATGCCAGCAAATCTGTCGATCTCCATCACACACAAGATATGGAATAGAAACATACCATCATGGAGACATTCTTTTCCCCCCTCGCCCCCAACAAATCTGTCGATCTCCATCACACACAAGATATGGAATAGAAACATACCATCATGGAGACATTCTTCCCCCCCCCCCCCCCTCGCCCCCAACAAATCTGTCGATCTCCATCACACACAAGATATGGAATAGAAACATACCATCATGGAGACATTCATTCTATTCCACCACTAAATAACACCTGACAAAAAGATATTTGGCCACACTTCAAACCCAGCCAAGTTGTAAATCAAATTTATGTTCCTGCCACCCCCCCACCCAACGCCCCATTCTCCTGTACAAAAAAAGAGAGCTAAAAATGCATCAAAAATACATCTAGAACGACAGAAGGCATATTAAATGAGAAAAAACAACAACAATCCAACTCTACTAGCAAATCACTCTACATTTCTACCAGCTCAGCAGCACCCGACCACCAGTGTTGGCCTAGAGGTAACGCGTCCGCCTAGGAAGCGAGAGAACCTGAGTACACTGGTTCGAATCACACCAGCAGTCGCCAGTATTTTCTCCCCCTCCGCTAGACCTTGAATGGTGGTCTGGACCCTAGTCATTTGGATGAGACGATAAACTGAGGTCCCGTGTGCAGTATGCACTTAGCGCACGTAAAAGAACCCACAGCAACAAAAGGGTTGTCCCTGGCAAAACTGTGTAGAAAAATCCACTTTGATAGGAAAACAATTACACTTGCAGGCAGAACAAAAAAAAAAAGGGTGGTGGCGCTCTCAGTGTAGTGACGCGCTCTCCCTGGGGAGAGCAGCCCAAATTTCACACAGAGAAATCTTTTGTGACAAAAGAATAATACAATACAACGCAGTAGTCTGGAAAACCCCTCATCGCCGCTGTGAAAAGGCTTTCAACACTGAAACACAAATGAACAGACCAGACAGACAGAAAGGAGAGCTGTACACACGACTTCTGGCATTTCAGTTGCAATGAAATGTGTGTAGACATGGCTGCCTGTACCACCCCCCCCCCCCCAAAAAAAAAAAAAACCAAAAAAAAACTTGCAACAAAAAATTAAAAAATAACATGCCCCTAGTCATATCACAAAGTCAACAGTTCTGAATCAACAGACTATAAAAACAGACAATTAAAACCACAGAGGTTAAAAGTATAATTTACTCTGGCAGAATGCCGTATGCACAATCATCATTATAACCATTATAAATATAAACAACTTTCAAAAGAATCTGTACAATTGTAGCCACCTTCACCCTCAGCCCCCATGCACTCATAATACACAGATGTACAGATATATACCCACAATTTCTTTTTTTTTTCTCTCCACATTATGAACATACAAAGTTTATACAAAAAAAAATCAACAAACAATGCAGCTTAGCACCCCAGTGAAAATATTAATACGGAACAAACTGTTCAATAAATAATGCAAAAGCAGTGACGACCAAGAAATCTATATGTGTGATAAAGACCTAAAGAAATGCTACTGTTTCTGGTCATCAGAAATTGTTGATCATCAAGTTTGTGAATAATAACCACACTGAAAATGCTGGAACCTTTGCTAACTTCAATTATCTAAGTGTATAAATGCAGCCATGACAATGAAAAAAAAAAAAAAATTTTTTTTAACTTCTTATTTGTCTACTTTTGTTTGGTCAGTTTGAATTGGCTGTTAAAATCCATTACTAAACATTTCATGCTGCTGTAAAATAAATATCATATATTAAGATTTGAGGAGGATAGTCGCAGGATGGGGAAAAATGTGTTTCATTACAAAAAGAGTTTTTTTGTTGGTTGTTTGTTTGTTTATTAATAAACTGAAAGTTACTTCGGAGAACAGTTTACTATTCTGAGCTGACCAATGGAAAATGCTCATATGTCATTTTTTTTCTATTAATAACAGTCAATAGGAAAGTACACATGGTTAAAGCAGACAACAAAAGTAAACACAAAGACCAACAGTTCTGACCAACAGTTCTGCCATCTACATTTCAAAGAACTGTTTCTACTGTGCTCACAGCTAAGATAAATGAGAAACTGAGCCATGAGTAATTTACATAAATAAGAAACTAAACCATTGGTATTTTGCATAATCTATAAGAAGCTAAACCATCAGTTATTTTGCTTGCTCATTTCGGGATAAAAATACAACTATACTTACATGTAATACACACAAAAACATTTTATACACTGATGCACAGCATGAAACTTTTTTTTCTTTTTCTGAGAACATAGTTCATCACACATCCACATCTTTTTATTTTATTTTTTCCTCAAGGCCTGGCTAAGTGCTTTGGGTTGGATTTATTTGACTGACCAAATATTCAAAGTTGAATGGATTGGCCAATGATCTGTTAGAATTTCTCCTCTCCCCTCTGTTCCCCCTCCCCCACCGCCTTACCCACCATTCTTCTAAATTTTCTTCTTCTTCGTGTTTTTCTTCTATTAGGCCTATTACTCTGGTGATAATAAATTTAATCTCATGTTAATATTGATATTAGCATTATTTTACTGTATTATGTACTGTTTGTTTATTTGTTTTATTTTATTATTTCATTACTTACTGTTTATGAATGTTATTTGATACAAGTCATAATATGGTTCATCAGCCGTCATGATAAAATTGAAGTGCAACGTTGTGAGCACAGTATAAGCTTTAAGCTTGTTGATGCTCTTTTGTCATTCATTGCATTGTAATCATGTGTATTGTTGAATAATTAAAGATTATTTAAACCAAGTGCTTTGGGTCATGCTGCTGATCAGACATATGATGATGCAGGGATGCCTCCTTGAGGAACTGAACGAACTGAACACTTCCCCATTTTGTTTATCCTCAATCCACCATCTTTAAAATCACTGTGTGAAATTTGTCATGTCAGGCAAGCTTGCTTGTTTTGCATAATAATAATAATAATAATAATAATGTACATTTCCATAGTGCCCTTTCTCTCTAAGAGCTCAGGGCGCTTTACATGAGAGAAAAATATTACAAGTTACATGAAACATTCATGACACTCTTTCTCAACCCCCCCCCCTCCTCCCACATCCCCCCCTCCCCCCACACTCTCCCCCTCCCACTCTACATACATCCAAAGTAAGCTGATTTGGGTGGTGTTGGAGAACAAGGAAGCTGAGAGTGCTTATAGATAGGTTTTAAAAAGATGAGTTTTTAGTGATAAACGAAAAGCAGAAATAGAATCAGATGCATGGATATGATGAGGAAGGTTGTTCCAGATGTGAGGAGCAACAAAAAAGAAAGAACGTTCACCATAGGTTCTTGTATTGACATGAGGAAGTTTCAAAAAGTAACAGTCAGAGGAAGAGTGGAGATTGCTTGCAGAAGTGTAAACACTAATGAGATCATAAAGATATGTAGGTCCTGTGGAGTGGAAAGCAAAATAGCAGAGACACGCAACTTTGCATTTAATCCTCGCTTCAATGTGGAGCCAATGTACCCTTTAACATTTCAATTGTGTTTTTTTGTTGTTGTTTTTTCCAATGGGTACTTATTGTTGGTTTCAGGTTTGGTTTTATGCTGTGATAGACTGATGAAATGCAATAAGGTAAACTCACAACCATGTTAAGTTATGGCAACAGTTTTCAGTACAAAAGAAACGCAGTGGTGGCATCTGTCTGTGGAAAGCTTCACATCTGCGACTGTTACTACTGAGCATGCCCAGCACAAAGTCACATGAGTCAATATGGACAGGGTTTTTTTTTTTTCGTTTTGCTTTTACTTCCTCAGCTCTGATGTAACTCTTTTTTTTTTTTTTTTTTAAACGCATTTCTTCAGCCATGGCTGTAACCAGACAGCACATCTTGTTGTTAAAACAATTTGACTCTATTATATAAAGAAGTAAAATAAAAATTTAAAAAATCGTTCAAACATGACTGATGACTTGAGCTGATGTTAGGAGTGATTTGACTTTCCATCAGTCGTAGAATGTGTTGCCCTCAAGCCAGAAGAACTTAACTCAAGCCAGACTTGAGTTTTAACTAATCCCAGACTGCCATCATTGCCAAGCAACAAGAAATTCACTGCACAGTCCACAACAGTGACCTTGATCCAGAATGCACCATACTCATGCCAGAAAAAAAAACACATTAACTCTTTCCTTCCACCCATCCCCCCAAAATGTACTGCAGTACAGGAACTAAATCACCTAACAGTGCACTGTAATACTCATCAAAAGGGGAACTAAATCACCTAACAGTGCACTGTAATACTCATCAAAAGGGGAACTAAATCACCAAACAGTGCACTGTAAT
Organism: Babylonia areolata; assembly: GCF_041734735.1. Classification (NCBI taxonomy): domain Eukaryota; kingdom Metazoa; phylum Mollusca; class Gastropoda; order Neogastropoda; family Buccinidae; genus Babylonia; species Babylonia areolata. The sequence continues at coordinate 11,735,905 of NC_134900.1, read as the reverse complement.
ACTCATCAAAAGGGGAACTAAATCACCTAACAGTGCACTGTAATACTCATCAAAAGGGGAACTAAATCACCAAACAGTGCACTGTAATACTCATCAAAAGGGGAACTAAATCACCTAACAGTGCACTGTAATACTCATCAAAAGGGGAACTAAATCACCAAACAGTGCACTGTAATACTCATCAAAAGGGGAACTAAATCACCAAACAGTGCACTGTAATACTCATCAAAAGGGGAACTAAATCACCAAACAGTGCACTGTAATACTCATCAAAAGGGGAACTAAATCACCAAACAGTGCACTGTAATACTCATCAAAAGGGGAACTAAATCACCAAACAGTGCACTGTAATACTCATCAAACGGGGAACTAAATCACCAAACAGTGCACTGTAATACTCATCAAAAGGGGAACTAAATCACCTAACAGTGCACTGTAATACTCATGAAAGGGGAACTAAATCACACACACACACACACACACACACACACAAAAGCACTGTAATACTTACTAATGCTATGGAATTAATCATCGAAAAGTGCACTGTAGTACTCATGTACAAAGAACTAAATCACCCCAAAATATACAGCTGTACCCATGTAACAGGAACTAAATGACTCAAAAATGCTCTGTAGTACTCATGTACAAAGAACTAAATCACCCGAAAATATACAGCAGTACCCATGTAACAGGAGCTAAATGACTCAAAAATGCTCTGTAGTACTCATGTACAAAGAACTAAATCATCCCAAAATATACAGCTGTACCCATGTAACAGGAACTAAATGACTCAAAAATGCTCTGTAGTACTCATGTACAAAGAACTAAATCACCCCAAAATATACAGCTGTACCCATGTAACAGGAGCTAAATGACTCAAAAATGCTCTGTAGTACTCATGTACAAAGAACTAAATCACCCCAAAATATACAGCAGTACCCATGTAACAGGAACTAAATGACTCAAAAATGCTCTGTAGTACCCATGTAAGAGGATCTAAATCACCCCAAAATGCTCTGCTGTACCCATGTAAGAGGATCTAAATCACCCCTAAATGCTCTGTAGTACTCATGTAAGAGGATCTAAATAACCCCCAAAACGCTCTGTAGTACCCATGTAAGAGGATCTTAATCACCCCTAAATGCTCTGTAGTACTCAGGTAAGAGGATCTAAATCACCCCAAAATGCTCTGTAGTACTCATGTAAGAGGATCTAAATCACCCCAAAACGCTCTGTAGTACCCTTGTAAGAGGATCTAAATCCCCCCAAAATACTCTGTAGTACTCATGTAAGATGATCTAAATCACCCAAAAATGCTCTGCTGTACCCATGTAAGAGGATCTAAATAACCCCCCAAATACTCTGTAGTACTCATGTAAGAGGATCTAAATAACCCCCAAAACGCTCTGTAGTACCCATGTAAGAGGATCTAAATCACCCCAAAATTCTCTGTAGTATCCATGTAAGAGGATCTAAATCCCACCCAAAATACACTGTAGTACCCATGTAAGAATATCTAAATCACCCCAAAATACACTGTAGTACCCATGTAAGAGGATCTAAATCCCCCCAAAATACACTGTAGTACCCATGTAAGAGGATCTGAATCACCCAAAAATACGCTCTGCCGTACCTATGTAAGAGGATCTAAATCACACCCAAAATGCTCTGTAGCACTCATGTAAGAGGATCTAAATAACCCCCCAAAACGCTCTGTAGTACTCATGTAAGAGGATCTAAATAACCCCAAAAAACGCTCTGTAGTACCCATGTAAGAGGATCTAAATAACCCCAAAAAACGCTTTGTAGTACCTATGTAAGAGGATCTAAATCACACCCAAAATGCTCTGTAGTACTCAGGTAAGAGGATCTAAATAACCCCCCAAAACGCTCTGTAGTACCCATGTAAGAGGATCTAAATCACCCAAAAATGCTCTGCAGTGCTTGTGTAAGAGGATCTTAATTACCCCAAAATACACTGTAGTACCCATGTAAGAGGATCTAAATCACCCAAAAATGCTCTGTAATACTCATGTAAGAGGATCTAAATCACCCCCAAAATGTTCTGTAGTACCCATGTATATATATATGATAGTCAGTCGTGTCCGACTATGACCATCAGAACAGCAGAGGAGGCAACTGCTCTTCCGACTATTTGGGCTAGAATTTGATTATAGTGGAGAGTGTCTTGCCTAAGTTACATCCCCACTCTCTTGGCCAAGACGGTTTTAGGACAGTCGGCGTTGGGATGGTTCCCAAAGGCCAACTAGCCCACAAGGCTGCAACACTAAGAGCCAGTGCAATTTTGCCTCCTAGTTTGAGAGTCATAGTCCTTCACAAAAAGACTAAACTGTAAATGGTTTCCCAGTGACTGGAGAAACCATTGATAAGACAGCTCTCACTTTGCTGTTGGCCCAAATGTAAACTTATGTCAATCTGTAAGAGGATCTTAATCACCCCAAAATGCTCTTAGTACTCATATAAGAGGATCTAAATAACCCCCAAAACGCTTTGTAGTACCCATGTAAGAGGATCTAAATCACCCAAAAATGCTCTGCAGTGCTTGTGTAAGAGGATGTGTGTCATCTCAAAGCACACTGTGGTACTTAAAAAAAAAATATGAAGAACTTAATCTCCCCATCCCAACAGGTCACCACTCCCCCCCCCCCCCCCCACCCCCCAAAAACACCAAAGGGTGAACCACCCGGTCAGTATTTTTATCCTCCTCCACTACATCTTGAATGGTGGTCTGGACTCTGGTCATTTGCATGAGACAATAACAAGAAACCCCCATGTGTAGCATGCACTTGTTGCACGTAAAAGAACCCACAGGAAAAAAAAAAGGGTTACAGATTTTTTTTTTTTTTTTTGATAGGAAAACAAATACACTTGCAGTCAGAAAAAAAAAAGTAGTGGTACTGCAATGAGGAAGACGTGCCCGAATTTCACACAGAGAAATCTGTTGTGACACAAGAGTAACATGATTCAGTACAATCATTGATCTTCTATTTATTCAATCAATCCGTTCATCTAAGATGATGACATTAGACTGGAACGGTACAATACAATACAATACAATACAATACTATGCTCACCAGATGAGGCAAGAGAACACAGATGACATAGCTGGTGTTCTGTACCCTGGGGTTTGAGCCTCATTTTAACTGGTCAGCACAGTATACATCTATCTACCTACCTACCTATCTATCTATCCATCTCTCTCTCTCTCTATGTATGTATGTATGTATATATATATATATATATATACACACACACACATATATATCTTTCTTACTTTTTTTTTTCTTTTTGCAATGACCTCCCATTTTTCACATGCAGTTCTTAAGCAGTGCTATCCCCCCCAATATTCCATACTATCCCCCCCCTCCCCCCACACCCCACCCCCCCTCCCCGATATTCCTTGTGAGCCCGGTACACTTGGTAATAAAGACATATTCTATTCTAGTCTATTATTTTCAGTCACTTTGACAAAGTTTTAAACCAATCCCAGAATGAATTAAACATCATCTGTTTTGTAAAGCACCTGCATCAGTTTACCGGACAGTGTGTTGAGTAAGTATCTGTTACTATTATAATTATATCTAAGAGAAAATCATACTGCAAAAGAAAACATCAGTTTCACTGTCGTTTCATAATAAAAATGATTACAAGTTTCCTGACAAAAGTAATATTCGTTGCAATTCTCGTTTGATTTCAATAATTTTTTGGGGGGCAAAATAAACATAAAAAAAGAAGAGAAAAAAAAAACCCAACAAACTAACCAAAATCTGTCATGTGAAGTTTGACAGCTGTGATGAGGACTTTCAAGTACTTTTAAAGTGTTCCGTTCTGCAGTACATAGATAGCTTACCAAGAAAGTCAAGTACTTTTAAAGTGTTCCGTTCTGCAGTACATAGACAGCTCATAAAGAAATACAAGTACTTTTAAGTGTTAAATTCTGCAGTATGTAGACAGCGCACACAGACGAATTCAAGTACTTTAAATTGTAAAGGTCTGCAGTACGTAACTAGCACACAGAAGAATTCAAGTACTTTAAATTGTAAAGTTCTGCAGTACGTAGCTAGCACACAGAAGAATTCAAGTACTTTAAAAGTGTTAAGTTTTGCAGTACACAGATAGCTCATAGAGAAATTCAAGTACTTTAAAAGTGTTAAGTTTTGCAGTACACAGAGAAATTCAAGTACTTTAAAGTGCAAAGTTCTCCAGTACGTAGCTAGCACACAGAAGAATTCAAGTACTTTAAAAGTTTTGCAGTACATAGAGAAATTCAAGCGCTTTTAAAGCGTTTAGTTCTGCAGTAGGCAGAGAGCACACAGATTCAATACTGCGAAACAGGACACGACAGCGTCACAGGAAGGTCTGCCTGAGGACGAAGACAGGATGCAGCTGTGCCCTATCATTTCCTCACTCTACATGAAATTACAGACCTTGGCTTCAACAGGATCCCACTTCCTTTTTTTTTAACTTTATAACACTAATCATTAGCAACCATCAATAAACCTTATTTTTTCTTTTTCCTTTTTTTTTTTTTTTTTAAATAAAGACATTTTCTCATCAAAATCTAGAGAATCAGCACTTCCATGATTGTAAGTCTGTAATTCGGCTTCATTTTCTAACTTTGACATTAATAATTAGTTACCACTGATAAACCTTTTCTTTCTTTTTATTTTTTTTCTTTCTTTTCTAAAGATATTTTCTCATCAAAATCTATTTCAAGAATCAGCATTTCCATGATTGTGAGTCTGTAATTCGGCTTCATTTTCTAACTTTGACATTAATAATTAGTTACCACTGATAAACCTTTTCTTCCTTTTTTATTTATTTATTTATTTTTTTAATAAAGATATTTTCTCATCAAAATCTATTTCCAGAATCAGCATTTCCATGATTGTGAGTCTGTAATTCCGCTTCATTTTCTAACTTTGACATTAATAATTAGTTACCACTGATAAACCTTTCTTCCTTTTTTATTTATTTATTTATTTTTTTAATAAAGATATTTTCTCATCAAAATCTATTTCCAGAATCAGCATTTCCATGATTGTGAGTCTGTAATTCGGCTTCATTTTCTAACTTTGACATTAATAATTAGTTACCACTGATAAACCTTTCTTCCTTTTTTATTTATTTATTTATTTTTTTTAATAAAGATATTTTCTCATCAAAATCTATTTCCAGAATCAGCATTTCCATGATTGTGAGTCTGTAATTCGGCTTCATTTTCTAACTTTGACATTAATAATTAGTTACCACTGATAAACCTTTCTTCCTTTTTTATTTATTTATTTATTTTTTTAATAAAGATATTTTCTCATCAAAATCTATTTCAAGAATCAGCATTTCCATGATTGTGAGTCTGTAATTCGGCTTCATTTTCTAACTTTGACATTAATAATCAGTTACCATCTCATCAAAATCAATTTCTCATTATTTTCTCATCAAAATCTATTTCAAGAGTTGGCATTTCCATGGTTGTTAGTCTGTCAATTTTGAACATCACAGGGCGTTCTGTCTCGAAAATGGTTGAATATACAAACAAACGAGCAAACAGACAGAGAGGCAGGAAGACTGATATGTGGAGATAAACAGACAGACAGACAGATAAACAGACAAATAAAAAAAAAGAAATAAAAAAAGAAGAAGATAAATCCAACATATTAATCAACACCAAATTTGGCAATGATCGGAGTCACAGGGAAAGCAGTATTGACCGAAGCAAACGCTGCAGTTATTTCCCTCCACCTGTTCATGGGAAGGATATATGTCACAAAGACACTCTGAGGAATTTCCCTTGCGACAGACCAACTGCTCCAAGTCTTGACTGAAGCAAAAGCGGCAGTTGTTGTTGTTTTTTTTCCCCCTCCACCACTTGGTGGGAGGGATATGCTGTGGAAACCATTGCGAGGAATTTCACCTGCTCCTGACAGAATTGTCAGCGCTGTGATCAAGCACACTGTCCTATGTCACACCACCTTCCTTTCCACAAAGGAGACGAGTGAGTGTGTGTGTGTGTGTGTGTGTGTGTGTGTGTGTGTGTGACTTTAGCCTGACTGAATGACACAGGAAACAAATGATGAGCGCCTAAAGCCCAAGTCTCAATCGGCTCTACCCAGGTAGGCAGCCAGCCTGTTGTGCAACAGGACTCTGTACAGGGCTTACGGCTTGGTCTCTGACTGAGGTACTACAGTAAGCATGCACATCACTTGCAGCTTGGACTCTGAACAAGAACAGACGCCATCAGGAGGAATACTAAGCATGCACATCGCTTCGAGCTTGGTCTCTGACTGAGGATAGGTGCTATAATCTCTTCTTCTTTCTTTGTCGGCTGCAACTCCCATGTTCACTCATATATACACGAGTAGGCTTTTACATGCATGACCGTTTTTACCCAGCTATGTAGGCAGCCATGCTCCGTTTTCGGGGGTGGTGCAATAATAAGTATGCACATCACTCAGAGCTTGGTCTGCGGCCAGAGGACAGGCACTATAATAAATAAGCACATCAATCACTCCGTCAATCCGGACCACCACCCGGCGCCGCACCGGGGGCGCAGCCTTTCACAAGGGAGACGACACGGGCGTCTCCACCACGTTCTCCTTCGGCAGGAACTTGCGGTCGATGGTGATCTTGGCGCAGCTGTCCAGCAGGCGCGGGGTGGGCACCCGGTCCTGTATCGTCATGGCGACGCTGTTGCGCGTGTCGAAGCGGATCATGGCGTCGCAGAGGGCGCGGGAGGGCCCCGGCCCTACCCTCTGCCCGCCCAGCACGTACAGGATGCCGCGCCGGTGCACCAGGCCGAAGTGCACACGGTCAAAGTTCTTGATGTGGCCCACGATCCTCGTGGCGCACTCGTCCGGGGAATGCTTGATGACCTGCCCACCGAGAGAGAGAGGACACAGAAACATGATGCGTCACATCACATCTTCTTCTTCTTCTTCTGCGTTCACTCGTATGCACACGAGTGGGCTTTTACATGTATGACCGTTTTTACCCCGCCATGTAGGCAGCCATACTCCATTTTCGGGGGTGTGCATGCTGGGTATGTTCTTGTTTCCATAACCCACCGAACGCTGACATGGATTACAGGATCTTTAACGTGCGTATTTGATCTTCTGCTTGCATATACACGAAGGGGGTTCAGGCACTAGCAGGTCTGCACATATGTTGACCTGGGAGATCGTAAAAATCTCCACCCTTTACCCACCAGGCGCCGTCACCGTGATTCGAACCCGGGACCCTCAGATTGACAGTCCAACGCTTTAACCACTCGGCCATTGCGCCCGTCGTCACATCACATCATGTGTGTGTGTGTGTGTGTGGGTTTGCCGTTAACAACAGCTGCGCTTTTTTGTGGGAAGGTTCGAGACGAAAACATGTATTTCAGCTACAAGGTAACCCTTGAGGAGGACTTTCTGTTTGATGTCCCATCACACATCAGTGAATGAAGATATTTTGTTATCGTTTAAAAGAGGAGGGGGTGCTGAATGGTGAGCTGGGGGAAACTGGGTGAACACGGGGTGAAATCACCTAAATACAATTACAGAAAATTGCTTAATGGACTCTGTAAAAGATAATTCATTAATCTAACAAGCGAAACAACTGATAATGAATGCAAAAGGTCAAAAACATCAACGCTGTCAATCACTTGTGATGACACACTTTCACATGGGTTATGACTTACTTACTTACTTATTTATGTACTGCCTCGTTATGCCCTCTGGTATGTGAGGCAGCAACAAAGAACCACCACTCACCATAGCTGAATGATTAAAGCGTTGGACTTTCAATCTTGAGGGTCCCGGGTTCAAATCTCAGTGGTGCCTGGTGGATACAGGGTGGAGATTTTTCAAATCTCCCAGGTCAACATATGTGTAGACCTGCCAGTGCCTGAACCCCCTTCGTGTGTATACGCACGAAGAAGATCAAATACGCACGTTAAAGATCCTGTAATCCATGTCGGCATTCCGTGAGTTATGGAAACAAGAACATACCCAGCATGCACACCCCCAAAAATGGAGTACGGCTGCCTACATGGCAGGGTAAATAAACAAAACGGTCATACACGTAAAATGTTAAATGTTACATGTTTGTGTGTGTGTATATGTATGCGTGCCTGAAATCTGATTGAATGACACAGGAAACGAATGATGAGCGCCCAATGGCAGCCGTCAGCTGGCTCTACCCAGGTAGGCAGCCTGTTGTGCAAATGACCCCGTGTTTGTAAAGTGCTTAGAGCTTGGTCTCCCGACCGATGATAGGCGCTAAGAAGTATCCATACCAATCAATCAATCAATAATGGGTCGGTAGCTCCCATCACACAAAGGCAGCGTTGGTTTCTTCTGTTGCTGTTTACAATTCAAAACAAAGCTTTCTTTACAGGACCAACCCCCGCCGCACACACACAGCATCGGTTTCTTCTGTTGCTGTTTCAACACCAAAGCTTTTCTTTTACGGGACTGGGTTGTCAGCCCTGTGCCCAACTCCCAATCTGGAGAACCAGTGGATTGTGCTTTGTCTGCCTTCTACCTGGACCAGGCGGAGGAGGAAACCTTTCCCAACAGCTGTGAAGGCGGAAAAGGATGACCAAAGGGCAGGGGGAGCTCTTATCCTTGGCTGGAAGTCCTTCTAGGAGACGGAACTCCGAAGAAAAAACCTGCACCTGCTGAGGCCGTTCTACACATAGCAGTATCTGCACCTGTGGGACTCTTAGCGTCGGTAGGCGGGAGAGTGGGGAATGGACTGCAGAACTCCTCTTCACTAAAAAAAAAAAAAAAATCACCTGTGCTGGTCAGGCAACCTGGCTGATGTCGGAACGACAATCTTACACCGACAGATAAACCTGCCTGCTTCCTCATCCGCTAGTCCGACGGGAGACTCCATCACCCTTCAACCTGTCCGGCTTGGATGGCCCTGCCAGGTGCATAAGCTCCATCTGGCCTAGCTGGTAGGGTCCCCGAGGCACACAAGCCCTCCCAAAAACTGCCACCACCATGGCAAGGGGGCAATAAGCAGGGCACATGTTTCCAGGTGGGATGACCAGTGATAAGCACCAACAAAAAAAAAAAAGAAAAAGGATTGTGCATGAACGCTTTTGAAAAATATTTTGATTTTATAGGTGTCTAACTTAATATGATGTCATTGTGAGCGAAGCCTGCACCTAGATCCTACATCTTTTTTTTTTTTAACACAATCTATCTTTTTTTTTTCTTTCTTTTTTTTTTTTTTTACAAAATCTAACATCACTTATCACTTTTTACATGAACTGTCATCACTTTTTACACATCTATCATCATTTATCACGTAATATTCATAATTTTTTTTTTTACACAACCTGACATCTCCCCCTCTCTCCCTCCCCCACCCACCCCCATCCCACCCCCAATCTAACATCACTTTTTACATGAACTATCATCATTTTTTACACAATCTAAAATCATTTATCACGTAATCAAAATAACTTTTTACACAATGTAACATCACCCACCCCCACCCCCCAATCTAACATCACTTTTCACATGATCTTTTTTTATCTAGAAGGGGGCTTGTGGGGGGGGGGGGGAGGGGGTGGGGAGGGGGGGAATGGAGAGGGGTTGTGGTGTTGACAAACTTAGTCACAGATTGAAGGTAGCTTTTGTTGCTTGTTTTTGGCTTGAGCTTTTATCTTTTAGTTTTTTCTCTACAGCCCTCTGTCCTGAGTTGGTTTTTTGGGGGGTTGGTTTTTTTTTGTTTTTGTTTTTTTCAAGACAGAAGTTAGCTGGTTTTCATTTCTCTCTCTTTTTTTCTCTCTCTTTTTTTATGCTAAAGAGTGAGTGAGAGTCAGTCAGGGAGTGAAGAAAGAAAGGGGGTGGGGGTTGGGGGGAGGGGGGGTGAGGACTGGAAGAAGGTGAAGGTCTGTGAAACGAGGCTCACAACAAGTACGTACCTACCTCACCACCACAACAAGAGTCTGCCTGCGCTCATTTCCCCAATACAATACAATTCAATACAATACAATACAATACATCTCTATTCATCCACTGGAAAATCAAATTATGCATCCACAGGCTCGTTACTCACCCTACACAATCTCTCAGCCAACAGCCAAGTCTGACCCACTCAGAACATGACAAAGGTTGGAAAACACACACACACACACACAAACACACACACACACACACAAACACACACACACAAACACACACACACACACACAAACACACACACACACACACACACACGCGCACACACACACACGCACACACACACACACACATACACACACAAACACACACACAAACACACACAAACACACAAACACTCACACACTCTTTGTAAAATAACATGAACATTACAAAACACGATTTCAGAATAAGAAATGCTTCGATAAAATCATTATAAATTGTTAAATGGCAAGTTTAGTATAAGATGGCAGGTTTAGTATCAAAAACAATATGCAGTAAAAGAGATATACATGTACTACAATAAAAGTAAACGTCCCCAGACTAACCTTGCCATCGAACAGAATCAGGTAGGTGTTGTTGTCGCACATGACGGCGCGCGACAGCTTGCAGTTAACGGGCAGTGAGGCGATGACGGTGACGGTGCGCAGCGAGGTGTCGTAGCACTGCACCACGCACGAGTCCGTGCGGTCGCTCTTCTCCCCGCCGTAGATGAAGATGCGGTCCCCGAAGGCTGTGGCCGAGACAGAGCTGGCCGGCTGAACCAGCTGGGCCACCTCCGTCCATTCCCCTGACAGGGCAGCAAAAAATAAATAATAACAAATTAAAAAAAAAAAATTTTATTCAATAATATAACCCATACCATTCAACATCGTAGACTGGGCCACCTCCGTCCACTTCCCTGACAGGTCAGCAAAAACTAAAGAAACAAATAAACATAACCCACAGCACTCAACACAGCAGAATTGCTGCATTGTTGCAATCATTCTAATAACAACATACAGCTGCCTTGTGCAACAATCATTTTAACTCTCTCCATACGAACGGCGAAAGAGACGACGTTAACAGCGTTTCACCCCAATTACCATCATCGAAATATCGCAAGCGGAAGGCTCTTATACTGAAGAGGTGAATTTTGACAAAGAATATCACAATTCTGATGACGGAAGCTAAAGGTTGGGTCACTCAGACACCCACTGGACATCCGAGGGGTCTGTGTAGAGGAGAAGAGAGGACTGGCCGTACTGAGTGAGTTAACTTTTTCGGCACCACAGGCAACTTTAGTCGACATCAAGCGGTCATGTGAAACGGACCGTTGTTCACATTGTGACAGAGCTTTACAGCTGTAGCCAACTTTCCTGTTCAACAGGAGATTGACAACCCTACCACCCCACACCCCACACCCCGACTGAGTGTAATATAAACAAGTCCATTTTGTGGTTTTGATACAAACTGAATTACATGACTGGGTGCTGAGTCTAAAAATAATTGGTGCTGGGGAGGGTTTTTCCCCACAGAAACGTGGGTGGCATATCAGTTAATACCAACTTGCAGTTGTATTATGCAATTATCTAAATCACAAAATGCATCTGCACTGTGCAATCATTTCATAACAACATACAGCTGAATTGTACAATCATTTTGATAACAGACTGTTGCATTGTACAATCATTTTAATCACAACATACTGCTGCATTATGAAATCGTTTCAATAACAACAGACAACTGCATTGTACAATCATTTTAATCACAACATACTGCTGCATTGTACAATCATTTTGATAACAGACAACTGCACTGTACAATCATTTTGATAACAGACAGCTGCATTGTACAATCATTGTAATAACAACATATGACTGCATTACGCAATCATTATATAATAAAACATACAGTTGCATGGTACAATCATTTCTATTTACAACACGAAACTGCAGTGTTCAATCATTCTAATAACATACAGCTGCATCGTTGCAATCATTATAATGAAACATACAGTTGCATGGTACAATCAAATGTATTTACAACATGAAGTTGTACTGTGTGATCATTCTGATAACATGCACCTGCACTGTGCAATCATTATAATAAAACATACAGTTGCATTGTACAATCATTTCTACTTACAACATGAAGCTGCACTGTCTGATCATTTTAATAACGTGCAGTTGCATTGTTCAATCATTCTAACAGCATACAACTGCATTGTGCAATCATTCTATTTTCAGTAATATATAGCTGCACATGCAATCATTTTAATAACATCCCTGAGCTGCACTGTACAATCATTTTTTAATTACAACGTACAGCTGCACATTGCAAACATTTTGATAACATACAGGTGATGTGTGTGCTGTCCACAGGTGATGTCTATGTTATTCACAGGTGATGTCTGTGTCTGTGTCATCCACAGGTGATGTCTATGTTATTCACTGGTGATGTCTGTGTCGTCCACAGGTGATGTCTGTGTTGTCCACAGGTGATGTCTGTGTTGTCCACAGGTGATGTCTGTGTTATTCACAGGTGATGTCTGTGTCGTCCACAGGTGATGTCTGTGTCATCCACAGGTGATGTCTGTGTTATTCACTGGTGATGTCTGTGTTGTCCACAGGTGATGTCTGTGTCGTCCACAGGTGATGTCTGTGTCGTCCACAGGTGATGTCTGTGTCGTCCACAGGTGATGTCTGTGTTGTCCACAGGTGATGTCTGTGTCGTCCACAGGTGATGTCTATGCTATTCGCAGGTGATGTCTGTGTTGTCCACAGGTGATGTCTGTGTTGTCCATAGGTGATGTCTGTGTTGTCCAGATGTCTGTGTTGTCCACAGGGGATATCTGTGTTGTCCAGATGTCTGTGTTATCCACAGGTGATGTCTGTGTTGTCCACAGGTGATGTCTGTGTTATCCACAGGTGATGTCTGTGTTGTCCACAGGTGATGTCCATGTTATTCACAGGTGATGTCTGTGTTATTCACAGGTGATGTTTGTGTTGTCCACAGGTGATGTCCAGGAGCACAATAAAGAAACAACAAAGCATAACAGATTCTGCTACACTACACAAAAAAAACAACAACGCTGTTTCTATACAACCAACCCTTCTACAACAAAAACCAGAGTCCAAGCCATGCACCACCACCCCCCTTACCTCCCCACCCACACTTCCTTACCTGAGTCCAGCTCATACTCCTCAATGGAGTTCTGAACCCGGGCACCTTCTTCCAGCTCTGAGTTGAACCCCCCGATGGCGTAGATCTTGTTCCCGCTGGCTGCCATCGCGTGGCGGCGTCGCCCTTTCTTCAGCTTTGCCCGGCACTGAGTCCACTTGTTCTTCTTGGCTCGGTACCTGAACACAACGCATGGTTAGTTTATGCAGCGTCAGGTAACCACAGCACAACCATGGGATTCTGGTTAACTCTCACTACCAAGCTTCTGCGTGAAAAACGCTCCCCAGCACCAAACATTTTATACACAATGCTCTCGGTCACAGGCTTTGGTTCATGTCGAAACAATACTATGGACTTGTTCACTTCAGATTCAGTCAAGGGGCAAAGGTTTATTCATTGTACTTTTGGTGGGAAACTGGCTGCAACTGTCAAGCTTGGTTATGATGTGAAAAATGGTTTCATCAACATGACCCTTCGATGTCGACAAAAGTCACCTATGGTGGTGCACTGTCCAGACAACTTGAAGTCGCCTATGGCCGTGAAAGAGTTAAAGGTTGAAAATCCCACAGCCTTTTCATGGCCATTGGGTCAGTGAATTCATATCCACTGTGTATATGCCTCAGCACAGGAAGGCAGGGACCCTATCCTCACCTTCTGCAGTTTCAAACCTCCCCCAGCTGAAATCAGGCATCCATCTACACCAGAGTGGAATGAGGGAAATTGGAGTGAAGTGCTTTTCCCCGAGGGCAAACACCAGGCCGAATCTGGGGCCCAGGAACCCCAATCGCTGAAGAAGACTGGTTCATGAGCCAGCTGCATTGCTTGGTTCTAACTTTTTGACAGTCACACATGACTAAATGCCTACGCCGACCGAACTATGCCATTGGTCAGTTCCATACTACACACAGTTAGTAGCGGGTTACGATCATACCAGGCTCTTCCGTCTGAGCAATGCAACTGGCTCCAGGAGTCCAATGCCTAAACAACTCTGCCAATGTGACTCTTCCAACCAATACAGGCAAAAATGTCAGAGGACCCATACAATTATAACCTCCACTGGGGCGGTGAATTCATATCCACTGTGTCCAGGGCTCGGCACAGGAAGGCAGGGGGCCTATCCTCACCTTCCGCAGTTTTAAACCTCCCCCAGCTGAAGCCAGGTACCCATTTACACCAGAGTGGAGCGAGGGAAATCGGAGTGAAGTGCCTTTCCCATGGACACAAGACCAAGCTGTCATCTGGCCTCGACGGGCGCAATAGCCGAGTGGTTAAAGCGTTGGACTGTCAATCTGAGGGTCCCGGGTTCGAATCACGGTGACAGCGCCTGGTGGGTAAAGGGTGGAGATTTTCACGATCTCCCAGGTCAACATATGTGCAGACCTGCAAGTGCCTGAACCCCCTTCGTGTGTATATGCAAGCAGAAGATCAAATACGCACGTTAAAGATCCTGTAATCCATGTCAGCGTTCGGTGGGTTATGGAAACAAGAACATACCCAGCATGCACACCCCCGAAAACGGAGTATGGCTGCCTACATGGCGGGGTAAAAACGGTCATACACGTAAAAGCCCACTCGTGTGCATACGAGTGAACGCAGAAGAAGAAGAAGTCATCTGGCCTCGAACCCTCATCACCGGTGATCACAGGATCAGATGCACAACGCATAAACCGATTCTGTCACAGCACCTCCATGGAATTCTGAACAAAAGTAAATGTAGAGAAAAGTACTCAGCATCATCACGTAATGTCTGAAAACTGATCTATCACACATCTTTTTCTCAACAACAGAATGACACAACACACAATTTCCTGTTCCTGAAAAGAAATTTTTGCTCATGCTTGAAAGGCTTGTACTTTGCAGTTTAAAATTTCAATGTATTTCTAGTGATTTCGCTGATGGCTGATTTCGTAAAAAATTTTTTAAAAAACAACAAAAAAAACCCAGACTCTGACAAGGAATCAGCAGCTGGTGAAAATTACTGGAACACACACTGCAAGATATATTTTCAATCAAAGTATTTTCTTTTTTCAAATATGTCCACTTTATGTCTCTTGTGGTTTTAAAGCCCCGGCATTTGAAATAAAAACATAGTTACATTCACATTCAGTCATAGATATATACATATATGTGAAGAAAACTATTAACAGATCCATCCAACTTTACCTAACACATCTTATTTTATTCTATTTTTTTAATTTTTTTATTTTATTTTATTTTACTTTTTTTTCTTTTTTTTTTTTTCTCAAGGCCTGACTAAGCGTGTTGGGTTACGCTGCTGGTCAGGCATCTGCTTGGCAGATGTGGTGTGGCGTATATGGATTTGTCCGAAAGCAGTGACGCCTCCTTGAGCTACTGATACTGATACTGATACTAACATACAACAACAGCAATGACAGCCTCAACAACACGCCCCGAAAAACATTTAAAGAAATATCATCTAAAAGAATACAAACTGATATGGGATCAATCAAATAGGCTGCTGGCCAAAATTTTTTTACCCTGAAGTTTGATTAAACCAAAACATTGCACACGCTCCAGAGCGTTTACTGGCTGACCGTTTTCCTCTGAAACAATCATGAATGTTTTTCAACCAAAACACCAGAACAGCTAATACAAATGGACGATTTAACACAACCCAGAAGAAGACACCCGATCTCAACTGCGACACCCAAGACACTGACGATTTACCTCATGAAACACGTCTGCAGCAGACCGCCCCCCGTGATGAAAATGTCGTTCTCGTACACACAGGACGCAAACTCGATGCCCGGGTCGTGGGGCAGTGGGGTCAGGTGGTACCACTGCCGCGAGTTGAAGCTGTAGGCGTAGACGTTCTTGGAGCGGAGGTAGGGGGGCTTGGGCGTCTCCCCCCCAGACAACACGACCAGCACGTCCTCCAGGCGCGAGGACTTCCGCGGCGACATCAGCTCCGAGGAGAAGTCGTGGCGCCGCGAGGGGAGGAGCTGGAAGTTCTTGGCTTTGTCGATGCAGCGCACGACCTCGGGGCACTCCTTGAGCATGTCGTTCTTCCTCACAACGTCCAGGAGGTACTGGGGGCGGGTCAGACCCAGGCGCACGCTCTGGAAGATGAGGGGCAGGTGCTTGGTGCGCGACTCCTGATCGTAGGCCACCCACCTAGAAAGCGAATCAAATAAATAAAAAAATGAACAATGAGGTTTAGTTGTCAGGATTATTTATTTATTTATTTATTTATTTATTCACCTTTTTTTTTCTTTTTTTTTTCCTCAAGGCCTGACTAAGCGCGTTGGGTTACACTGCTGGTCAGGCATCTGCTTGGCAGATGTGGTGTAGCGTATATGGTTTTGTCCGAACGCAGTGACGCCTCCTGGAGCTACTGAAACTGAAACTGAAACTGTCAGGATGGCCGGTGGTCCAAGGCACTGCTTTAAGGTCGCAGTCTGGTTCTCCAGGCGTGGGTTCGAATCCCACTTCTGACATCAAAGTTTTGTGGAGGAAGGTGGCAGAGTGGTAAAGACACGCAGCTGTAAATACAGAGAGTCTGTGAGGGTGCGGGTTCAAACCCCGCCCTTGCCCTCTCTTCCAAGTTTGACTGGAAAATCAAACTGAGCGTCTAGTCTTTCGGATGAGACGGTAAACCAAGGTCCCATGCGCAGCACGCACTTGACGCACTGAAAAAGAATCCATGGCAACAAAAGTGTTGTCCTCTGCTAATCACGTATAAAGAAATCCACTCTGATAGATATATACAAATATATAAGCATGCACTCAAGGCCTGACAAGCACGTTGGGGTTATGCTGCTGTCAGGCATCTGCCTAGCAGATGTAGTGTAGCGTATATGGATTTGACCGAACATAGTGACACCTCCTTGAGAAAGTAAAACTGAACCTGAAACTGAGGGTAGGAGAGTAAAGGATTAAACAACAATTAAGAGTGGTAACTATTTACAAGGGACACAACTTCCAAGTTGATGCTGCTCATGCTACCGATTCAGCTAGTATCAGTATCAGTGTCAGTAGCTCGAGGAGGCGTCTCCGCATTCGGTCCAATCCATGTACGCTACACCACATCTGCCAAGCAGATGCCTGACCAGCAG
The DNA here is from genome assembly GCF_041734735.1 of Babylonia areolata. Lineage (NCBI taxonomy): Eukaryota > Metazoa > Mollusca > Gastropoda > Neogastropoda > Buccinidae > Babylonia > Babylonia areolata. Next base: position 11,718,708 of record NC_134900.1, on the reverse strand, counting down.
CGTAACCCAACGCGCTTAGTCAGGCCTTGAGAAAAAAAAGGGATAAATAAAATAGAATAAAATTAATTTTAAAATAAAATAAATAATGAAATTAATATATAAAAATGATAGATAAATAAAATAATAAAAAATTAATAATAATAATGGTGTTTATAAGGCGCAAAATCTTGATGAAATCAACTCTAAGCGCACAAAAAAACAAAAAAATAATAATAATAAAATAAATAAATAAAAATAAATCAGCTAGCACACAGGTAATTGATAGGTACACTGGATCAAATCCAGACACGTCCTCAAAACAGGAAGCTCCAGGTTTGTCCCTATATCAATCATTTGACATACATATACACACAGCAGCAGTGACAGAAGAAATGTGCAAACACACATTAGCTTTCACTCAAGACGGGCATAGCGTTTTTAATCCTAAATATGCTACTCAGAATATACAGACAATACAGAGCAAACACGCTGACTTGAAGTTGTGTACCGTCTAAACACACAGTGTCACCACTCTTTGTTGTTGTCAAACCAAATGAAATCGAATGACGGGCGCAATAGCCGAGTGGTTAAAGCGTTGGACTGTCAATCTGAGGGTCCCGGGTTCGAATCACGGTGACGGCGCCTGGTGGGTAAAGGGTGGAGATTTTTACGATCTCCCAGGTCAACATATGTGCAGACCTGCTAGTGCCTGAACCCCCTTCGTGTGTATATGCAAGCAGAAGATCAAATACTCACGTTAAAGATCCTGTAATCCATGTCAGCGTTCGGTGGGTTATAGAAACAAGAACATACCCAGCATGCACACCCCCGAAAACGGAGTATGGCTGCCTACATGGCGGGGTAAAAACGGTCATACACGTAAAAGCCCACTCGTGTGCATACGAGTGAACGCAGAAGAAGAAGAAGAAATCGAATCATCTTGCACATGGCATATGCTGAGTAAGTAGGGGTGGAAGAAAACAAACAACTCTATGTAAACAACTCTTCTGTAATACTCTGTACTGTAATACTCTGTACTGTAATACTCTATAATGACTTTTGTCTGCATGACTTTGCAATGATGCATAAAGAAAATAGGGATGTTGAGAACAGGATAACACGCTGAAACTCAGAGCAATGCACATATACACACACAAAGTATATTTTCATCTGATCTTATATGAATATGTGCATACACACACACACACACACACACACACACACACACTGACTGAAACCAGTCAGGGCTGGATGTAAAAAAAAAAAAAAAAGCAGCTGTGCTTACTCCACTACCCTCGTGAAATAAAAATTCGTTTCATTTTGTTTAAACCATTTATTGTCAGATTAACTTTTTGTTTTACAGACATTCTAGCAACCATTTGAATAAATATTAACTGAGCAACACAAAGAAAATCAAATTTGAGAAGGAAAAAACCCCAATGTTATGATTTTAAAAAGAACAAAAATATACACTGCGTGTGTATATGTGCATTGCTTTAAGTTTCAGTGTGTTATCCTTTCCCCAACACCCCTATTTTCATTATGCATTGTTGCAAAGTCATAACACATTCACACACACACACACACACACACACACACACACAAACGCAAGTAATTCTTGAAATCACATATACAATCACAGAGACAGACAGCAGACAGCAGTGGAAAGGAAGAGGAGAGAGAGCGGAGAGTGCATCCAAAATCTGACAATTCGAGCAAAACTACACAGGACTGAAGAACTTCCAATGACAGCATGCTTCTTCAGCTCAACTTGAGAGTTGACTTGTCAAGTACTTCCCGGACAGGATGTGATTCAAAGGCAGAACAGTTGGTTTTTTTAATGTTTTTTTTTATGAACCATACTTTAACAAACTTGACGAATCTATCAATCACTGTCGGCTTCATCAAACATATTAGAGTGATGGCCAAGAGGTAACACGTCCACCTAGGAAGTGAGAGAATCTGAGCGCGCTGGTTCAAATCACAGCTCAGCCGCCGATATATTCTCCCCCTCCAGTAGACCTTGCGTGGTGGTCTGGACGCTGGTCATTTGGATGAGATGATAAACCGAGGTCCTGTGTGCAGCATGCATTTAGCACACGTAAAAGAACCCACGGCAACAAAAGGGTTGTTCCTGGCAAAATTCTGTAGAAAAATCCACTTCGATAGGAAAAACAAATAAAACTGCAAGCAGGAAAAAATACAAAAAAATGGGTGGCGCTGTAGTGTAGCAACATGCCCCAGAGCAGCCCGAATTTCACACAGAGAAATCTGTTGTAATAAAAAGAAATATAAATACAAATACAAATTATGTTAAGTACTTTTTGTCCTTCACACACGGCTTTGGTGACTCGTTCAATCTTTTCTTTCTTTTTCAATCAACTAGCTGGCCTTTCGAAGTCTTTCAAACTTTTCTTTGAACCAGTCGAATTTCCACTTCCTCTTGACCACTGAACTAGTTTAACCCCCCCACCCCCCACCAAAAAAACAGAGTACGGCGGTTAAAAGCGGCCATACACATAAGCCCACTTGCATACATATGAGTGAATGTGGGAGTTGCAGCCCACAAGTTTCAGTTTCAGTAGCTCAAGGAGGCGTCACTGTGTTCGGAAACATCCATATACACGACACCACATCTGCCAAGCAGATGCCTGACCAGCAGTGTAACCCAACGCACTTAGTCAGGCCTTGAGATATAGCCCACAAACGCAGAAGAAGAAGAAGAAGAAGAAGAAGTAGTTTAAGACACAAGCGCCCTCCTAACTACTGAGCTAGTTTCAGAGGAATGAATGAATCAAACAAGCCGGTTTATACAGGGCGCGTAAAAATTCTCCACTCTTAGGAAGTGTGGTCACAGTAACCACCCCCCCCCCTCCCCACACACACACAAACAGAAAGAATCCCAGACAGAAACAACAACAAAATAATAAAAATGTCTGCATAACAGACAGCAAACAACACACACACACACACACACACACAGACACAGACGCACACACGCACGCACACACACACACACACACACACACACACACTATGCAACTGATTTAGAAAATATTTTCAAAATACATGAAAAATGAAAATTTTCAACAAAAAAAAAAGGTTTAACAAAATAATCCATTAATGCTGCATTTGTATGAAAAGCATCCTTGGCATATCCTCTGTTTAGTAGGGAAGAAGACCAAAAATGACTGCAGGATTCTTCAAAGACAAAAAACTAAAGTTTATAAAAAACCTTTTGGGTGGTAGTTGAATCCTCTTTGTTTTGACACGACGTTTCGGACCATAGGCCCGTTGTCAAGTGATGAGAAGAGGACAGTGTGAATAGGAAAGCCTATGTGAGGAAAGGGTGATGACATCTGTTTGGTAATTTTTCTTTATGAATACTCAATTGCTGGTAAAAAAAACAAAAACACAATATCAACATCATCATTACCATTACCATCATAATCACCACCATCATCATCTCTTATATCGCAATTATCGCCATCATCATCTCTACCGTCATCACCATCGTCTTCATCATCATCATCATCAATCAATCGTAACCGATTGCTGGTAAAACTGACAATATCATCATCATCACCACCTTCATCATTACCATCATCATCATCATCGCCATCATCACCATCATCACCACCACCACCACCATCATCATTACTTATCATCATCACCGCCATCACCACCATCGTCATCATCATCTTCTTCTTCTCCTTCGTTCGTGGGCTGCACCTCCCACGTTCACTCGTTATGTACACGAGTGGGCTTTTACGTGTATGACCGTTTTTTACCCCCGCCATGTAGGCAGCCATACTCTGTTTTCGGGGGGTCACCATCGTCATCATTATTCATCGTCATCATCATCACTGTTATCATCTTTATCATCACTGTTATCTTCATCCAAACTGACTTGACGGCAGTGTCAGTGATGAACTCCTCATCGGGGGCCTGCACGTTGTCGTCCTTCAGCATGCTCATCAGTTCGTCCGCCTCCAGCCCCATGAAGTCCTCCGTCTTGGACAGCTCCACAAAGTGCGCCATGATGTAAGTCCACGCCTGAAGAAAAGAAACAACAACAAAACATCATGACTTCTTCTTCTTCTTCTGCGTTCACTCGTATGCACACGAGTGGGCTTTTACGTGTATGACCGTTTTTACCCCGCCATGTAGGCAGCCATACTCCGTTTTCGGGGGTGTGCATGCTGGGTATGTTCTTGTTTCCATAACCCACCGAACGCTGACGTGGATTACAGGATCTTTAATGTGCGTATTTGATCTTCTGCTTGCATATACACACGAAGGGGGTTCAGGCACTAGCAGGTTTGCACATATGTTGACCTGGGAGATCGTAAAAATCTCCACCCTTTACCCACCAGGCGCCGTCACCGTGATTCGAACCCGGGACCCTCAGATTGACAGTCCAACGCTTTAACCACTCGGCTATTGCGCCCGTCAAAACATCATGACAACGTCACTTCAGTTCAGCTACACAAGGAGGCGGTCACTGCGTTCGGGCAAAATCCATACGCACCAACACCAGATCTGTCAAGCAAACGCCTGACCAGCAGCGTAACCCCAACGCGCTTAATCAGTAATATTGCGATAAATATTTTTTTTTTTTTAAACTTAACTTTTTCCCCATGTACCATCTCCTTAACCCTGCCAGGTCTATCCCTACCTGGTAACTCCAGCAATCTGGAACTGAAGCAATATCATATCCTGACCAATCAAAACACGCTCCTCACACAGAATACAAGGAAGCACGACTGAAAGATGGGAGCGACGGGCGCAATAGCCAAGTGGTTAAAGCGCTGGACTTTCAATCTGAGGGTCCCGGGTTCGAATCACGGTGACGGCGCCTGGTGGGTTAAGGGTGGAGATTTTTACGATTTCCCAGGTCAACATATGTGCAGACCTGCCAGTGCCTGAACCCCCTTCGTGTGTATATGCAAGAAGAAGATCAAATACGCAGGTTAAAGATCCTGTAATCCATGTCAGCGTTCGGTGGGTTATGGAAACAGGAACATACCCAGCATGCACACCCCCGAAAGCGGAGTATGGCTGCCTACATGGCGGGGTAAAAACGGTCATACACGTAAAATTCCACTCGTGTGCATACGAGTGAACGTGGGAGTTGTAGCCCACAAACGCAGAAGAAGAAGAAGAAGAAGAAAGATGGGAGCTGAATGATACAATTATGTGGAGTGACAGTGATCAGAATCTCTCGCTTACTAGGTAGGCGCGCCACTGACTGCTCAAAGTGAGGTCTGAGAAAATCAAGAAGAAAAAAATGTCAACAACTTGGGAAGCCTTTTGAAAGTAATTTACAGAAAAGAGGAAACCGAAGGACGTAAACCATTGAAACACATGTTCATAATTCATTATTTGATAATATTCTATTCGTATTTTGTTTTCAAGAACATGACTGAAATTGTCTTTCAGATACATGTACATGTCTCTGTCTCTGTGTGCGTGTGTGTGTGTGTGTGTGTGTGTGTGTGTGTGTGTGTGCGTGTGTGTGTGTGAAATCAAGCCGATGTATTACTTCCTTTCGTGTATTTAGCTCTGTATGTGTTGCTTTTTGATCTTTTTGTTCAAAGTTTGTTTTCAGTGTGCTGTAGTCTGAACTTGACTGTGAGCTGAGATATTGTGTGTGGTAAGTGACCAGCCTGTGGATGAATGGATAATATAATAAAGATGTATTGTATTGTATTGTACTGTATTGTACTGTATTGTGTCGTATCATACTGTATCATATTTTATTGCATTGCATTGTACTGTACTGTATTGCAACTGTATTGCACTGTATCACTTAACTCATCCTTCCCCACAGCTACAAGCCTGCTACACCTCCCCTGGACCACTGCAGCAAAAAGTAGGGTTGTTCACTAAAACGGAGAATTGTCGATTTAATCGGTCAAACAAAACTTCCTTTTCATGCTTCCAGAGTCCTCCGTGAATGGCTCAGTTTAGAACGCCAGCCGTACCGAGCAAGAATAAACGGAAATTCGAACAGTGTGACGGGCGTAATAGCCGAGTGGTTAAAGTGTTGGACTGTCAATCTGAGGGTCCCAGGTTCGAATCACGGTGACGGCGCCTGGTGGGTAAAGGGTGGAGATTTTTTACGATCTCCCAGGTCAACATATGTGCAGACCTGCTAGTGCCTGAACCCCCTTCGTGTGTATATGCAAGCAGAAGATCAAATACGCACGTTAAAGATCCTGTAAATGTCAGCGTTCGGTGGGTTATGGAAACAAGAACATACCCAGCATGCACACCCCCGAAAACAGAGTATGGCTGCCTACATGGCGGGGTAAAAACGGTCATACACGTAAAAGCCCACTCGCGTGCATACGAGTGAACGCAGAAGAAGAACAGTGCATTGGTACAAGAATACTCGTACCAGGTCCTCAGGGGGAGTAACCATGGTATGAATTAAACGCTTGTACTTGAATCAGAATGAGTTGAAGTTAAAAACACAATGAAGTAAACACACACACATACACACACACACACCCAACCCACCTACCCACACCCCAACCCCAAACCTCCCCCACCCCCACACCCCCACCTACACACCACACACCTTATCCTGCAGGTGCATACAGCTGTGCCAGTGGGCCAGGCGCCAGCGAGAGATGCAGTTGCCCAGGGCCAGGTTGCGACACAGGAACTCCTCGCAGCGCCCCTGGAGACTCTCCATCTGTAGCACTGCCGCCCCCCTCAACACCTGGCGACACAGGGGGGACAAAAAAAAAAAAAAAGAAAAAAAAGTGCCACCCCACATGAAATGACAACCCTGGAGGAATTTTTGTTGTTGAATATACATGTCCTCTTACGTACATATGATAAAGATATATATTGTACTTATGTGGCGCAAACTCCTCATAGATGGGCTCTAAGTCTAAGCGCCTCACTTGAAAAAACAATACACATATATTAACAGTGCATTATGCCCACACAAGAGCACATGAAGACATACAAGTGGAAAACAAAATAATCATAAAAAAAAGAAAAGAAAAAAAAATAGGAGACATTCTGTTAAAGTATGCTTGAATTTTTTGTTTAATAACACATGTCCCTTCACGCATATATAATCTACTGGTGATAGCAGACATTTTGTTATAGTATGCTGGAATTTTTTTTTTTATTCATATCCTGCCAGTCATACTGGTGATAGTAGACATTTTGTTATAGTATGCTGGAGTTTTTTGGTTTCATATCCCGCCAGTCATACTGGTGATAGCAGACATTTTGTTATAGTATGCTGGAGTTTTTGTTGTTTCATATCCCACCAGTCATACTGGTGATAGCAGACATTTTGTTATAGTATGCTGGAGTTTTTTTTGTTTCATATCCCGCCAGTCATACTGGTGATAGCAGACATTTTGTTATAGTATGCTGGAGTTTTTTTTGTTTCATATCCCGCCAGTCATACTGGTGATAGCAGACATTTTGTTATAGTATGCTGGAGTTTTTTTTGGTTTCATATCCCGCCAGTCATACTGGTGATAGTAGACATAGCACTCCAGACAACAACAAACAGTCTCACCTCCTCGGCGTTCGTCTCCTTCACGATGTCCAGCCCCGTGTAAATGTAGGAGAGGATGTCTCTGAACACGTCGTAATTGATGCCCTCGATCTTCACCAGACCCGTCACGCACTCCTTCATCCCCGACGAGTACATGGCCTCGAAGTACGGGGAGATGGCCGACAGGACGGCCTTGTGGCACTTGAAGGTGTACGACCCGGCCATGATGGTCGTGTCCGAGAACTTCTCGCTGTTGAGGAGCCGCTCCAAGCCCGTCGACAGGGCGTCCAGGTACTGGTGCCGCCACGAGGTCGTCGTCTCCATCATTGTGGACATTTTTTTTTTTTTTTTTAGTGAGGAAGTACCAGCTCAGGCTATGGCTAGTGGAATCTAAGGTTTGGTGGTGGTGGTTGTTTTTTTTAAGATGACAACCACAAACTGATTCCGAAAGCTGCTTGTGAAATTGGGAGGGTTTTGTGATGATAACAGCCACAAGCTGGTTCCAATTTACTGCTAGTGAAACTAAAGGGTTTTGTGATGATTTCAACCACGAACCAGTTCCAAATACACTGTGCTGCCAGTGAAATTGAAGGGTTTCTTGATAATTTCAAACATGAACCAGTTCAAACAACTACCAACAGTGAAGCTGAAGGGTTTTGTGATGGATTTCAACCATGAACTGGTTCAAAATACCACCACTGAAATTGAAGGGGTTTGTGATGATTTCAACCATGAAGTGGTTCAAAATAAGGGTTTTGTGATGATTTCAACCATGAACTGGTTCAAACTACCGCCAGACGTACTTAAGGGTTTTGTGATGGGTTCAACCACTACTTCCTGTCCAAACAGTGATGAGTGTGAGACGATCTGGACAGACATGGAACAAGATACATCCAGGGATGTTTTGAAAGAATATCTCCAGTGAAAACTGAAATCAAAGGGTTTTTGCGATGATTTCAACAACTACTTCCTGTCCAAACAGTGATGAGCGTGAGACGATCTGGAGCAGACCTGTAACAAGATACATCCAGGGATGTTTTGAA
>NC_134900.1:11697655-11705155 GCF_041734735.1 Babylonia areolata | reverse complement strand
ACTCCCACCCTCACTGCTCCTGTGTCAAAACAACACACTACACACTCCCCCTCCTCACTGTTCCTGTGTCAAAACAACACACTACACACTCCCCTTTCTCACTGTACCTCTGTCAAAACTACACACAAAACACTCCCCCTCCTCATTGTTCCTCTGTCAAAACAACACACTACACACTCCCCCCCTCCCCCCACCACCCCCCTGCACACACCCTCACTGTTCCTCTGTCAAAACAACACACAACACACTCGCCCTCCTCAATGTTCCTGTGTCAAAACAACACACTACAAACTACCCCACACCTCCTCACTGTTCCTCGTCAAAACAACACACAACACACTCCCCTTACTCACTGTTCCTCTGTCAAAACAACACACAACACATTCTCCCTCCTCACTATTCCTCTGTCAAAACAACACACTACCCCACACCTCCTCACTGTTCCTGTGTCAAAAGAACACACAACACACTCCCCCTCCTCACTGCTGCTCTGTCAAAACAACACACTACACACTCCCACCCTCACTGTTCTTCTGTCAAAACAACACACAACACACTCCCCCTCCTCACTGTTCCTGTGTCAAAACAACACACAACGCACCCACCCTCCTCACTGTTTCTCTGTCAAAACAACACACAACACACTCCCCTTACTCACTGTTCCTCTGTCAAAACAACACACAACACATTCTCCCTCCTAACTATTCCTCTGTGAAAACAACACACTACACACTACCCCACACCCCTCACTTTTCCTCATCAAAACAACACACAACACACTCCCCCTCCTCACTGTTCCTGTGTCAAAACTACACACAACACACTCCCCTTCCTCACTGTTCCTCTGTCAAAACAACACACTACACACTCCCCCTCCTCACTGTTCCTCTGTCAAAACAACACACAACACACTCCCCCTCCTCACTGTCCCTCTGTCAAAACACACAACACACTCCCACCCTCACTGTTCCTGTGTCAAAACAACACACTACACACTCCCCCTCCTCACTGTTCCTCGTCAAAACAACACACAACACACTCCCCCTCCTCACTGTTCCTCGTCAAAACAACACACAACACACTCCCCCTCCTCACTGCTGCTCTGTCAAAACAACACACTACACACTCCCCCTCCTCACTGTTCCTCTGTCAAAACAACACACAACACACTCCCCCTCCTCACTGTTCCTCGTCAAAACAACACACAACACACTCCCCCTCCTCACTGCTGCTCTGTCAAAACAACACACTACACACTCCCCCTCCTCACTGTTCCTCTGTCAAAACAACACACTACACACTCCCCCTCCTCACTGTTCCTCTGTCAAAACAACACACAACACACTCCCCCTCCTCACTGTTCCTCTGTCAAAACACACAACACACTCCCACCCTCACTGTTCCTGTGTCAAAACAACACACAACACACTCCCCCTCCTCACTGTTCCTGTGTCAAAACTACACACAACACACTCCCACCCTCACTGTTCCTGTGTCAAAACAACACACAACACTCTCCCCCTCCTCACTGTTCCTCTGTCAAAACAACACACAACACACTCCCCCTCCTCACTGTTCCTCTGTCAAAACAACACACAACACACTCCCACCCTCACTGTTCCTGTGTCAAAACAACACACAACACACTCCCCCTCCTCACTGCTGCTCTGTCAAAACAACACACTACACACTCACCCTCCTCACCGATTTCTTCAGGCCAAAAGCCTCACCCTACTCCCCCCCACCCCCAACTTCGCAAACTGTGTGACAAGGAAGTGTGGATTCAGATAAGATAAAGAACTCGCTGGTCACACCGAGTTCATGTTGTCTGCACAAGTGTGTGTGTGGGGGGTGGGGGGGGGACGTTGGGCGGGGGCCTTCACAGCGGTTCTATTGAGATAAATTGTATGCAGATTTGGTAGTCATGTGCGTCTGCTGAGAGTGTTGAAGTTCAAGTGTGTGTGTGTGTGTATGTGTGTGTGTGGGTCTTCAATTTAACGTCTATTCACTATAAGTGTTTTTAGATGGAAAGGAGTAAAGAAGTGGATAAAGGAATGGGAATGCATGTGAATATTAGTGTAAAAAAAAGTGTTCATGTTATGTATCAGAGGAAAAGTACATTATAAGAAAAAGGTCTAAAGAGATTGTGGTGTGTATTGAATGAGGTGTCATGGGAAGGAGAATATGTATATGCATATCAACAAGTATTAACCTACAACAATGTAAATATAAATAACAACATTAATTATAACACATCAAAGGAGGATACCAACTGGACTGGAGTTTAAAATTTCCGAAAACATTCTAAGCAATGAATAATCACTCAAAATCTTTTCAGTGGCTAATGAAATACTGGAAGAAAAGTCATCAACTACATCTTTAGGAATTAAATGTCTTATGCTCGGACAATGAATGAGTAGATGACTTACAGTTATTTGCTTACCGCGTATACATTTTATATTTTTAGACAATTTTGAGTGTGTAGTGTGTGTGTGTGTGTGTGTGTGTGTGTGTGTGTGTGTGTGTGTATGTACTCATGTGAGCATTATGTCCGTATGGTGTGTGTACTTAGTGTGTTTGTAAGCGTGCGTGCATGCATGCATGCACACATAGACATGCTTATGTTTTCACACACCTAACTTTTTTTTCTCTTTTTTTTCTGAAAGCATGTTATCTCCATGTGTGCCACACATCCTTGCCAGGAGACTACTGCACTGCACTGAATGTGTCAGTCCATATTGTCTGGAATCATTTAATGATCGCCCCCCCCCCCCCCCCAACCCACCCCCAGTAAAAAAAAAAAAAAAAAAAAAAAAAAAAAAAAAAATCTTTTGTGCACTAAGTGTGTATTGCATAATGAGTATTCTTGTAGTTTCTCAAACTCAGTGGTTACCCAAGATCCAGTTCTTAGTTTGACGTTTAATTTGTCAAACCACGTTGTCTAAGTGCAATATATATATATATGGCCATGCCCGTATGCATCACCCGTTTTCAACGAATTCACTGAATCTTACAATTCTATAATATCCCTTTCCACTTAGCTCACTTTATTATAGATGTCATATCTGCTCATCTACAAACTAACGTTTAGTGGGCCGACTTCTATAGCAATGTCAATGACTCCGCTTCCTGTCACTTGCACTTACGTAAGCGTAAGTGGCAACTGCGCATGGCACGCGTGGACATTCACACGCCTTTTTAAAAAAAATTTTCTGTGTGCATGCTACATCCCTGTGTGCACATTACATATGTACATACAAGGCTGTAGCAAACAAAGGATGTGTGGGGTCTGTGTTGTCTGAAACTGTTTAATGTACCTTATACATATTATTATTAGTAGTCGTAGGTCTTTTTTTATGTATTTATCTATTATTATTATTATTTTATTTTATTTATTTACTTTTTTTTTTCTCAAGTACTGACTAAGCGCGTTGGGTTACGCTGCTGGTCAGGCATCTGCTTGGCAGATGTGGTGTAGCGTATATGGATTTGTCCGAACGCAGTGACGCCTCCTTGAGCTACTGAAACTGAAACTGAAACTGTTTAATGATTTCTTTGCCTAATAAAAAGTACTCAGAAGTTAGAACATTAAGGACGTGACTTAGTTTAGTGGAAATCAACACCCACCCTTCAACACATTCAGCCCTGCACCTGAGCCTTACTCGGAGCGTCAAAATTTGTTTCATTAGAACCGTTTTACGTTTCTCCAACATGCATAAACCACACGCAATGGGAACTAGATGTGGAGTGATGGCCTAGAGGTAACGCGTCCGCCTAGGAAGCAAGAAAATCTGAGCGCGCTGGTTCGAATCACGGCTCAGCCGCCGATATTTTCTCCCCCTCCACTAGACCTTTGAGTGGTGGTCTGGACGTTAGTCATTCGGATGAGACGATAAACCGAGGTCCCGTGTGCAGCATGTTCCTGGCAAAATTCTATAGAAAAATCCACTTCGATAGGGAAAACAAATGAAACTGCATGCAGGAAAAAATACAAAAAAAATGGGTGGCACTGTATTATAGTGACGCGCTCTCCCTGGGGAGAGCAGCCCGAATTTCACACAGAGAAATCTGCTGTGATAAAAAGAAATACAAATACAAATACAAATAGATAGATTAGAACTACAATATATATATATATATATCCGGCTGTGTTGACACATGTCAATTTGAAGGGGGGAAAAAAAACCCAGTCAATTTCACAATATATTTTCCGAGTTTTTCTGCATCAAAACGGCAGGGAAGGGAAAAGACCGCTGAGGCTCAAAAGTCATCGAGCGACCAGCTTTCTCAATGACACAGTGGATGCTGTGTTTGTCGTCCTGGGCAGAGCACTGCAGGCACAACAGGCCAGGCCTTGTTTCACTTCGCTGAATGAAAAAAGCAAAAGGTTACTGCACTCGCCTTTGTGTCTCTCACTGACTGGGGAATGAATGGCACACGGCAGTTTCAGTTTTCAGTTTCAGCACCTCGAGGAGACGTCACTGCATTCAGATCAATCAAAACAACACAATACACCACATCTCGGATGAGACGATAAACCCAGGTCCCGTATGCAGCATGCACTTAGCGCACGTAAAGGAACCCACGGAAACAAAACGGTTGTTCCTGGCAAAATTCTGTAAAAAAAAAAAATCCACTTCGATAGGAAAAACAAATAAAACTGCACGCAGGAAAAAGTACAAAAAAAAAGGGTGGCGCTATAGTGTAGTGACGCGCTCTCCCTGGGGAGAGCAGCCCGAATTTCACACAGAGAAATCTGTTGTGATAAAAAGAAATACAAATACAACAAATACAAATCTGGTGGATTTCTTCTTCAGAGTTTTGCCAGGGGGTAACACATTTGTTGCCATGGGTTCTTTTCCAGTGCTCCAAGTGAGTGCTGCTGCATACGGGATCTTGGTTTAACTCACTCCGTACAGCCAGTCCTCTCTTCTCCTCTACACAGAACCCTCGGATGTCCAGTGGGTGTCTGAATGACTCAACCTTTAGCTTCCGTCGTCAGAATTGTGGTATTCTTTGTCAACATTCACATCTTCAGTATAAGAGCCTTCCCCTTGCAATATTTTGATGATGGTAATTGGGGTGAAACGCTGTTAATGTCGTCTCTTTCGCCATTCGTATGGAAAGAGTTAACACCTAATCCAAATGACTGAACACTCAGTTTGATTTTCCAGTCAAATATACATGTGAGGAAGGGCAAGACTGCGCACGATTCCAACCCAGACCCTCACAGACACTGTGTTGGGGAGATAAGCGTCTTAACCATTATATATACCAGCTTCCAACAACAAAGAACTGTAGAACTAAACAGATTTTCAAACTAAAATTGGTAAACAAAAATCCAAAAAAATCAGCAGACCTGTGAGTCCCAACCAGTCCAACATTCTATTGCATGTACACCTCTCACTGCTGCCACAGTTTTCAGTTTCAGCTTCAGTAGCTCAAGGAGGCGTCACTGCGTTCGGACAAAACCATATACGCTACACCACATCTGCCAACCAGATGCCTGACCAGCAGCGTAACCCAACGCGCTTAGTCAGGCCTTGAGAAAAAAGAAAAAGGTGAACAAATAATAGATAAGCTTACATAAATAAATAAATAAATCATAATTATAATATAGAAAAAGGTAGTGGTAATAATAATAAAAAATAAATAAATAAATAAATAAATAAGACAACAATGATGATATGTAAGCAAATAAATGTAAAACATGAAGACACACATTCACACATACACCCACACATGCATAACAGATATGCACCAAACATGCAGTTTCACAGATATGAAAGCACAGTCAAATACATACGAACATACATGAGCTCCAACACACACACACAAACACACACACACCACACACTTTACCCTGCACCTCCTCTACCCCCCTCCTCCACACACTCATTTCCAGTCTACGTATTGCAGCTTCCACAGCACACACACACACACACACACACACGCAAACACACACACAAACACACACACACACACACTCACAGAGATGAACACTTACTTGTACAAGCACACACACATACGCCCATATCTCCCACCCCCAACCCCACACACTAAGGAAGAGAAGAGGGGGGACCCTATGCAGTATACAGAGGACTACAGAAATGTGACCCAGGGGGTGTGACCAGCTTTGACCATTTGAATGGGTGTGCAGTCAGTGAGACAGTGTGATGGGTATGGCTCACTGCGAGCATCAAAAGTGGGTGGTGATTCAGCCACACTGCTTGATAGACGATGTCTGAATGTATTGCTTCCTCTTTTCCTCTCGTCTCTTTCACTAGTTTTTGTAAGGTTTCGAAGCACATGTATACATGTATTTGTTAGCAACAGAAAGTACCGATGACATGTGATTATTGTATTGTAATTGTTATAGCATGTGTTACTTCAGTTTGTGTGTTTTGTGTGTGTGGATATGGTGAACATGCTTGTGAGCGTGTGTACGTGTGTGTGTGTGCTTGCATGTGTGTGTGTGTGTGTGTGTGTGTGTGTGTGTGTGTGTGTGTGTGTGTGTGTGTGTGTGTGTGTGTGAGTGTGTTTGTGTGTGTGTGTGTTAGTGTGTGTTTGTGTGTGTTGTGTGTGTGTGTGTTAGTGTGTGTTGTGTGTGTGTGTGTATACACATGTGTGTGTGCGTATGTGTTAGTGCGTTAGTGTGTGAGTGAGTGTGTGTGTGTGTGTGTGGTGCGCGTGCGTGTGTGTGTGCTGTGTGCTCTGTGTGTGCGTGTGTATGCTGTGTTTGTGCATGTGTGAGTGAGTGTGAGGGCTGTGGTGGTGGCGAACAGGGCTGAGGTTCAATGCTGAAGGAGATGAGAAAGGTGAAAAGGCAAGACTGAATTCTACTGTGCATGGATCGGAATGACTGCCATCGGCCCAATCTGCAATGCATGCATTCATAAGTTAATCATGGCCTAGATCAAATAAACCACCTCTCCTCTACATCCATCTGTCTATCTGTCTTTGTGTGTGTGTGTGTGTGTGTGTGTGTGTGTGTGTGTGTGTGTTTTGAGACAGAGAAAGAGAGAGAGAGCTCGAACTCAAACGTTTTAATGTGCATCGTCCTTGGGCCACAAAACAAGGGAAGCCGTAAGTGCCCTACCTTTGGGGTGCGGTCGGGAAGGGGGCGTCGCTGACAAAAGGGTGAAGTTGCGATTCACTTTTCAAAAGCATTCCAAACAATACTGTTGTTACACTAAGTGACATCATGTAATCCATACAAATACGGAAATATTACCTCATTTGATACTCACATCAATGACAATTTTGGTCTTCAATATAAAAAACACATGATCATATGCAACACGTACACTGTTTCACTACTTAGAAAGTAGGTTGACCATTCGTGATCATGCTTATAAATGGTTAGTTACATGAGACTTCACAGACTTATTCTTAAATAATAAGAGAATAATAATTTTATTATTACATTGGACTCATATTCTTTTTTCTTCTGTTAACTGAATGGAATACATCTCTGGACAAACAATGCATCTGGTGGAT
>NC_134900.1:11677655-11692655 GCF_041734735.1 Babylonia areolata | reverse complement strand
ATTGAAAAGAAAACGATCTGTGTCCATAGGTCTTACTTCTGACGTGAGGTATCCTGAGAAGTCGAGTATCAGAGGAAGAACGGAGCTCGCGAGACGGGGTACAGATATGGAGGAGTTCAGAAAGATACTTGGGGCCAGATCCGTTGACTGCAGAAAAGGTCAGAGTGGACAGCTTATAGTCTATTCGATCAGAAACAGGCAACCAGTGGAGAGACTGAAGGAGAGGAGAAACATGGTCAACGATGATACCAGGAATGAAAATAATGACTGATGGCTTCTTGGGCATGTCGATTTGTTGTAAGCAGTGCCCTAAGCAAAAATTTATCAAATTCATAAACACACACACTGACACAGCGTGTGATGCACACACATACAGTGACACAAAAAGTTGACACACACACACACACACACACACACACATACACACACACAAAGTACACACACACATACACACACACAAAGTACACACACCCGTGCGCGCGCGCGCACACACACACACACACACACACACAAATGCATAGGCATACATGCCCAGTATGCCTGAAATCTATAATACATAAATTTATATAATAAAAAGAAACAATATTTATAATACAAATAAAGCAACAAATAAACAAAAGCAGCAGGAAGTGTGAACTGGCTGAACCTGACGTCTAGCCACAATGACTGGACTCAGTCCTAACTCAACTGCGGCGGGGGGGCATAGGGGTGGTTAGGTGGGAGGTGGGGGTGGGGGGGTATCTGAGTTCTGACTGACCAAAACTTGTCTCTGTGCTTTAATTGCTACCACCGAACTTTTCCGGTCTTCGACAATGAATCTATCAGTCGATCGTAGAATGCGAGCACCTCGATCTCCTTACCCACTCACTCCCCACACACCCCCACCCCACATCCCCACCCCGAAAGCAAATCAGTACGCGAGCACGCTACATGCTTTGTGTCGCCGTTGTTTTGACAACATGGACGTGTGAAAAAGCGCGTGAGCGACTTTTAGTTTTACAACAGTAGTGCGAAGTGTCACACTTTTTCTTCCACAAATGTGTCATTACGTCAGCCAAAAAACACCTCAAACAGGAGTGCGTCAGAGGCTTCAAAACTTGACCAAAGCTGCTCTAACATACTTCAAAACAGGACAATAACCCCCCAAAATTGCTTTCAAAAAGTCTTACCTGAAGTGAACACGTCAAGTTTAGAGCGAAATTTCCGGCGTTGCGGTGTGTGTGTTATTCCCACTTGGCTTTGTGCGAATCAATATTCTGGTCACATGACCGACATGTGACACATAGACCCCTCAGCGCACTGACGGCTGCACTTCTCTTTTCAAGCCGAAATTTGACAAGTTTGGGCTGGTATCTGTAGCACAGCATGAAATCAACGAGCAGCTACAGTGTGTGTTTCATCACTGTGTTTAAGTTATTTAACGGTTTGGGGCGTAAAAAGAAAATGAATGAAATAAATCAACAAATACAACCTGACAGGGGAAACTACCCAAGGCTCGCAGAGATGAAACTTGTGCATTGTAAGGTTATTCCCCCTATACTGCTCTCCCTCGTTGACTCCGTTTCAGCGTCTCTCTCAAAATTATGCATTGTGAAAGGCAAGAACTTGTTAAGAGAGAGAGAGAGAGAGAGAGAGAGAGAGAGAGAGAGAGAGAAGAACCCAAAAAACGAAACGATGCTTTTAATTATTCAGGGATATATGTTCTGCATCATTCGTCAGCACGTATTCTTCAACCTTTCAACTCAAGGTAGCCTTTTCTTCTTCTTTTTTACTTCTTCTTTTTTTTTTCTATAATGGATTAGAATCGCAACAATGCTGATCATATACTTTTGCGTTCTGTCCTTTATATATTAGGACACGGATACGATTATAATATGAAATAGATGTATGTGTCAAATAAATCTAAAGCAAGGCGTAACTATTATTTTTGTTGTTAGTTGTGTTGTTGCTGCTGCCGGCTACTGACTTGTTGTCCACTGACAATGAAATTTTCAATCTGTGTGTGTGTGTGTGTGTGTGTGTGTGTGTGTGTGTGTGTGTGTGTGTGTGTGTGTGATTTTTGTGTATTTCTCTCTCTCTCTCTCTCTCTCTTTAAATCAAATTCTGATGGCTCATTTATTTCATGACCACTGAATCAGACCAGCACAGCAGGCTTCAGGCTGCAACAGAGTCACTGTCACAGGGCCTGCCGGAGTGATAGAGCACGGGTCGACAGCCAGTCTTCATTCCCGGCCGGGGCCGTGAAGGGTCACCGCGGTCAGGCCGGCCGGGAGAGCTCCCCACTGCGGCAGCATCTGGTCCGTGCTTGCTCAGTCTGTACCGCGGTGTCTTTTGGTACGGGTGTTGCAGCCTATATTCGTCAGTACCCTCGTTGTTGTTTTGTTTTGTTTTGTTGTTGTTGTTGTTGTTGTTTTACCCCGGGGTCAAATCTGGTTCGTCGAGATTATGAGGAAGACAAACCTGGAATGACACATGGGGGGTGAATTTTATGTGGTCAGAATCCCCCCCCTCCCCCCCCCTCCCCGCTTTAAGTAGACTGCAGTCTGGAATAACACCCGGGGGGGTGGGTGGGGGGGTAACTTTTAATCACTGAGTCAGAACTCACCTGCCCCTCCCCCCCCCCCCCCACACACACACCCTCCATAGTAATGGCTATGGGAGGGAGGGGGGTGGGGGGGCAATTCTTAGCCGGCTTGCTTGAAATGACCCCCCAGAGCCGGGTAAATTTGACCCAGTTAGAATCAAACCCAGGCTATTGAAATAGAACACCCCAATCCCCTCCCCCCCCCCTCCAGTCCCCCTCCCCCACGTTTGTTTCCAATAGGATGTAATGGTGAGGGAGATGTGGGTAGGGGAGACTGCATGGGGCGTCAGTCAGTACTAAAAGCTGGTCAAGAACTGACAACGCCCTTCCATTCTAAATAGCTTGATGAAACCCGTACTGTACACAGGGGGGAGGGGGGGGGGGTATTTCTAACATGGGAAGGGGGCGTGGGTCGATCTTTGACCACGCTGAAATAACCGCCGGGGGTTATTCGAAGCTAGCCCAGAATGACTCCGGGATATAAAAAAAAATATTAAAAAAATAAAAAAATAAATAAAAAAAAACAACAACAAAAAAAAACCGGCAGGGCGGGAGTTTGACGCTCTTACACCGGTTTCCCAGAAAAAAAAAAAAAAAGCCTGTGTTGGACAGCTTCCACACCTTGCTCACATCTGTCTCTTCGCTTCCTGTCGAGTTCCTGCTAAAAAAAAACACCTACAGGCACGTCACAATCCATTACTGGATATACCATGTTATGTACGCGGCGCGCCTCCAAGCATGCCGGCGCTTTGGTCTTTTTGTTGGTTCCAGACTCCAACATGATGCCGGCCGAACAACTTGACCTGAAGGGCGTACACCATATAGGTCGTTAAACTTTACCGTTCCCCCTTTATGTTGGTAGTTCCAGCCCGTGTATTTATCTCCAGGCTAGACGGGCTCAATAGCCGAGTGGTTAAAGCGTTGGACTGTCAATCTGAGGGTCCCGGGTTCGAATCACGGTGACGGCGCCTGGTGGGTAAAGGGTGGAGATTTTTACGATCTCCCAGGTCAACATATGTGCAGACCTGCTAGTGCCTGAACCCCCTTCGTGTGTATATGCAAGCAGAAGATCAAATACGCACGTTAAAGATCCTGTAATCCATGTCAGCGTTCGGTGGGTTATGGAAACAAGAACATACCCAGCATGCACACCCCCGAAAACGGAGTATGGCTGCCTACATGGCGGGGTAAAAACGGTCATACACGTAAAAGCCCACTCGTGTGCATACGAGTGAACGCAGAAGAAGAAGAAGATCTCCAGGCTACTGTGCGGTGCAGAAAATCATCCAAGGTCCTGTTCCGGCCTTGACGGCCGTCAGTTTGCCGTCTTCACACAGTGCTTGTCAAATTTAGATTGATTGTCCCCACCTGTCTGTCTTTCTGCCACTATCTGTCTGTCTGTCTGTCTGTCTGTCTCTCGTGGACTGAAGATCTGGACATGATGTTCTGGTTGTCACGGTGACAGCCTGAGTTTTGTCGGTGGGAGGTGAAGAATTGGGGCGTGCATGCGTGCACGTGTATGTGTGGAGAGGTGTGTGCGCGCGTGTGTGTATATATATATATATCAGTACATCTATATATATATATGTGTGTGTGTGTGTGTGTGTGTGTGTGTGTGTGCCGCGTGTTTGTTTGTGTGTGTGTGTGTGTGTGTGTATGTGTGTGTGTGAGTGAGTGAGCGCGCGCACGCACAGTGTATGTACGTGACGTGTATGTGTACACTGTGTGTGTGTGTGCGCGCGTATGTCAGTGTAAAATGTATGTTCGTGACATGTATGTGTACATGTGTGTGCGCGCGCGCGCGTGTATGTAAAATGATATTTTCAGTGCTTCACACATTTCTGTCAAACCTGAATCAAGCTTTAAGCAACAAATCTTTATTTATTTTCTTTCCTTTTTTTTCTTTTTTTTTTTCTTTTTTACCAAGACAGTCAAGGACGATGTACAATCAATACAGAACAATGATAGATTATAGAAGATTAAAATGATAATAAACAACGCTTATACAGAGATTCACAGAGCACAGCCTCACGCTGACACGAGCATGAACAGAACTATGACACTGACGGAACAATACTGACAAACAAATCAGTGAACAAGCTGCAGGCACATTGAGAGGATAAAGCACAAATGCCTTTTGACGAAAAGGATCACATGTTTCTGTAGGTTGTCAGTGAAAGAGGCCGCTGTAGAGGGAATGAGGACAGACAGACAGACAGACAGACAGAAACACATAAAGAGAAAAACAGAGACAGATATACAGAGGGAACACAGAGAGACAGACAGACAGACAGAGAACACCATACCAACAAACCAGGATTCACAGCACAATGCGGTATAAATACACACACACACACACACACACACACAAAAAAAAGATCAAAATAAATACATTACCACATGTGTTCTTTTTTTTTTCCGAAAGAAAGTAAAACGTGTCTCAGAATGCGCTCTTTTTTTTCTTTTTTTTCTTTTCCTTTTTTTTCCTTTTTTCTTTTTTTTTTCTCCATTTTTGACATTAATGCAAACGACAAAGAGCAAAGACAGAAGAAAAAAAAAAGGATCGGACAAGACAGAGAAGTTTAGTGTTCAAATCAAACTCTCAAAAAAAAAAAAAAAAAAAAAAAAAGCTCAGTAATGATATCCAAAGATCAGTACTGTCTTCCGCCTTTTGCTTGCTCCTGTTTCTGTCGACGACTGAAAACGATATCTGTGACAAGAGAATTGTATCAAAACGGAAACAGAGCTAGGTGGGCTACGAATTTGCATGTAGTGTGATATTTTCGATATCCTTCTTCGATATCACACTGATCTCACTGAAACGTCTTCTCCGGTCATAGGTTCTACCGAGTTCAGTTCAGATTCTCTGACAGAAGGCCGCAGTCACTGTGGTCGGACTAATCCTTAAACGCTACACCACATCTACTAAGCAGATGCCTGACCAGCAGCGTAACCCGACGCGGTTAGTCAGGCCTTGAGGAAAATAAATAAACAAAATGAATTAATAAATTCATCCGATTGGCTGATAAATGAACAAACTGATTGATTAGTTAATCATCTATCAAAGGGGCGTGTAACTGGCCACGTGTCATATTATATGCAGACGGAGGAACAATGCAGGCATTACATACACCTAAACACTGATTCAACTGAGTAAAGCGGCTGACCTCAGTTTTCTCCATTAAATTTCTGGCCAAGGATTTCAGTTTCAGTTTCACCTTCACTTTCTCAAGGAGGCGTCACTGCGTTTGGACAAATCCATACACGCTACACCACATCTGTTGAGCAGATGCCTGACCAGCAGCATAACCCAACGCGCTTAGTCAGGCCTTGAGTGCATGCTTACATATTTGTGTACCTATGAAAGTGGATTTCATTTTACGTAATTTCGCCAGAGGACAACACTCTCGTTGCCATGGGTTCTTTTTCAGTGCGCCAAGTGCGTGCTGCACACGGGACCTCGGTTTATCGTCTCATCCGAAAGACTAGACGCTCAGTTTGATTTTCCAGTCAATTTTAGGAGAAAGGGCGAGAGCGGGATTCGACCCCACACCCTCACGGACTCTCTGTATTGGCAGCTGAGCGTCTTGACCATTCTGCCACCTTCCTCCAAGGATTTCAACTCCCGTGAAGTCTATTTTCTCTCGGGCAAAGCTGTTGATTCACATTCTAACAACAACAACAACAAAAACCTATAAAAAAAAAATAATAATAATAATAATAAAAACCCATCAGATCGCACTGTGAGCTTGATGTGCTGTCACCGAACGCGTCGAAAATGTCCGGGACGAAAAAAAATTAAAAAAAAAAAAAAAAAATTAAAAAAAAAAAACGTGGCATGAAAAGAAGAAGGTCTGTCCCCTGGCTCAAAGGGCTTAGTTGAAAAATAAACAGCTACGACCAAGAATGAACTATGCCTGGGCCTCATCACAGCACACGAAACGGAACCCCCAACCCAGCAGACAGACAGCCAGCCAAAACTCACCCTCCTCGAACAACGCAACCGAGCCAAGACGTTGGCTACCCAGCACTGAACAACGATCAACTTGGGTCTGAATATGAAGGAGGCATCGAGCCAGAAGGTCGTTCAGCCCAACTCCCAACAACAATGAGCTATTTTTAGACCGCGAATTCCAGCAGGCACAGAAACATCATCATCTTATTATACCGCAGTTTTCTTCCGGGTTGAAAACTGTTATCACCCTGCAGCTTTTTAACTCACACAGTACGGCCAGTCCTCTCTTCTCCTCTACACAAACCCCTCGGATGTCCAGTGGGTGTCTGAATGACCCAACCTTTAGCTTCCGTCGTCAGAATTGTGGTATTCTTTGTCAACATTCACCTCTTCAGTATAAGAGCCTTCCGCTTGCAATAATTTGATGATGGTAACTGGGGTGAAACGCTGTTAACGTCGTCTCTTTCGCCGTTCGTATGGAGAGAGTTTAAAAAAAATTTTTTTTTTTTTTAATCAACTGTGTTGTCTCTGAATACGAGCACAAGTCGGAACGACTACGAACTGTACACCATGATTATAGTAATTATCTGTTCACCACTGGGAGGCTTGACAGTTACCTTCACTTCACCACTGGAAGGGATTCTTGTGTCTCCCAGTGCCTAGCGTCGCCAGTCTGGTGTTCAGCTAATCCCAGTCTGAAAAGATGTTCAGAACTTACGTAGTAAGGATTCCAGTGTGAATAATTATAGTGCTTCTTTTATGATTTAGTGATGATTCTTCTCTCTCTCTCCCTCTCTCTTGAGAAAGAAGCAAAGAAGGAAATCAACAATGTACACAATCTCTCTCTCTCTCGAGTGTGATGTGCATGAACGTACATATACTATGTACGCACATGTACACGTGTATGGATATGTATATGCACAAGCTTATATATGTTACAAAGTTTGTGATCATAACTTGCATTACCATGCAGCAAAGTATCTTTCTGTGGTGACTATGACTTTGTAACCACCCTCAATGACATGGGGCTGTGGCCTATTCATTAAACGTTTCAGAGTTCAGAGTTCTCTCTCTCTCTCTCTCTCTCTCTCTCTCTCTCTCTCTCTCTCGTTTTCTGTTGTCGTGGCTTATTCTGTTGAAATGGATGCAGAATTTCACTTTATCATGTTCTATTTTGAGAGTAAGCCGTCGTCATGCAGATAAAAAAAGATCATTTGTGGGTATGATTAATAAAGTTGTATCACAGACGGCAGAAACACCAGTTATTCTTTGGACGTAAAACTGTATGTTAGCATCCTCAATATAAGACTGATACTACAGACAGCATTCTGTTCTAAACAACTCCAACCAAACAAACTTGACCTTAAGGGTGTAGACGCCAACAGGTCGTTAAACTCCAACAACGAGCATTCTGTGAAAACGCTTTAAAATTATATATATATATATATATATATATATATATATATATATATATATATATATATATATATACGTTGGCAGCTGAAAGGTTAGACCGATACCCCCATCGCCTTCCCCAACTCCAGTTACAGGACAAAGCTTCACACACACACACACACACACGCATGCACGCACGCACGCACACACACACACACGCACACACACACACACACACACACACACAGTAGTAACAATAAAGACTTTTGTGTTGAAAAAGCTGCTCTAGGCATCAGCATTTTGTATACATGTACATGCACTCATGTCGATGCATGCATACAGTAAGTCCAAGAGTGTGCTGCTGCTGCGTTCTTGTTCGCTAAAGACTAAACAGTGAAGTAATTTTCCTGATCAGTCAATTACTACGTACACACAATAACGTTACAGGCACTGACAATAACTACAAACACTACACTCTGACTGACTGTCTCCACTAGCAGTGAGAAGTGCAGATCAGTGGCTGTAGATCAAAACGGTAAATGCACAGCCGGCTTTGCCACAAGACATGGTTTGCAAGGCACCTTTGGATAAGGAGAAAAGGACTAAGGTGTTGTTGTTTTTTGTTTCTTTTGTTTGTTTTTTGCTTTTGTTCTTCATTTCGTTACTTGCTTACGTTTGTAGGCTATTTCAAGTCGTTCCTGGATTATGATACTGTACAAACACACACAAAACGTTTAACAACAGCTGTAATATACGAGGTTAGAAGTTCTCTTCTGCTACTGGTAACCATAAAGGCCTAACCCATTACTTGGGGGGGCTAGTTGTCCTTTGGGAACCATCCCAGCGCCGACTGTCCTAAACCCCTCTTGGCCGAGAGAGTGGGGGATTTAACTTGGGCAAGACACTCTCCACTAAAATAAAAAAAAATTCTAGCCCAGATAGTCGGGACAGCAGTTACCTCCTCTGCTGTTCTGATGGTCATTGTCGAACACGACTGACTATCATAGATACAACCCAAGTACTACCTGCCGCATGTGGGGGGAGTGAAGCCAACAAGAGAACCCCATCTGGAGACGGATGGGCTCCACCGGCCAGATTTGAACTGACTGCCCAACCCATGAAGCTCTACGGCGTCAAACCTGGCCAGGGGGCACAGAGCTACAGGCGCAGCTTTGGGGAGACCGCCACGACCTGGAGAAGACCGTGGGTTACATCGTGGCGACAGGGGTGACCGTCTGACGCAGCCAAAACATCGAACGCAGAAGAAGAAGAAGAAGAAGAAGAAGAAGAACTGACTTGCCCAAGACACGTCGCATCCGGAGAGAAAAGTGAAGCGAAACTGCGTTGGTATAACAAGATCTAATGGACTTGCTATAACAATCCTCCAAGGAAACGAATGAAGGATGGAGACGTGGGGGGAGGGGGGGGGAGGGCAGGGGAGGGGGAGAGGGAGGGAGGGGGAATCACGAAAACCATTTTGCAGACATCTAGTCTTTGATAGACAACCGATAGACCTGGCAGTCCCAGGATCTGGTGAACAGTTCTTCTGTGCCGCGGCGCCCCAATGACTCCTGAGAGCTAGGAAGGAGAAGAGGAGGAGGGGAAGAAGAAACCCTGTTTGTCGAAACAACTCCATGTTATTAACAAATAGTAAAGAGTGGTAACTCTCTCCATTCACAAGGTACACAACTTCAAGTCAGTGCTGCTTTCCGCGGCTACCGATTCAGCTAGCACACAGGTAAAGTGGCTTTACTATTTGTTAATTATTTCATCTCCATGCCTAATTGTTTGTTCAACTCCATGTTATGTTGAGTAAAGTCTTGTCTAGAAGGTTCTTTCCAAATACGGGACTAAGTTTGCCACTCCCTACCCCCAACACACACACACGCACGCACATACACACACACACGCACGCAGACACACGCTTTTGTTTTAAAATTAGAATTATTCATAACAATAAAGACTTTTTTTCTGTAAAGCTGCTTTAAACATGAGCATTTTCTAAGTATAAGCAGACATGCTGATACGTGTATAAATGCGCACTTAATGATATACTCTCTCTCTCTCTCTCTCTCTCTCTCTCTGCTTGTCTCACTGTATGCTTGTCCGTCCGTCTCTCTGTCTCTCAGCTATGCTGTACCCTGCCGCATTGTGTGATACATAATATCGGTACTATTAACTTTGTGTTTTCTTTGTTCTGACTTGAATTTCAAAATGTTTTCATATCATTGTGTTTTGTGGAAGGATACGGTGAGCAGAGAGATAAGATATGCAGGCCTGCTACAAATAATAATAAAAAAAAAAAACGGCCATCAGAGAGTGCAAATAATCATAATAATAATAATCATAATGGATATTTATATAGCGCGTTTCTCCAGAAATAGTGCTCAAAGCGCTTTACATTTCGTTCCTCACCCTCCGCCTCCCCATCAGTACTCCTCTCCACCCGCACCCTTCCTACCTCCCCCACACCCCACACACACGGAAGCATGTGCCAGAAAACACGCACACAACTGAACATTGGAAACCACCCACCCACCCACCCATGGCACCCTCCTGTCAAAATGATATCTACAAAAGCTCTGTTCCACAAACTATACTCCTGGGACTACTGCTACCACGTAGAGATAGATATAAGAATAACAATAATCACAACAGTAACAATGACAGCAATAACAATAAAAGGCAGTTACAGTGATAGAAATATGACACAAATACATCATTTCAATACACAGACAATTAAACAACGGATGGAGAGAGAAAAAAACAAAAACAACAACAAACAAACACATGCGCAGTGAATCAGTCAACCATTGTCTGTGGTGGGTGTTAGATGAGGAGGGGGGAGGGGGGTGTGGGTCAGCGGGAATAAAGACAATAAGATAAAGTTCCGTATACAGAAACATAGCAAATAGAAACACCACCATCAACAAAGACCATGTCACACCATAACACCAAAAAAAAAAAAAAAAAAAAAAAAAAAAAAAAAAAACGACTGCACATAAGCTGCATATTTCATTTTATTGTATTTTTATTTTTATTTTTTATCATAGCGCTCAGGTTTTACAGACGCTTTTGCCAATTCTTGAACACAAAAACGGGGTATCTCTGAATGTCAAAAACGTAAGTATATAACAGCTGTGAGCATACAGATATTATCAGCAAAAGGTGAAGAAGGAGGAGGAGGAAAATGATGGAGAGAAGGATGGGAATAAAATGAATGGGGAAGCCATCAAAACGAAACGGAAGAAACACAATGATCGGCACAAGCGATCACACACAAAGAAAAGACGTACAAAAAAAATATATATATATTAAAAAATTATTTTTAAAAAAAAGTGCACACCAAGATGTCCAAACGACACCTTTATTGCATCCAGTTATGAAGACAAAAAAAAAAAAAAAAAAAAAACCAGCAACACAGCAACAACAACAACAACAACAAAAAAAGGTGGGTATCATCTTGTCCACAGTTCCATAGATTCAACAAAGCACAGAAAAATGTCCACGGCTGCTTCACACAGCAGTCGAGTCAGTCAGCCGATGATTCGCCAAGTGCCGGTTTATTCCTGTCCTGGTCACGGGACACGTGAGACAAAAAAAAAAAAAAAAAAAAATTCTTATATGGTGAATACTAATAATGACGATGATGGAGTAATAACAACAATAATGATACGATGATAAAGTTAAAATAATAAAACAATGAAACATAATGACACGATAATAGTGTTAAAAAAACAACAACATTCAAACAAAAGAGAGAGACAGAATTGTCACTGACCAGTCACTCACAGCATTAATATATGTATTATATATTACCTTTAAAAGCAACACAGTCCATGACTAAACAGTGTGAAAAAATAACAAAGCAAAGAAAGCAGCAAATTCAATAACTAGTTAATACTGTGGAAGAATGACCAACAACCAACAACAACAACAATAACAAAAACCAAGACAGTCGATGACTAATTTACACACTGAAAGAATAACATAAAAAAAATAGCAACATACTAAAAAAAAAAAAGTTAAAAAAAAGGGACAATCAGTTTCAGTTTCAGTAGCTCAAGGAGGCGTCACTGCGTTCGGACAAAACCATATACGCTACACCACATCTGCCAAGCAGATGCCTGACCAGCAGCGTAACCCAACGCGCTTAGTCAGGCCTTGAGAAAAAAAAGGTGGGGGGGGTGGAATGAATAATAGATAAGCTTACATAAATAAATAAATAATAATTACAATATAGAACAAGAAAGGCAAGGCCTTCAAGACTCACTTGTGATACACTTTTTAAAAAATCCAAGTTTTTATGTATTGAGTATAATGCATTTACTGTTATATTTATATTTTTTGTATTCTCTAAACTCGGCACTTTGATCTGATATTTGACCCAACAAAGGATCTGTCATTATTATCATTTTTTGTTCAAACAGGAACTTCTTTTGCTAAGCATGGAAGTTTTATTTATTGCAAACGGTTTGGTGAGGATAGCAGAACAAGGGAAATTACTCTGCTGGGGAACTTAGTTTGCTTTAAACTGATCTTTCTCATCTTAAACATTACATTTTGAAATTATACTCAATACATAAAAAGCTTGGATTTTTTTTAAAAAGTGCATCACAAGTGAGTCTTGAAGGCCTTGCCTCTCTTGTTTCAAAATGTAATGTTTAAGATGAGAAAGATCAGTTTAAAGCAAATTAACTCCACTCGCATTACAGAGTAATTTCCCCTTTTTACTATCTGAACCAAAACGTTTGCAAAATAAATAAAAATTCCATGCTTAGCAAAAGAAGTTCCTGTTTGAACAAAAAATGATAATAATGACTGCTCTAGCTGTTGGGTCAGAATATCGGATCAAAGTGCCAAGTTTAGAGAATACAAAAAATATAAATATAACAGTAAATGCACTTTGCATATAATTAGGCTTCATTCTTTATTTTTTTGTGCCAATCCCAGAAGCGCAATATTGTTTTAGACAAGATGACTGGAAAGAACTGGATTTTTCCTATTTTTATGCCAAATTTGGTGTCAACTGACAAAGTAGTTGCAGAGAAAATGTCAATGTTAAAGTTTACCACGGACACACAGACACACAGACACACACACACACACACAGACAACCGAACACCGGGTTAAAACATAGACTCACTTTGTTTACACAAGTGAGTCAAAAAGGTAGACAATCTACTCAGAACTGTGACGAAAATGACCCGACCACAAAAACAAAACAGTCAATGACTAATCAACACATTGTGCCATGCGCGACCGGAATCAGAAGAATTTGAAAAAAAAAAAAAAAAATTTTTTAAAAGAGCTAGCTTAGACTACATAATCAACAAAACAAAATACACCCAAAGGAGTGGATACTGGAGAGCTCTACTAAATATATAATACACCACCATCAACCAAGCATTGTCTGACGAAAAGAAAAAGCAGAGACACATAAGGAGAAGAAGAAGAAGAAGAAGAAGAAAAAAAAAGAAGAGTGCCACACATCAGAACCTAACAGTACCAAACAGTATCAGTATCAGTAGCTCAAGGAGGCGTCACAGCGTTCGGTCAAATCGTAAACCCAACGCGCTTAGTCAGGCCTCGAGAAAAAAAAAAGCACAAAACAAACAAACAAACAAACAAAAAACAATCAAAATTAAACAACAAAATAAATAGATAAATAAAATAAAATAAATAAATAAGTTCCTAACAACGCAGTACAGGTTTCCCGAAGTGTTGACCCAACTGGCAACGATGAACATCTGATATGGTTGATGAGACTAATCAATTACTGAATGGTGGTGGTGGTGGTGGTGGCGGTGGTGAGGAGGAGGAGGAGGAGGAGGAGGAGGGGCTAGACAAGTGCAGGATGCGATTGATTATTGATTATTCTTTCAAAATGAGAAGAATGATTTAATATTGTTTGACCAAAAACAAAACAAAAAAAAAAGGACAGATTGTGGGTTGGAGGAGGGGGGTTGGGGGGGGGAGGGCTGGGGGGGGAGGGGAGGTGCTGGGGGGAGGGGAGGGGGGGGGGAGGGCGTGAGGGGCTGGGGGGGGGTGGGGGAGGGCGTGAGGGGCTGGGGGGGGAAGGGCGTGAGGGGCTGGGGGGGGGGGGGGGGCAGGAGTGAAACTAGACAAACCCTCCCCGGTGACCATACGTCTAGGGAACAAAAGGAAGAAGAAGAAGATGATGATGATCAAGATCAAGAAGAAAAAGAAGAAGAGTAACAGGAGGAGGAAGAAGAAGAAGAAGAAGAAGACGAAGACGAAAGACACCAAGTTGTTTTCAACAATATAAATAAAATAAATAAATAAATAAGAAAACACCCCCCCAAAAAAGAAACCCAACAAGAAAACAACAACTAAAACCAACCAAACAAATAAACAAAAAAAATTCGCCAGCAGGATGACAGCTCATCACTCAATCAAGTCCAGTCCAGTCAAACACGGCGATGATGATGATGATGACGATGAAAAAAAAAATTTTTTTTTTAAAGACAAGGAGATGAAAGGGATGAAGAACGAAGGTAGAGAAGAGAGAGAGAGAGAGAGAGAGAGAGAGAGAGAGAGAGAGAGAGAAATGTGGATGGGGGACGCATGGAAGAGAAGGAGGGATAAGGGATGGATGGAGCAGGGAGGAGGAGGAGGAGAAGAAGAAGAAGAAGGAAGAGGAGGAAGAGGAAGAAGAGGAGGAGGAAGAGGAAGGAAGGAAGGACTTCATTGCCGGCGGCAGATGATGACGGGCACAGAGGAGTGATGGGCCACGTAGTCGCTGACGCTGCCCAGGAAGGCCCGCTTGATCTTGCCCAGGCCGCGCGTGCCGCACACGATCATGCACGCGCCCTCGTCGTTGGCCGCCTTGATGATGGCCTCCCCTGGCTTCCCCTTGCCCTTCCGGATCCGGCCCGTTATCTGGGAGAACAGGGATATAATGTGATGTGATATAATGATAAATGATGATAATAATCAGTATCAGTATCAGTAGCAGTAGCTCAAGGAGGCGTCACTGCCGCGTTCGGTCAAATCCATAATATACGCTACACTACATCTGCCAAGCAGATGCCTGACCAGCAGC
>NC_134900.1:11647655-11667655 GCF_041734735.1 Babylonia areolata | reverse complement strand
AGGAAGGAAGGAGGGGAGTTCGCAAGCAAGGGAGATTGATAGAAAGAAGGAGAGAGAAAAAAAGGACAGACAGACAGAAAGAAAGAATTAGCATGGCTAAGAGCTAGCTATCTTATCTGAATCTATAATATTCTCGTATACAGCTGAACACAAAAGGAAGGAAGGCAGAAAGAAAGAAAGGAAGGAAGGAAGAAGGAAAGAAAGGAAAGAAGAAAGAAAGGAAAGAAGGAAGGAAAGAAAGGAAGGAAAAGGAAAGAAAGAAAGGAAGGAAGGAAGGAGGGAAAAAGAAAGGAAGAAAGAAAGGAAGGAAGAAAGAAAGAAAGGAAGGAAGAAAGGAAGGAAGGAAGGAAAGAAAGGAAAGAAGAAAGGAAGGAAGGAAGGAGGAAAAAAGAAAG
Organism: Babylonia areolata; assembly: GCF_041734735.1. NCBI lineage: Eukaryota > Metazoa > Mollusca > Gastropoda > Neogastropoda > Buccinidae > Babylonia > Babylonia areolata. The sequence continues at coordinate 11,667,260 of NC_134900.1, read as the reverse complement.
GAAGGAAGGAAAGAAGAAGGAAAAAACAAAGAAAGGAAGAAAGAAAGAAAGGAAGGAAGGAAGGAAGGACGAAACAAAGAAAGAAAGAAAGGGAAAAGACAGACAGAAAGAATGGTGTATTTTCTTTTCCTCTGAACAAAAGTAAAATATCTTCTTTTTTCTTCTTTCTTTCTTTCTGGTTTTTTTCCCCCTCTCTTGTGCTAGTCATCTTGTTCTCATGTGCAGACGCGTTACACGAGCTTGCATGTGTGTATGTATATGTGTGTATCTGTCATCGTAAGTATGCGTGACTTCACGTTTGTCTTGATTCGGTTTATGTATGTACGCGTCCTATAGCGGAAACAACAAACGAAAAACAACAAAAACAAGAGAGGCAAGGCCTTCAAGACTCACTTGTGACTGAGAGTAAAACACACAAGCTTTTTATGTACTGACTATAATTTCAAAATGTAATGTTTAAGATGAGAAAGATCAGTTTAAAGCAAATTAAGTCTCCTAGCATTAATTACAGAGTAATTTCCCTTCTTCACTATCTGCACCAAAACGTTTGCAAAATAAATAAAACTTCCATGCTTAGCAAAAGAAGTTCCTGTTCGAACAAAAAATGATAATAATGACTGCTCTTGTTTTTGGGTCAGAATATCAGATCAAAGTGCCAAGTTTAGAGATTACAAAAAATATAAATATAACAGTAAATGCAGTTTGCATATAATTAGGCTTCTTTTTTTTTTTTTTTTTTGGTGCCCATCCCAGAGGTGCAATATTGTTTTAAACAAGATGACTGGAAAGAACTGATTTTTTCCTATTTTTATGCCTAATTTGGTGTCAACTGACAAAGTATTTGCAGAGAAAATGTCAATGTTAAAGTTTACCACGGACACACAGACACACAGACACACACACACACACACACACACACACACACACACACACACACACACACACACACACAGAGAGAGAGAGAGAGAACCAAACACCGGGTTAAAACACAGACTCACTTTGTTTACACAAGTGAGTCAAAAACAAAACCAAACAAAAACCAAAACCAAACAAACCATTTTTATACATTATATCAGAATGAATGTATGATAATATGGTGTAAAATTATTAACCCGCTGACTGCCGATGGCCGATCCTTGGTGGAGTAAGGTCAGTACAGCCTGGTTTTGAAGCTGCGGTTACTGCTTTCGTGTGCTTATCAATAGTGTAACCGATTTTTGCCGAACAAGAAGCAAGGCAATCCCGAAAGGAAAGGGTCCAAATTTAGGGCAGTGACACGACAGCCTTTGCTGTCTTACCTAAGTGACGTGACAGTCCTTCACGTACCGGAACGAACATAGTCGACAGAGGCAGTGAAGGGGTTAAAGAGAAGACCTCTTTGTGACACTGTGTTGAACTTGTAAACCCAAAGATGGAATTTAAAGAAACAAGGAAAAGAAAGAAAGAAAGAAGGCTGAGAAAAGAAAGGAAGGAAGGAAGGAAGGACACAAGTAAGCAAGAGAGGGAGAACGAAAGAAAGAAGGAAAATGACAGACAGACAGACAGACAGACAGACAGAAGGATGAAGAAAGGAAGCTAGCAAGACAAGGAAGCTAGGAAGTAAGCAAGAAAGAAAGGAAGAAAGAACGACAGAAAGGAAGAAAGAAGTGAAGAAAGGAAGAAAGAAAGACAGAAAGAAAGAGAGAAAAGAAAGGAAGAAAGAAAGAAAGGAAGGAAGGACCAAGGAAAGAAAGAAAGGAAGGAAGAAGGAAAGAAAGGAAAGAAGGAAGAAAGGAAGAAAGAAGGACAGAAAGGAAGAAAGAAAGAAAGAAAGAAAAAAAGAAAAGAAAGAAAGGAAGATAGAAAGAAAGAAAGGAATGAAAGAAAGAAAGGAAAAAAGACAGACAGAAGGAATGAAAGAAAATGAAAAAGAAAGTGGTCACCCTGATCGACAGTGTTAAGAAGATAATTGAAACAAACATATGTATCAATCAATAAGTACATAAATAGATAATATGAGGAGAAGGGCTTTGAAATCCAGTCAGAATTTTACTGACATAGATCCTTTGGGACGGATATCAATTCAGGGGGGAAAAAAAGAAAAAAAAAAGATATATATATATATATATTGTATACATCAAAACAATGAAATCTAGAGAGTACAATACAACGCAGAACAGTATAATGATACACAGTACAGTTCAGCACATCCCATAACACAGCATCTATCTATCTATCTATCTATCTACACACACACACACACACACACACACACACACACACACACACACACACACACACACACACACACACACACACACACACATCACACACACACAAACCCTAATATAACCTGTGGTATCATCTTATTATAGCGTATCATACCTCATCTTAAAGTACCATCAACTACAATTTCTTATGTAGACTTCGTCAGCCAGACAAACAAACAGTTGGACAGAGGGTTAGAGAGACAGACAGACAAGTGGACAGACAGACAGACAGACAGACAAGTGGACAGACAGACAGACAGACAGGGGTGGATACTCACTAGCCTCTCCGATTTCCTGGTCGTCGTGGTCAGTGCAGTGGAGAAGAACGACGAAGAAGTCGGGTTTGTGAACATAGTCCCTGTACCCTGAAACACACCACATAATATCTATATACTATGCGCGCATGTGTGTGTATGCGTGTGTATGCATGCGCGCTCGCGTGTGTGTCTATGTGAGAGGGGAGAGAGAAAAAAAGAGAGAGATAGAGGGGAGGGAGGGGGGGGGGGGTTGGCTTTGTGTATGGAGTCTTTTGTGTAACCTAAAATACATACCATACAGTGTGCATCACTGTATAAGAGAGAGAGGCAGAGAGAGAAAGAGAGAGACAGAGAGTGACAGACAGACAGACAGACAGAAACAGAGACAGAGAGAGATAGCATTCAACCTTCAGAAGATATATATATACACTTAGAAAGAGAAAGGGCGAGAGAGAAATCGGTCTGTGTGCACTGTCTTCTTAACTTGAAAAATAATTTCACACAATATGCGTCACTGTGCATATGAAAGTCCCTGTACCCTGAAATATACAAAATACACTCTGTGTAACTCTGTGTGTGTGTGTGTGTGTGTCTCTGTGTGTGTGTGTGTGTGTGTGTGTGTGTGTGTGTGTGTGTGAGAGAGAGAGAGAGAGAGAGAGAGAGAGAATGAGTACTTAAGCACACACACACAGACACACATACACAGAGAGACACACACACAGAGACACACACACACACACTCACTCACACACACATACAGAGAGAGAGAGAGAGAGAGAGAGAGAGAGACTCACACCCTAACGTAGACTGTATGACGTGTATTTCGAGACACGATTCAATTACTTCACTTAAATAAGCTCCCCCCCCCCCCCCCCAACCCCCCCCCCCCCCCCCATCGCCCCTATCCCTCCACACTCAACATTGTCTGGATGGCTTGCATTTCCAGCAAACTGCGCAAATTTTCAGAGCCAGTAAGCAACCCCACACAACAACCCAGACGAAAATCCGGTGCTCACAATAGAAAGCCCCATCAATCATAAAGTTAAGGAGGAAAAAAAAAAAACAGAAAAAAAAACGAACAACCAAAAATCCATCTAACCCTCACCCCCCCCCCCCCCCCCCCCCCCACCACCACCACCACCTGGCCAAAACAAACAAACAAACAAACAAACAAAAATAAAAAACAACCGATTCCCAAGAAAACAGAGCTCTGCCATACGAATAATCGAACACAACCATGGACCCGCTTGATTTACATGCCTGGAATTTGCCACAGCGGAGGTTGCCGAGAGAGCACGTGTGATGAACGAGAGCATGGGAACTCGGGGAGGAGATCGATGAAAAGAAGACGGAAGGCGCCAAGAGACGACCTGCCGAGACGCTATGAGAGACATCCAGCTCCCGCCCCCGTCACCCCCCCACCCCCCATCCCCCACCACCACTCCCCCTACCGCCACCCTGACATGTAGAAGCGTGCAAGAAGGAAGGGGGGGGGAGTGGTGGGATGAGGTATAATATAATAAAGGGGTGTGTGGGGGGGGTGGGGGGGGCGGTGTGGGTGGAGGTGGCGGTGGTCGATGATGTCAGCAGCACCTAGACAGATGCCGGTGGCGATGGCGATGATGATGATGATGATGGCGAGGGTGCCTATTGTGATAATGATGATGATGATGATGATGATGATGGTGTGGGTTGTGAGGGTCAGCAGAAAGGCCAGAGAAGTTGGCATTGCCTGTCCATGCCATGGAAGCAGTATTCATGACTATGTACTGGTGATGGGGGTGGTGGCATTGGTTATGATGGTGATGGTGAGAAGGAGGGGGGTGGTGGGAGGGGGTGGGGGGACAGGAGGATATTATCAGCGACAAATCTGCCATTGACCATTAAAGAGAATTCTTTTTAAATGCACAGGTTTTTTTTGTGTTTTTTTTCGATGGGGACGACAAAGATGACGACGGCGAAGATGGAAGTAAGAAAGGCCAATGGACTAGGATTTGTTGAAATGAGAGAATAAAAAAACAACCAGAAATAAAAGGCAAATGTCTACAATAACTTTATAAAAAAAACAAAAAAAAAAAAAAAAAACAACCTTTAACGACGTCAACCTTTTCTTTGTTCTCCTTCGCATTCTCCATCTTCTTCCTCTTTTGTAAAGTCATAGTCATATTCATTATCTTCAACCTCGTCTTCTTTAACATTCTCCTCTTCATCTTACTTCTTCCCCGTCCTCATCCATCTGTTTTATTTTAGTTATCTTTTTCTTTCTTTTAATATATCCATTTGTTTTTCTTCGTTACTAACAATCTGTGTGTGTGTGTGTCATTCACTGTAACACATGTTTCACAACCTCTAAAATAAGGAATATTTTCGTTTTTATCTATAATGCACACCGCTTCTCTTGTAAAAAAAAAAAAGGCTTGATCTTTGCAGAGAACCTTCTGTGAAGAGTAAACACACACACACAAACACAGATATCTGTGTGTGTGTGTGTGTGTGTGTGTGTGTGTGTGTGTGTGTGTGTGCGTGCACAATTCGAAACATCGGAGTCACAATTTTTTTTAAAACAAATAAACAACAAAAAAAAGAAGGGAAAAACCCATTGCTGTACTAACAATCAAGTATAACCACGGAACCATTTCGGCCAGTGTACAGACAGTGACCCCCCCCCCCCCCCCCTCACAGTACAGCGGAGCTGGCCGACGACAGAGAGCGCGTTTGATGAACGAGACAGAGCACTGCAACTCGGGGAAGATCGATGGAGAGGAGGAGAAGACGACGACGATAGGGTCAGGGGTCATCTGTGACGACACGAGTACAGACGGGCCTGTCGGGGTGCTGTGTGATTTCCAAGGAACCCCCCCACCCCCAACCTCCACCTCCACCATCATCCCAGAACTGGAAAGGGAAGCAAGAGGGAGGGGTGTGGATGGAGGGCGATGACATCAATGACACCTTGACAGATGAAAGAGACGGGCGCAATAGCCGAGTCGTTAAAGCGTTGGACTGTCAATCTGAGGGTCCCGAGTTCGAATCACGGTGACGGCGCCTGGTGGGTAAAGGGTGGAGATTTTTTACGATCTCCCAGGTCAACGTATGTGCAGACCTGCTTAGTGCCTGAACCCCCTTCGTGTGTATATGCAAGCAGAAGATCAAATACACACGTTAAAGATCCTGTAATCCATGTCAGCGTTCGGTGGGTTATGGAAACAAGAACATACCCAGCATGCACACCCCCGAAAACGGCGTATGGCTGCCTACATGGCGGGGTAAAAACGGTCATACACGTAAAAGCCCACTCGTGTGCATACGAGTGAACGCAGAAGAAGAAGAAGAAGACAGATGAAAGAAAGAGGACATGGGAGTGGGGGGGGGGTGATGATGATGGTAGTGGTGGTGGTGGTGGTGATAATGCTGATGGCTTGTGGCGGTGAGAGGAAAATAGTTGGAAGTTCAGTTCAGTTCAGTGGAGGTTGTCCTGTGTCCGTGCCACTTTGGAAATCATCGTAGATGTCTGTCTGTCAGCAAAGAGCACGGGTGTGGGTTAGGACGACGGTGTTTGACGACGATGATGATTACGATAACCCCGACGATAGTGACAATGATGATGATGATATATACGAGACTGGAGAAGAATGCCTTTTTTTGTTGTTGTTTTTTTTTTAGTATGGAATGCCCGAAATTTGCAACTATTCGAAATGAGTTCTTCTAAAAGAAGTATTTGAATCCGAATTCAGTTGTTTTTTTGTTATTTTGTTTTTGTTTTTTTGTGTTTTTTTGTTTTTTTCTTCAGTTTTATTGAAAGCATGGAGATTGTGTTTAAAAGTAGGACAGTACACAAGATAACGCGATATTCATCTGTTTTTCTCAGCAATTTCATGTGTTTCAATGGCTCTTTAGGTTTCAGTTTGGGTGTAGCCTATGATACCAACAACACGCGCGCGCACGTGTGTGTGTGTGTACGTGCATGCGCGTGTGTATGCTTGTATGTGTTGTTTACTATAAAATACGCTTCACAAGCAGTCAATCGTGATTGATTTCGCTTCATCTATTATGCATCTTTCCCTCTCTCTCTCTCTTCTTCGGAAGCCTTTCCATTGCAGCACACTTCCCAACGTCTAGACCCAGTAAGCAAATTCAAAACATATGGATATGTGAAGCCCAAAATAAAAATCCTCACCAATCATAAAACGATGAAAACGAATGCCAAGGAGAGAAAAAAAAAAAGAAGACCTCGGATGTATATGAAAAATCGAGTGGAACCATGGGGCCGCTTGATTTACATCCAGGAATTTCCCACAGCGGACGTTGACAAGGGAACAGCTTTGACGTACGAGAAATTTGCATCTCGGAAAAGACTGATGACGGTAAGAAAAGCGAAGGGCCGTGATTTTCGTGGCGCCACAAGTCGCCCTGCCGTAGTGCTGTGTGTCCTGTAAGGGCTCCTGAATTCTTACTCTACCCACGTCAAATATTTTTTTTCTAACCCCCCCCCCCCTCTCCCCCCCGAAACCCAAAACAGCTGGGGCAGATGGAAGAGAAAAGCTAAAGAAAAGGTAATAGTTTCAGTTTCAGTTTCACTTTCTCAAGGAGGCGTCACTGCGTTCGGACAAATCCATACACGCTACACCACATCTGTTGAGCAGATGCCTGACCAGCAGCATAACCCAACGCGCTTAGTCAGGCCTTGAGTGCATGCTTACATATTTGTGTACCTATGAAAGTGGATTTCATTTTACGTAATTTCGCCAGAGGACAACACTCTCGTTGCCATGGGTTCTTTTTCAGTGCGCCAAGTGCGTGCTGCACACGGGACCTCGGTTTATCGTCTCATCCGAAAGACTAGACGCTCAGTTTGATTTTCCAGTCAAACTTAGGAGAAAGGGCGAGAGCGGGATTCGAACCCACACCCTCACGGACTCTCTGTATTGGCAGCTGAGCGTCTTAACCATTCTGCCACCTTCCTCCTCATAACAACAACAACAACAAAATCATTTTTTTTCAAAAGACAACCTCTTGAACAGATGACTCACAACAGACCTAGCATCACACACGCGTCACTGTAACATTCCAGATTTAAAGAAAATGGATCCGTTTCAGAACACCTAATTGTAAAAAAAAAGGTAACTGAACGACCACAATAATTATAGCCACAAACAAAAACCGCACAGGCAATAATTATTCCGTCCGTTTCCCACTGTGCCCAGCTGTAAATTAAGCTTCAAATTTTTATCACATAGAACTGACGACAATGTTAAAGATAATAATTTCCCAGTTTTGAGAGCATACTTTTCTCGGTGGAAGAAAACAGGGTAGAGAATTTCACTGCATTTCCAGAAATGTCGTTTTGAGCAGAGTTTATCTGCTTTCTCAAAAAGCATGGATATGGAAAGACGTGACGAAATTCATCACCAAAACCACTCATGCTTACATAGTTTCCTTCATAAACATTCCTTTTCGTTTAAAAAAAGAAAGAAAAAAGTCTTCCTTCTTGATCAGATAAATTGGTATTAAAGCGTTCTTAATTTCAAGGATGCAGACATTAGATGATGTGGAAGAATTGTAATATTACTTCTTCCACATACACCACTGAGAGGGGTGGAGGGAAGAAAGGGGGTGGAGCGAAATTTTTTTTAATTTTTTATGGTGTCTTCTTCCCCCCGCCCCCCCCCCCCCTTTTTTTTTTTTTTTTTTTTTTTTTTTTTAATGACGTCTTTTCTTTTTTTTATTCTTTCTTTTTTCTGCTGCTTTTTTTTTTTTTTTTTTTTTTTTAAATGACGACTTCTTTTCTTTTTTTCTTTCTTTTTTCTGCTTTTTTTTTTTTTTTTTTTAATGACGTCTTTTCTTTTTCGTTCTTTTAAAAAAAAATATTTTTAAAAATCTATTCCCCCCCCTTGCACAGAAGGTTATATTTTCTTTTCAACATCGTCTCCATTACAATTTCACATGAAATTCCACCTCAATAAAACAGAATAGCAATTTACACCACCTTTAGCGATAGATGTCATATACATACATGTATAATAATTTTTATATGGTGACAGTTTGCAAGAGTGTGTGTGTGTTGTTGTTTTTTTGTTTTTTTTTTTAGTAAACAAATAAATGACGAACAAGCAGGAAAGAATGTATGAAGAAGAGAAGAAGAAAAAAAAAAAAACAACAAACACACAAACAAACAACAACAGCAACAGAAAGGGAGTGGAGCGATGATATTAATTCAATCAATGGCACCCAGACAGATGGAAGCAGGAGTGGAAGGACAGGGATGTCGATGATGATGGTGATGATGATGATGATGATTGTGAAGGTGATGATGAAGAACGCGTGGAGCATGGGACAAAAGGGCTGTTCCTAGCAAAATTCTGTAGAGAAATCCACTTCGATAGGAAAAACAAATATAACTGCACGCAGAAAAAAAAAAAAAAGGTGGCGCTGTAGTGTAGCGACGCGCTCTCCCTGGGTAGAGCAGCCCGAATTTCACGCAGAGAAATCTGCTGTGATAAAAAGAAATACAAATACAAATACTTATTTTTACCACTTGTCGCTACACTACAGTGCCACCCTTTTTTTTTTTGGCATTTTTTCTTCCGTGCAGTTATATTTGTTTTTCCTATCGAAGTGGATTTCTCTACAGAATTTTGCTAGGAACAACCCTTTTGTTGCCGTGGGTTCTTTTACGTGCGCTAACTGCATGCTGCACACGGGACCTCGGTTTATCGTCTCATCCGAATGACTAGCGTCCAGACTAGCGTCCAGACCACAACTCAAGGTCGCGCTCAGATTCTCTCGCTTCCTACGCGGACGCGTTACCTCTAGGCCATTACTCCACGTATTCCAATGTGTGTGTGTGGAATTATTCCAATAATAATGATAAATAGATAAAGCCATGAGGTGTGGGAGTTGTCCCTCCGTGTCACAGACGTCGTCAGTCACACAATCAGCAACGGTGATGATGATGGTAGCGGTCATGGTCATGCTGGTTGATTAAAATGATGAATGTGATGATGGGGAAGAGGACACGATTAGCAAATACCAACTGTGCCAAAGGCTGTGATAGCTTATTTTTTTCAAACTTAAGTCGCGATTACTGATAATTATCTTCTTTTTTTTCTTCTTTTTTTTCTCCCTTGCAGAGAAGGTTATATTTGTCAAGAAACATGTAATCACATTTCACATTTGGGTAAACAATATAACAAAATACATTGATTCCAACAAAAACAATGAAGCATTACACCGTAGAATCTGCTTCGAGGAAAACACATAAACACTGACCCTCGCTTCACTGAAGTTATATCATTCATCCAACTGCAAGGTTTTGGTTTTTGTTTTTTTTGTTTTTGCATCTCCCCAATCCCAACAAACACTCACACACAGTGAGGCCCACACACACACACACACATACTCTTTAACGTATAATCCCATAATCTCACATAATCTCCTTCTGAGACATCGAGGGAACACCAAGAATAATCCAGTTTAATACAGGTTCTTAGAACGTACAAACATAATTTGATAATTATCTTTTCTATAAAAAAAACAACAACACACACACAAAACACACACTCACACCCTAACTATACCAAGGGGCTATGATACTCTTTTAAACTTATGTCACAATAATTGATTTCTTTTTCTAAAGCTGCAAAATAACACCCAAAATGAGAGTTTAAAAAATGAAGAAAGAAAATAGGGGGGGGGGGGGGGGGGGGGGGAGAAAACTTTATAAGATCCACAGATGAATATACCATATCACTTGCACACACACACACACACACACACACACACACACACACACAGAGAGAGACACTCAGACACACACACACACACACACACACACACACACACACTTCACTCCCCACCCCACATCTCCACGCACGCACACACACACACACACACACACACACACACACCACACACACACACACACACACACACACACACACACACACACACACACTTCACTCCCCACCCCCCACATCCACAGAGAGAGAGAGAGAGAGACGCACACACACACACACACACACACACTGAAACCTACCTTTTAAATATATCAGATACAAAACACAGACAAGCTTTAACGAAACTCAGAATAAGCGCGCATGACCTAAAGATTGAGAAAGGTAGATATTTAAATATTCCACAAGAAGACAGATTGTGCAACAAATGTAACATCCTGGAAGACGAAATCCATCTTCTTGATCATTGTATTAAATATGAAACCTTAAGGCAACAATTTTTAAAGGATATTCAAAATTCGAATAACACAGGACATATTCCCAGTCAGGTGATGCTAACAGATGATGAATATATACAAACAAGATTAGGAAAATTTGTGTATGAATGCTGCTGCAATTTACCGCATTAACTGATTGATAAATTGTGTGTTTTTCATTCGTTCATTCATTTACCATTGCAATTGTGTCTTATAAACCTTCCGGTTTCATGACAATAAAATCTAAAATCTAAAAAAAAAAAAAAATCTAAAAAAAAAATCTAAATCTAAAAAATCACACACACACAAACACACACACACACACACACACAATGCCGTCGATCCCATCTACCTCCCACCTCCCTCTCTTCCCCCCCCCCTCCAGCTCCCAACCCCCACTCCCACCCCCAGAAAAAATAAACAAGATAAAAACAACAACAACAACAACAAAAAACTTTCCATACACACACAACACACATAGGGAGTAAGCTAGCCCTCCAGTAGGGAGGTTGGGTGGGGGGGTGGGGGGGGGGAGAATGTTGCGTTTTCAACAGACACATCACTTTTCCCCTAAGAAAAATAAACTGAAAGGTTGCAGCCCAACTTGCTGCCCCGCCCCGCCCCGCCCCGCCCTCCCTCATACCCCTCCCCTCCACACACACACACACACACACACACACACACACACACACACACACAAACACCTCCCTCACTCGTGCTGCAGTTCTGGCTCTCTGTTCTCCTCTGTGTGTGTGTGTGTGTGTGTGTGTGTGTGTGTGTGTGTGTGTTCTGTGGTTATCACATATACCATTCACATTTACCCAACTCTGTGTGGACGTTTTGGGTGTGGAATGTGTGTGTGTGTGTGTGTGTGTGTGTGTGTGTGTGTGTGTGACTGGGTGCGCGCACATGCTTGCATGCATGACTGTTTGTCTCTTTAACGGCTTAGCTATTCACACACACACACACACACACACACACACACACACACACACACACACACACACTGTTTGTGTACTGGCAACAAAATACGTACTGGGGAATATTCTTCCCTGCGCGCCTGTCTCGTTGTTGCATGAAAAAGACGTGGCCATTAGTGCCAAAAGAGCTTTGTTCAGCATCGGAGGAAGCAATATATAGTGGATAATGATTCCTAAGAGATTTCAGGAAACTCTCTCTTTTCTTTATAGCTTGCCATCAGGGCCAAGAACGCTTTGTTATGCATTCAGAAAACGGGGAGAGAGAGAGAGACGGAGACAGAGACAGAGAGACAGACAGAGACAGTGAGACAGAGAGATGCACAAGGTGGTGAGGGTAGACAGGGCATGGGTGGCGTGGGAGGGGGTGGGGGTTGGGGTGGCCAAGACAGAGAGGTATAGACAGAGAGGGCTTTCTGGTTTCGATCCCCGCTTGATTACAGTCGTACGACCCACTGCAACGTGCTTGGCAACGAGACTGCTGACTCCCTGGCAAAGGAAGGCACTACTGAATCCAGGACCATCATAAAGGCAGCAGCAGAACAAGTGGAAGCGGCAGCATCCATGCCACAACAGAGCAGACCCGTACTACCTGCTGACTCGTCGAGAGCAGGCAGCCATTTTCAGGCTCAGGACAAGGCCACAACCGCCTGAAACACCACCTTTACACGAAACTCCGTATCGGCGACACAGAGCAGTGCCCCTGCAGAACAGGCAGCCAGACAACAGAACATCTGCTGCAGTCCTGCCCGCTCACACCAAGCGCTCCGAGAGAAAACCTGGCCCGACCCAATCCCAGCGGCCCGGAAGCTCTACGGAGGACTGGAGGACCTGCGACGTAACTGCCGCCTTCGTCGAGGAAACGGGGGAATCCATCTGATAAATGACGAACGAGACAACAACACCAGACGCACAAGACGAAACAATAGTCACGTCCTGTAGAAAAAAGCAAAAACAAAAAAACAAAAACAAACAAACAAACAAACACGGTATTAACGATAATTTTTACTTTTGATCAAAATCATGGCGTTTTAGATGAATACACAATCGTGGACAACATCTGTACGAGTTTTTTAATTGCTTCAGTACGACGGCGCGTTCATATGCCTTGACTCTTTTACCGCACTCGAACCACTTGGTTGATTAAAAGGTTTAAACCAAATGCGAAACCTAAAGAGTGTGGGTACAGGTGGTTTTGGAGCTTTAATCTTTTTAAAAATAAATTATATATATATATATATTAAAGCTCCAAAACCACCTGTACCCACACTCTTTAGGTTTCGCATTTGGTTTAAATCAAAACCTGCTTCGAAAGTGATACACCTTCGTTCTAATAAGCTTTTCCTTCGTTCGAACAAGCTTCTGTCCTCTTCTGATAGCTCTGGACAGCATACAATCGTGGACAACATTTATAGGCCCCTGCATGAGTTTTGAATGGCGCGTGCATATGGCTTGACTCTCTCTCTCTCTCTCTCTCTCTCTCTTTTTTTTTTTTTTTTTCTTTTTTCTTCCCCCTCACTCCCTACTCACTCTTTGATTAATGTCTCTCCGCTATGGACGCTGGCACTCCCAGTGAGTCAAATGACTCGTTTCCTGATAAGACGAACTGAGTGGCCAGGGCAGATTCTGGCTTTATAAAGTAATTGCCTCCCTTCCTGTCAGCACTCTCCTTTGTGGGTGATTTTTTTTTTCTTCTTCTTCTTCTTCTTCTTTTTTTAACTCACTCAGTACGGCCAGTCCTCTCTTCTCCTCTACACAGACCCCTCGGATGTCCAGTGGGTGTCTGAATGACCCAACCTTTAGCTTCCGTCGTCAGAATTGTGGTATTCTTTGTCAACATTCACCTCTTCAGTATAAGAGCCTTCCGCTTGCAATATTTTGATGATGGTAATTGGGCTGAAACGCTGTTAACGTCGTCCCTTTCGCCGTTCGTATGGAGAGAGTTAACCCAACTCGAAACCGGCGCCAAGCTGTGCGGCTGGGCTAGCCCGCCGTTTTGTCCTGTCTGAAGTCTCGCGGGAGTCTGAGTTACTTACTCGCAATTAATGGGCAGGCTCGCGAGAGTCTGAGTTACTTACTCGCAATTAATGGGCAGGCTCGCGGGAGTCTGAGTTACTTACTCGCAATTAATGGGCAGGCTCGCGAGAGTCTGAGTTACTTACTCGCAATTAATGGGCAGGCTCGCGAGAGTCTGAGTTACTTACTCGCAATTAATGGGCAGGCTCGCGGGAGTCTGAGTTACTTACTCGCAGTTAATGGGCAGGCTCGCGAGAGTCTGAGTTACTTACTCGCAATTAATGGGCAGGCTCGCGAGAGTCTGAGTTACTTACTCTCAATTAATGGGAAGGCTCGCGGGAGTCTGAGTTACTTACTCGCAATTAATGGGCAGGCTCGCGAGAGTCTGAGTTACTTACTCGCAATTAATGGGCAGGCTCGCGAGAGTCTGACTTCCTTCCCCGCAATCAATGGGCTTCAGAAGTGAATCCTCCCACTGAGATACTGTGGAGAGGCTAACGACGGTAATAATGCAAATGGAAATGAATGAATGTGTGCGTGTCTGCCTGGACGATTTTTCATTCTCTGTCTGTCTGTCTGTCTGTCTGTGTCTCTCTTCGTATTCGCGCGTGTGCGCGCGTATCTGCGAGTTTAAGGGATTTTTTTTTTCGCTCTAACTCTCTGTCAATGTCACGTCAGTTTATCTACTAGTACTTTAAATACCCTTTTACTTCCACCTCTAAAAATCAGTCAGTGTGTGTGTGTGTGTGTGTGCGTGTGTGTGTGTGTGTGTGTGAGGCGTGCGTGCGTGCGTGCGTGCGTGCACGTTTTAGGAAGAGAGTGAGACAGAAAGAGGAGGCGTAGTAGCAGACAATAAAGTGACTAGAGACAGAGAGAGAGAGAAAGACTCATCCTTCCCACTCGAGACGTTAAATCTCCCAGTCAGCTCATCAATCGATTCCGGACAAGACGGTGTGAGAACTGAAAGGACCCCGAGACAGCACTGAATGTACGTGATTGCCTCCCTTCCCGTCAGGGCTTCTCTCCCTCGTGGGGGTGTACCGTTCTCTTCTAGAAGTCCAGGTCAGCACCGACCACGTCCACAGAACTAAGCCACCATTTTGTCCCGTCACAAGTCTCGCGAGACTCGGGAGTTAATCACACGTGATCAATGGGAAGCGGTGCGTTCTGCGATGTTCTGGGATACTGTGACGATATGCATGTGTGTGGGTGTGTGTTGTGTGTGTGTGTGTGTGTGTGTGTGTGTGTGTGTGCGTAGGCAGTGTGCGCGCATGGGCAGTGTGCTCTGTCTGTCTGCCCCCTCCTCCGACCCCCCCCCCCCCCCCCCGTCCGCCCCCCTTCCTGTCTCTCCCCTTCTTTCTCTCTTAACATGGTTTGCCTGTCTGTCCTTAAATAAATCCACAAAGCGGTCATTACTTTCTTGCATGCAGACGTAATTGCTGTATAATATTTGCACTCAAGTTTCCAGCCCTTCACGAAGGGGTTGAGGTGTATCTCAATAAATCATCCAAACGTCTTAAGGAAGTTTAAAGATCTAACACTGTTTTGCTATAAACTGCACCTCACATCACCCCCCCCCCCCCCCCCCCCCCCCCCCCCGCCGACCCCCCCCCCCCCCCCCCCCCCCTGTTCCCGCCAGGTGAGGAGAATTAAAACCGTCTCTGATCAGACCCATCCCCCATCCCCCAACCCCTCTAAAATTAGGAGTCTAAAGCCGTTCTGCACTAAACCAAACCCTTATTCTGGTGTTAAAAGATTAAAGCCCCCAAAGCCTTTTTTTTTCTTAAATGGCCAGAGAGGCAGTGAATTCATATTCACGTAGTCAAGGGCTCGGCACAGGAAGGCGAGAGAGCCAATCCTCTTCTTTCCGCTGCTTTAACCTTCCCAGACCATGGCCAAACATACACCCTTTCTCACCTGAGTGGGATGAGGCAAAGTGGAGCAGAGAGCCTTTCCCAAGGACCCAAGACCCGCACACCGAAACGGGTCCTCGAATTAAATCTAAAGCCTGAGGCAAAAACGATACTGAGTGACAGCTTCAGGAAAGCATGGCGCCAACGTCTGGACATCGGGACGGAAGACAAAAACGACGGCATCCATGAGCTGGACAGAGCGGCACAGGTCACAATCTTCAGACTGCGAACAGGACACTGTCAGTTCCTCTCCCACCTCTACCGTCTGAAGATATCAAATACTGACCAGTGCCCTTGTGGCACAGGCCCACAGACCCCATCCCATATCCTGCAGTCCTGCCCCACCTTCGACGCTCTGAGACGCCAGGCATGGCCCAGCCCTGTGGAGCTCCAAGATAAACTGTGGGGACCGGTGGGGTCCCTGCGACGGACCGCGGACTTCGCTGTCCTGACCAGACTGAAAATCTAACGTGGCCATGGAACGCGGAAGAAGAAGAAGAAATCTAAATCCTAACCAATTTAACCACCGCACCGCCTCTGGTGTAATGTTTTGTTTGTTTGTTGTTGTTGTTGTTTCTTTTTTGATGTTTCCTAGAGAGAGAGAGAGAGAGACAAAGACAGAGACAAAGACAGAGACAGAGAGAGACAGACAGACAGATAGACAGACACACAGAGAGACAGAGAGAGAGAGAGATGGGAGGGGGTGGGTGGGGCCTTCATTGTCTCCTGTCACCATGACAGTTGCAGGCTACGTCAACTTCTGTGACGTCATTCCCAGAATGATGAGAAATGGAAGAAGGAAGTCACCTTCCTTCCCCCCCCCCCCCCCCCGCCCCCCCCCCCCACTCTCTCTCTCTCTTTCTCACACACACACACACACACACACAAGATCATAAACATATCTATACATGCGCTCGCCCTCACTCACTCACACGACCCCTATACTTTTTTCCCCATTCCCTATACCACCCACATTTCCATCTAAAAACACGTGTGAAAAAGACGTTCAAGAAAGAAAAGAATCACACACACACACACACACACACACACACACACACACACACACACACACACACACACACACACACACACACACACACACTAAATACAAGCATAAACGCATATTCAAGCACACGCGTGCACTCATGCACTCCAGTCCCCACACCCTTCCCCCACCCCCCACCCAGATACACACACACACACACACACACACACACAAGCCCGGACCCCTCCCTCCCCCCCTTACCTACTGCCCCCCCCCCCCCCCACCCCCTCACACACACACACACACACACACACACACACACACACACACAGGCCGAAAGTCAGATCGAAAGACACTGAAAGACAGACAGTTTGGCAAAGCGACTGGCAGTGGAAAAAAAAAAGAGATGAAGATGAACAGTCGGTATATATGTATAGAGAGAGAGGATTGACGAAGGAATAGTGCATTGTGCAGAGAGAGACTGACAGACCCGGTGCACCGCTTTGGAACTTCCCACAGAAGGAAGCACTGTAAACAACCGTCATCTGCAAAAATCCAAATGGATGTGGGAACGCTCCTTGCTCTGGAACTGTGCCAGACTGTGTGTGTGGGAGGGGGAGGAGGGGGAGGGGGAGGAGGAGGAGCGTTGGGGGGGGAGGGGAGAGGGGGGAGGGAGAGGGGGCGGGAGCGGGGTCAGGTGTAAGACTTGTATGTGTGTGTAAGGGGGGTGGGGGGTGGGGGCGGCGGGAGTGGGGAGGGGGAGAGGGGGCGGTTAAGGGTGTGTGTGAGTATGTGTGTTTGACTGTATGTTCGTTGGTTCTTTAGTTTAACCGGGAATTTTCACTGTGATGTTAGACTCGTGTGTGTGTGTGTGTGTGTGTGTGTGTGTGTGTGTGTGTGTGTGCGCGTGCGTGTGTGTGTGTGTGTGTGTGTGTGTTAATGAGTGAGTGTGAGTGTGTGTGCGCGCGCGTGTGCGAGTGTGGTGTGTGTTATGTGTGTGTGTGTGTGTGTGTGTGTGTGTGTGGCTGTCTGTGTATTCACGCGGGCGTTGAGGAGGAGGGTTTTAGATGTGTATGTCTCTGTTTCTGTCTGTCTGTCTGTCTGTTTGCGTGCCTGCCTGCCTGTGAGTGTTTTTGTATTCACGCGGGTGTGGATCAAGTCAAATCAAGTGAAGTCACTCAAAACGAGAAACCGACCCGACACATGGTCGCCGATAATAATCAATGATATGTCTGACATTAAAATAAAATAAAATAAAACTTGAGAAGACATGAGCATGATATATTGTAAGGGGGAGACAGGGTAATTGTGAATAAAGTGACCAACGATAAACGTTCATGAACAAGTGTTCTTTTCTTATGAGGAAGAAAACTTGCATGTATGTATGTATGTATGTATTTATGCATGTACGTATCTACCTGTCGGTCGATCTATCTATCCATCCATCCATCTACTAGCATAAATAAATCCCTGCTTACTAGTATTTGCGTATGTATGTGTCCATGCGTGTGTGTGTGTAAATGCGAGTATGCATAATAAAGTGTGTAGTTATGTCTGTGTGTGAATATGTATGTATAATGTGTGCGCCGGGCATGCGTGGGTGCGTGCGTGCGTGCGTGTGTGTGTGTGTGTGTGTGTGGTGTTTGCTGTCTGTCTGTCTGTCTGTCTATCTGTACTACACGAGCGGGTCTGTATGAGTCGGTGTTTAGTTGTGTCAGTGGCTGTTGGTGAGCGCGACATGAAAAATACAAGAACGTTGTAGAGAGAGAGAGAGAGAGAGAGCAATGCTCTTCCAAACAGAGAAGTGCGAGTACCGCACGTGCCCACAGAGTATGGCAGTGAGTCTGGCTTCCGGTCCTTGCTGCCGCTGTCATCTTTTGATATAAGTATTTCCTTCTTCCCGTCTTTCGTTATACGTTTGGTTTTGTTTTTTTTTGTTTGGTTTGGTTTTTTGGTGTGTGTGTGTGTGTGTGTGTGTGTGTGTGTGTGTGTGTGTGTGTGTGTGTGTGTGTGTGTTTTGTTTTTGTTTGTTTTTTTCTCTTTTTTTGTTTGTTTTTTTAATGTCTGTTGTAATATTGTTTACCCTGTTTATCCTGCACCCCACCCACACACACACACACACATCCCCCCTCTCCCCCCCCCCCCCCTTTTTTTTTTCTTATTCATTTATTCTTATTTAGAGGACGTGTTAGTTTTATCACGTTTTTAAGTCTTTTGAATTGTTTCTTTGTTTCTATTTGGGGTCTGCCCCCACCCCCCCCCTTCACCACCGCCCCCGGAAACTTAACCACCCCCTCCCCCCCCACCCACACACACACACACATACACAACCAAAAAACACGTGTACTTGATTTTCAAGCTCTCCAACATGTGATGTCTTCAGCGATATAGAGTCTCTCTCTCTCTCTCTCTCTCTCTGTGAGTGTGTGCGTGTGTGTGTGTGTGTGTGTGTGTGTGTGTGTGTGTGTGTGTGTGTGTGCGTGCGAGGTGGGAAAGAGAGACTGGGAAGGGAGGTTTTTGGCCAATAAGATGGGGCTGGGGGGTGGGGGGGGGGGGAGAAGATGATTCCACCATCCAGACCCAGACCCCATAATTGTTCCTCAGTCAGAAAACATTATGTGTTCACACACACACACACACAAAAATCACCCACGGAACTATTCACAGACTGCGTCGTTAAATGTCGCTGGTACAAGAAGAATTTGCCAATATCGTTGGGTGGGGAGGGAGGGAGAGAGGGGGCGGGGGCGGGGGGGGGGGGGGGGTGAATGGTGGGGGTGGACGGTGCTCTTGAAGAAACCTGTAACCGGGGAGTTATTGTGGAATATCAGTCCCTGCCCTGCACAAAACGTCTGAGGTTCTGGAATTGAATGCTGATGTGGGGAGTGGTAGGGCCGGGGAGAGGGGTGCCACTGGCTTAAAAGGACTTCCATGTGCAAATTGATGATGGATGGTTGAGCGTTGTCAAGGCTGTGTGTGTGTGTGTGTGTGTGTGTGTG
>NC_134900.1:11637655-11645155 GCF_041734735.1 Babylonia areolata | reverse complement strand
GGGGGAAGGGAGTAAAGAAGCTCGTGCATGCATCATCCATCATGATCGCACCCTCCCCCCCTCCCCCCACCACCCCCAACCCCACCCACCCACCCACCCACCCCCTCCAACACTAACTTCCTCCGACCCCTCCAACCATCTCCCCCACCCCCCACCCCCCACACCACCCCAACCCACCCACCAGAACCCACCACCACCACCACCACCACTCCCCGCCCACCAAAATCTCTTTTCCACAATTTGTCAAGCCACTCGCCAGAAGCTATTATTATAATATGCGTGTGAGGTTTGAGGGAAGTGTGGTGGTGAAAAGGGGTGGGAGGAGGAGGTGGCAGAGGTCGGTGGTTGGGGGGGGGGGGGGGGAGAAGGAAGGAAAGGTGGCAGTTTTTTTTGTTTTGTTTTTTTTTTGGGGGGGGGTTGGGTTGTTGTTTTTTCAAGGCAGTGGGTGGGGGTGGATGGGGGGGGGGGGGGGGGACTGTGTGGGTGGATTGTCGTTGTTGGGTGAGTCCGCTTGTGTTGTTGTTTGTCAAGGGTCAGTGTGTTTTCCGCTTGCACATGTTGTTGTTTGCCTTTATTTATTTTTTATTTATTTGTTATTTTTTACTTTATTTATTTTATTTTATTTCATTTATTTTATTATGTGGTTGTTGTTTTTGTTGTTGTTGTTTGTTTGTTTGTTGTTGTTTTTGTTGTTGTTGCTGTTGTTGTTTTTGTTTGTTTTTTGAGGGGGGCGGGGGCGTGGGGGGGTTCAAGGCCTGACTAAGCGCGTTGGGTTACGCTGCTGGTCAGGCATCTGCTTGGCAGATGTGGTATAGCGTATATGGATTTGACAGAACGCAGTGACGCCTCTTTGAGCTACTGATACTGATACTGATACTGTTTGCCTGACTGTTTTGTCTGTCTATCTGTCTGTCTCTCTCTCTCTGTGCCTGACGTCACCTGTCTGTCTCTATGTATTACAAGTCTGTGTGAAGGGTCAACGTGTTTTTCGCATGCACGTGTTGTTGGCCTGTCTGATTGTCTGTCTATCTGTCTGTCTCTCTGTCTGTCTGTCTGTCTCTCTCTCTCTGTGCCTGACGTCACCTGTCTGTCTCTATGTATTACAAGTCTGTGTGAAGGGTCAATGTGCTTTTCGCATGCACGTGTTGTTAGCCTGTCTGATTGTCTGTCTATCTGTCTGTCTCTCTCTCTCTGTGCCTGACGTCACCTGTCTATGTATTACAAGTCTGTGTGAAGGGTCAACGTGTTTTTCGCATGCACGTGTTGTTGGCCTGTCTGATTGTCTGTCTATCTGTCTGTCTTTCTCTCTCTGTGCCTGACGTCACCTGTCTGTCTCTATGTATTACAAGTCTGTGTGAAGGGTCAATGTGCTTTTCGCATGCACGTGTTGTTGGCCTGTCTGATTGTCTGTCTGTCTGTCTCTCTCTCTCTGCCTGACGTCACCACTGTCTGTCTCTATGTATTACAAGTCTGTGTGAAGGGTCAATGTTCTTTTCGCATGCACGTGTTGTTAGCCTGTCTGATTGTCTGTCTGTCTGTCTCTCTGTGCCTGACGTCACCTGTCTGTCTCTATGTATTACAAGTCTGTGTCAAGGGTCAATGTGCTTTTCGTATGCACGTGTTGTTGGCCTGTCTGATTGTCTGTCTGTCTGTCTGTCTGTCTGTCTCTCTGTGCCTGACGTCACCTGTCTATGTATTACAAGTCTGTGTGAAGGGTCAACGTGTTTTTCGCATGCACGTGTTGTTGGCCTGTCTGATTGTCTGTCTATCTGTCTGTCTGTCTCTCTCTCTCTGCATGCATGTGGGTATATGTGCAAATATGTATATGCATAAGGGTGTGTGTGTTTGGGGATGAGTGTGTGCATATGTGTGTGATTGGGTGGGTGTGAGTGTGTGACAGTGTTCCCTTCATTATATTTTTTATGATGATGATGGTCCGTTGATTAGTATTATAATCATTAGTAGTAGTAGTAGTAGTAGTAGTAGTAGTAGTGGTAGTGGTAGTGGTAGTATTTACTATTGTTATTATTGTTGTGTCTTATCGTTACTGTTTTTGTTGTCACAAGGACAGATTGGAAGACTAGGCAATGCCTAAAATCTTTATCCTTGAGTAATAAAGTTTTTGAATCTTGAATCTTGAATCTTGAATCTCTCTCTCTCTGCCTGACGTCACCTGTCTATGTATTACAAGTCTGTGTCAAGGGTCAATGTGCTTTTCGCATGCACGTGTTGTTAGCCTGTCTGATTGTCTGTCTATCTGTCTGTCTTTCTCTCTCTGTGCCTGACGTCACCTGTCTGTCTCTATGTATTACAAGTCTGTGTGAAGGGTCAACGGTTTTTCGCATGCACGTGTTGTTGGCCTGTCTGATTGTCTGTCTATCTGTCTGTCTCTCTGTGCCTGACGACACCTGTCTGTCTCTATGTATTACAAGTCTGTGTGAAGGGTCAATGTGTTGTTAGCCTGTCTGACTGTGTGACTGTGTGTCTGTGTGTCTGTGTGTCTGTCCCCATGCCTGACGACTGACCTATCTGTCTGTCTGTGTTACAGGTCTGTGTGTGGCGGCCGGGAAGGGGCTTGAAGTGACTGAATGAGTGAGTAAGAGTGTGAATGTGAGTGTGATGTTTGTGTGTGTGTGTGTGTGTGCGAGTGTGTGTGTGTCCATCTGTCTGTACATGCGTGTGTATGTATGTGTGCCGGCGTGTTGCGCGCGTGTGCGTGCACTCACACGTGTGTATCTTCTCAAATACTCGATGGTTTCGGTGCAGTTTGCGTATTATAGTATGACATACTGATTCTGTTGGAATAACTGCTCGTTTTGACCGTGATGTTTATATGCTGTTTTGAATTTGACAATACTCGCATAATTTGCGTCCGAACTTTTTAGATATTTTGCAGACTTGTCGATGATACCTTAAGGTTACTGTGTGATAATTTTCAATGAATTCGGCTTCTCTATCACTGAGAAAATACTTTGTCAAAAAGCGGTTCACTTTTTGGGGGGGACACCGGATAGTGACTGACACATTCTACTGAAGGCCGAAAAGGGTTTTTTCACATCTACATAATTCTGCGTGCACGCGGGAGATGATGAACAGTGGGTGCGAGGGAGGAGGGGGCGGGGGGAAGAGGGTAGGGGGGTGGGGGGAAGAAGAGACACAGTAAGACCAAACACTTGGTATTTTGACGTGCTCAGCCAAGCCTGTCCTTATGACATAGGTGAATACATCGACATGTCCCCCCCCCCCCCTCCGCCCCCCCTCACCCCGTTGTTCAGTTCAACACAATACTATAATAACCAAAGAAGGAATCTGTATAAAATGGAAATGGGTCTAAAACGAATAATAAGAATAATCTGGACGGAAGAAGAGAGACAGGCAGACAGGCAGACAGACAGAGACAGCAACCGGGACAGTCGGTCTATATTCGTACGCGTAAGACCTCTCTTGGTCTATAGATCTATAGATAGATAGATAGATTGATAGATCCACCCACCCATTATCAGTCCACCAGGCACGGGTTCCTGCATCGACCCCCCACCCAAGACCCTCAGTCTGAAAGTCCAACGATTTAACTCCCTCCATACGAACGGCGAAAGAGACGACGTTAACAGCGTTCCACCCCAATTACCATCATCAAAATATTGCAAGCGGAAAGCTCTTATACTGAAGAGGTGAATGTTGACAAAGAATACCACAATTCTGACGACGGAAGCTAAAGGTTGGGTCATTCAGACACCCACTGGACATCCGAGGGGTCTGTGTAGAGGAGAAGAGAGGACTGGCCGTACTGAGTGAGTTAACCACTGGGGCAATTTGTGCCCATCAGCCACTTTCTCTTTCAGTTTCTCAAGAAGGCACCACACCGTTCGGACCAAATCCATATACGGCACGCCCACATCTGCTCGGCAGATTCCTGACCAGCAGCACGACCCAACACGCTTTAGTCAGGCCTTGACTTTTCCCTCAGCAGTAAGTTCAATTGTGGCAGGTCCACTTCCTTTGCGTTAGCTGTGCTTGACTATGTATGTATACATATGTATGTGTACATAACTACATGCGTGTATATGAATGTGTATTGTGTGTGCGTGCGTTTATGTAAGTTTGTGCCTGCCTATGTGTGCGTATGTGTTAGGGTAGCTGTTAGATACACATGTATTGTTAAAATGTATGTATGCAGTGTGTGTGTGTGTGTGTGTGTGCGCGCGCGCGCGCGTGTGTGTGTGTGTAGTCATATTTTGGTGTGTGTATGTAACATAGATGTAATGTTTTATGTTAACAAAGCGTTTTTGTAAGGCACCTAGAGCAGATTTCTGGATAGTGTGCTACATAAGTATCCATTATTATTATTATTATTATTATTATTATTATTGAGCGACACGCATTTAGGCTCTATATTAGTGGAGTGACGGCCTACAGGTAACGCGTCCGCCTGGGAAGCGAGAGAATCTGAGCGCGCTGGTTCCAACCACGGCTCAGCCGCCGATATTTTCTGCCCCCCCTCCACTAGACCTTGAGTGGTGGTCTGGACGCTAGTCTTTCGGATGAGACGATAAACCGAGGTCCCGTGTGCTAGCATGTACTTAGCGCACGTAAAAGAACCCACGGCAACAAAAGGGTTGTTCCTGGCAAAATTCTGTAGAAAAATCAACTTCGATAGGAAAAAACAAATAAAACTGCACGCAGGAAAAAGAAAAAAAAAAAGAGTGGCGCTGCAGTGTAGAGACGCGCTCTCCACTGGGGAGAGCAGCCCGAATTTCACACAGAGAATTCTGTTGTGATAAAAAGAAAATCCTGAATTTTGCGGCCAGAGGACAACACCTTTTATTGCCACGGGTTCTTTTTCAGTGTGCGCCTCAGTCTCATCCCGGAATGACTAAACGCCCAGCAGTTTGACTGTCAGTGATAAAAATTAAAAAAAAAAAAAAAAAAACGCAAAAAACTCTAGGGAGAGCTGGACAGTGCAAGGTCTGTCTTCAGAGAAGAAGCCCCTCCCCCAAACCCCCCCCACCACCACCACCACCACCCCCCACCCCACCCCCCCTCAGTCAAGTGTTTTCGGCCCTTAACTCCTTATAGTCTAAGAGGGCCGGGCCGGGCTGCTGCACCCAGGTCATGACTCCTGGATGCCCTTTCATTGCCGCCTTCCCCCCCCCCCCTTGGTCCTCAGCAGGTTCGAACCCGCGCCAGCACTGTCCCGACTCAAACGTGGGAGAAAAGGCAAGAACGGTAATCGAACCCAGACCCTTTCGAACACTGTGTTGGTAGATAAAGAGTTCCGAGTCAACCATTCTGCCACATTCCTCCGGCTGAATATACATGAAGCAATAAGCTAGAAGCTTACAGCGTGCAGGAAAAACAGCTGCATTTCCTCCACAACAGATGGCGAGCGCATGCACTATGCCGTCCAGTGCACTCGTGATTAAACGCGTATGGGTCAGTACACCCCTCAGTGCAATGCAGCCAGCCTTGAAGCACAATGCCACGTCCGGCTGACTGGGATAACCGCCATCTTGTTTGATTACCTCCGACACGCGAGAGCGGCTCACAAGCTGAGCCAATCAAAGGAAGCCGTGGCAGCGTGTCAGGGTGGGTTAACTCTGAATGGTTCATTGAGAGCGGGCCGGGCGACGCGTGTCGTTTTTATAGATCTGGGGAGGTCGTTATGTTGTCTCCGTGCGGATGGTTTATAGAGATCTTGCTGCGAGGAATAAATACTGTTCTGTCTCTCCGTCTCTCTTCAGTGTCTGGCTGTCTGTCTAGCTGTCTAACATGCACACATACAGACACAGACACACAGACACAGACACACACACAACCTGCCATCATCACCTCACTCATGAAAAGTGACGTGTTATAAACAGTAGCAGGGCCTCAGCAGCAGTCATTCTCTGTCAGAACCGTTCACATCCACACCCTTGTGTATCTCACACACCCTCATCTGTCAGTGCCCAATAATTCCTGCAGTTCAGCAGTTAGGACTTCAAACAAACAAGAACGCAGACAGGGGGGCGGTGGCGAGGGGGGTAGAGGTGGCGAGGGGCAGGGGGGGCTGAGAAGAGAGACGGGGGGGTTGGGGGTGAGGGGTGGAAGTGGGTGGTGGAGTGAGAGCAAAGATAAGCTGAAGAAGCCAGAGGAGGGAGGGGGTGGGGGGGAGTGGTGGAAGCACAGAGAAGGGGAAGAAACTATGACAACTTGCTAAACTTCCGATTCTGTTGCAGTTACCTTTTGATATTGTTATTGTTATTTTTTTTTATTCATTCGTTCAGTTATTTTGTTTGTTTGTTTCTATCACTTTTTTTTCTATACTACTACTACTGTTACTGCTACTACAACAACTACTACTCTATTATTATTATTATTATTACCATCTTCTCCCCCTCAAGGCCTAACCAAACGCGTTGGGTTACGCTGCTGGTCAGGCATCTGCTTAGCAGATGTGGTGAAGGGTATATATATATATATATGGATTTGTCCGAGCGCAGTGACGCCTCCTTCTTGAGATAAGTGATACTGAACCGAAACTGAAACTCACGTTGGACAGTGACCAAAAATGCTTTTCAACGTCTTACGTGGATGTAACTATAAAAATGGACATACATTACCAAACCACCCTACCTACCCCCCTTCCCAGAATAATCACTCGCCCTCCTCCATCCACCCCATCTCCCTTCCCGCCCCGCCCCCTCTCTCCCCCTACACACGCCTCCCCCTCCACTCCTACCCCCACAACCCTCTCCGACGTGACAAAAAAAAAAAAAAAATAATAATAATAATAATAGATAAATCCAACTAGTCTTGTAGCACGTTTATGACATGGCTTTTTTTTTTCTTTTCTTTTTTTTTTTTTCTTTTCTTTCCTTCCTCAACATTTCAGCGCCTCGGATCTTTGCCAAACACTGAAAGAACATCCTCCATCTTGACTCTACTGTTTTCTTTTATCGCTCAACCTGTATCGGCCATTACTACCCACTTGCCAGGCGCCAGTCCAGTCACGCCCGAACACGAACAATCCACGCCTAGTCTGTTACCACTCAAGCCATAAAGACCTATTTTTAGTATCCTCAAAGTCAGGGATTTTACCTTAAAAGCAATTTTCGTGCATTGATGAAATTACAGTTATTACCATTCGTAAATGCTGTGGCCCCTTTACAGTGGTTTTGATAATAATAATAATAATAATAATAATAATAATAATAACAATAACTGGACATTTATCAGCGCTTTCCTCATAGCACAAAGCCCTATACAATCCACACAGACACGCATACGAAACATACTCAAGTCCTCAACTCACAATCATGCAAAATAAACATACGTATGCGCATACAAATTCGTACGTACAATACATACATACATACATACATACGTACGTAAAAAGAATCAGTGATCTGGAGTGATGGCCTAGAGGTAACGCGTCCGCCTAGGAAGCGAGAGAATCTGTGCGCGCTGGTTCGAATCACGGCACAGCCCCTCGGAAATTTTCTCCCCCTCCACTAGACC
>NC_134900.1:11625155-11632655 GCF_041734735.1 Babylonia areolata | reverse complement strand
TGCGTGCGTGCGTGCGCGAATGTATGTATGAGTGTGTGTGTGTGTGTGTGTGTGTGTGTGTGTGTGTGTGTGTGTGGTATGTGTGCGCGCCACAACTGCATGTGGACAAACTGATCACATTCAAATTATTGTTCTTCATCCATGTGCATTGCACGTGAGACACCTTTGACAGCAACACCCACCCCTTGTCCTTAGCTGTCAGCGGAAGTGACTCGATTTTCTCTGGATAAAAAAAACTAACTGAAAATACATGACGATGAATAGATGAAACAAACGAACGACTCAAAAACTCGTTGGTCAGTCCACTACCTGATCGAAGTGGAGCCCACTGACATGACCATTCAGCAATGGTGTATGACTCATCCCATCCCACACTGTGGGTGGGTGGGCGCGTGTTGTTGTGTTGTTAACCCCAACCTCGATCTTTGACGGGTAGGAATAAGTAAATCAATGACTAAACAAACAGCTAAATGACTGACTATATATGGTGTATGATGGCCAGTACGTGTCCGACTCTCAATTAATCACTAAACAAACAACTAAGCGACTAACTAACTATGTACGATGTATGATAGTCAGCACGTGTCCGACTATGACCGTCAGGACAGCAGAGGAGTCTTGTGCTGTCCCAGTTAGCTGGGCTAGAATTTGATTATAGTGGACGGACGGGCGGACGGACAGACAGACGAACGAACGAACGAACGCACGCACGCACGCACGGGTGGACGAACGAACGAACGAACGAACGAACGAACGAACGAAAGAACGCGTATATAGGAAGTCTCCTGCTTCCACCACTTGTGGCAAGGTCGACATTTTTGTTGGGCATCTTACAAACTAACTAACTAACTAGATAAAAACGTTTGGTTTAAATAATCTTTAATTATTCATTAATCTTCTTCTTCTCTTCTTCTTCTTCTTCTGCGTTCACTCGTATGCACACGAGTGGGCTTTTACGTGTATGACCGTTTTTACCCCGCCATGTAGGCAGCCATACTCCGTTTTCGGGGGGGATGTGCATGCTGGGTATGTTCTTGTTTCCATAACCCACCGAACGCTGACATGGATTACAGGATCTTTAACGTGCGTATTTGATCTTCTGCTTGCATATACACACGAAGGGGGTTCAGGCACTAAGCAGGTCTGCACATATGTTGACCTGGGAGATCGTTAAAATCTCCACCCTTTACCCACCAGGCGCCGTCACCGTGATTCGAACCCGGGACTCTCAGATTGACAGTCCAACGCTTTAACCACTCGGCTATTGCGCCCGTCATTCAACAATACACATGATTACAATGCAATGAATGACAAAAGAGCATCAACAAGCTTAAAGCTTATACTGTGCTCACAACGTTCGTTGCACTTCAATTTTATCATGACGGCTGATGAACCATATTATCAATTGTATCAAATAACATTCATAAACAGTAATGAAATAATGAAATAAAACAAATAAACAAACAGTACATAATATAGTAAAATAATGCTAATATCAATATTAACATGAGATTTTTTTTTTAAACTGCATCTAATGTCTGAGTACTTACAAGAAAGGCACACAGCAGACCACCAGGTTTCATGACATTGTTGGGGATCAGTACTATCTTTTCATGCGATTCGATTTCTTTCCTGCTTCCGACGGAAACCGGTTAACGACACAACATGCGCGTCTTGCAGGGCGATGTGCAATGCTGTTATGTGTATATGTGTGTGTGTGTGTGTGTGTGTGTTCTCTTTCAACCACGCATTCAGGAAGCCTGGCTATCATCAAGGGGAAGAAAGGGAAGGAAAGAAGGAAGGAAGAAAGGAAGAAGTTTATTTGTGTATGGCCACGGCAAATCGCCAGGATTTTATCGTGACTCCATCGTGAGTACCCCTCACTCTACTATTATGTCTCTGCGTCTTTGTGTGAGGAGGGTTGGGGGGCTTGGATGTGTGGGTGGTAGGGTGCTGGTGTTAGAAAGACACATAAGTGTCTCGAGCCATTAATGTGGAACCCACAAACAGAACTCCTTCCCTTTCTCTTTGACCAAAAGGGGAAATAACAAAGTCATAACCGACAAGAAGAAAATGCGCTCTCGACTTTGCTGACCTCACTTCCTGCACCCTTCCTCTGCCACCCCCCTCCCCCTCCCCCCGGCGCCCCCCCCCCCACCCCCCCGCCCCCCCATGCCACCCCAACCCCGTTCCCGGCTTCCACTCTGCCCCCCCCCCCCTCCCCCATCCCTCGCCTCCGCACTCCATATCTACCCCCCTCCACCTATCTCTAACCCACAGCCATACCACAACTATAACTACACCCCCCCCCCCCCACACACACACACACACACACACACGTACCCAACCCCCTTTTTAAAAAAAAAAAAAAACAAACACACACACACAAAAAAACACCCAAAAACCGCACAAAAATTGGTTAATGAGCACACTAATTTCAGTTCGTCTTACCAAACGAAGCCTTAACCTACCTACTCATCTTCCGGACAAGTGCAAGTCCACACTGAGCAGACAAATCATCTTCCGCGTGGATGAAGAGACAAAAGCCCGGTTGTTACTGTGGGTTTTGCTTTCTTTCTCTCCGCGCTAATGAGCGGGTAACTAAAAAGAACCACACACGACTGATCAGTCTTTCACCCAGTCGAAACAGCGGCACTCAACAAGTTTCCTTTTAATTAACAAGCAAACTCGCCTCAATGGAACCGCCGTCGGTAGATAGGGAAAAGGAGAGGAAGCTCTGTTGGACGTTTTCCAAAAGAGGGAGGGATTTCTGGTGCTTTCACATCGCAAGGGTTTTTT
This sequence comes from Babylonia areolata, assembly GCF_041734735.1. Lineage (NCBI taxonomy): Eukaryota > Metazoa > Mollusca > Gastropoda > Neogastropoda > Buccinidae > Babylonia > Babylonia areolata. The sequence goes on along the minus strand of NC_134900.1, from coordinate 11,629,856 downwards.
TTTTTTTTGTGGGTTTTGTTTTGTGTTTGTTTGTTTGTTTGTTTGGCTTGCTTGTGTGTGTGTGTGTGTGTGTGTGTGTGTGTGTGTGTGTGTGTGTGTGTGTGTGTGTGTGTGTGTCGTTATTGGAGAGAAAATCTTTTTTTTCTTTTTTTTCAAATTCTCTTCAGCCTCAAAAAGCATTTCGTGTTTGATGGGGAGATAAACGAATAAATATCTTAAATGAATATATCAAAACACAGGTTAGAAAAAAGGTAAACACACACAAACACACACACACACACACACACACACACACACACACCATTGACATAGGCACACACACACACACGCAAACACACACACACACACACACACACACACACACACACACACACACCACTGACACAGGCACACACACGCACGCACGCACACAGACACAGACATAGACACAGACACACACACACACACACACACACACACACACACACACACACACACACACACACACACAGAGCTAGTGAACGGTTTTTGAGAGCGGTGCTTCAATGACACTTCACACAGTCAAGGGTTATGAAGAAGAAGAAGTAGTAGAAGTAGAAGGGGGAGGCGAAGGAAGAAGACGGAAGAAGAAGAACAACAAGACACCAAAGTGGCCCGGGGTCAGTCTTTGTTTCCTACTCTAAACGACCCCCCCCCCTCACACACCCCCTTCCCCCCTCCCCCCCCTCCCTCCCCACAGACTAACCAAGACCAAGTATAAACCGTTTAACTCTCTCCATACGAACAGGCGAAAGAGGACGACGTTAACAGCGTTTCACCCCAATAACCACCATCAAAATATTACCAGTGGAAGGCTCTTACACTGAAGAGGTGAATGTTGACAAAGAATACCACAGTTCTGACGACGGGAAGCTAAAGGTTGGGTCATTCAGACACCCACTGGACATCCGAGGGGTCTGTGTAGAGGAGAAGAGAGGACTGGCCGTACTGAGTGAGTTAAATGAGTCCAATAGCAAAACAAAGACGAGACGAGTTTTCTGCTTTCGTGCATCCATATAAATGGCCGACATCTTCTAACAGGACCGTGTTGCCAAACACCGAATTCCCTGAAACAAGCTCCGGTGTTCTGGCACTCAGTACCGAGTCACATCTGCACTGGACTAGGACTGGAGGGGTTGGGGGAGGTGTGTGTGTGTGGGGGGGGGGGGGGGGGGGCTGGGAGTGTGTGAGGGGGCGGGGGGGGGGGGGGGCGACCGAATTCCGAACAGAATTATCTTCCCCGAAGCTGACTGGCGACTTGGAAGAAGGGTGTAAATCATTGGGGTGGGTGTGCGGGTTGAGGGGGGGGGGGGGAGGGGGGGCGGGGGGGGTGGGGGTTGGGGGGGGAGGGGGGGATAAGTGCACGGACTGCCGCCTCGAGCCACTGACTACCAGACTCTCTCTCTCAATGCAACCAACCAACGGCGAATGTCAACAGGTTGTAAAATACTCGTCGTCCGGGCCAGTGCACAAAGGCACAAGGTGAGCCCCAGAAACCAGAAACCCTACTCAAAGATACACGCCCAACATTTGTTGTTGTTGTTGTTGTTAGGAGGAAGGTGGCAGAATGGTTAAGACGCTCAGCTGCCAATACAGAGAGTCCGTGAGGGTGTGGGTTCGAATCCCGCTCTCGCCCTTTCTCCCAAGTTTGACTGGAAAAATCAAACTGAGCGTCTAGTCTGTCGGATGAGACGATAAACCGAGGTCCCGTGTGCAGCACGCACTTGGCGCACTGAAAAAGAACCCATGGCAACGAGAGTGTTGTCCTCTGGCGAAATTACGTAAAATGAAATCCACTTTCACAGGTACACAAATATGTAAGCATGCACTCAAGGCCTGACTAAGCGCGTTGGGTTATGCCCACCAAGAACACAACACCTGTACCGAAACGGGGCCTCGAACCCTGACCACAGGTGAACACTGGATCAGAGGTTCAAAGACTAAGCGTGCCTTCCACGGTGCCTTCTTCTGTCTGAATTCCCACAACTACCCTCACCATGACATTCTCCCTCTAAGGAAGAAGAAGACTCTTCTTCTTCTTCTTCTTCTTCTTCTGCGTTCACTCGTATGCTCACGAGTGGGCTTTTACGTGTATGACCGTTTTTACCCCGCCATGTAGGCAGCCATACTCCGTTTTCGGGGGTGTACATGCTGGGTATGTTCTTGTTTCCATAACCCACCGAACGCTGACATGGATTACAGGATCTTTAACGTGCGTATTTGATCTTCTGCTCGCATAAACACACGAAGGGGGTTCAGGCACTAGCAGGTCTGCACATATGTTGACCTGGGAGATCGTAAAAATCTCCACCCTTTACCCACCAGGCGCCGTCACCGTGTTTCGAACCCGGGACCCTCAGACTGACAGTCCAATGCTTTAACCACTCGGCTATTGCGCCCGTCGGAAGAAGGAGACAAAATTGACTGCAAGGGTTTAGTGTACATGGTCCATCAAAACAGAAAGTAGTGAGATGTCATCACCCATTTCTCACATAGGCTTTCCTATCCACACTGTCCTCTTCTCATCACTTGACAACGGGCTTATGGTTCAGAAACGTCGGTATCCCACTAAACAAAGAGGATTCATCTACCACCAAAAAGGGTGTGTGTTTTTTTTATAAACTTTAGTTTTTTGTTTATTCTCCCTCTAACTTACCACCTCCTTTTAGAAAGTATGATATTGCACTATGGTTAATAGATTTAAAAGCGAATCAGTCAACCGATAAAAAAACAACAACAAGAAATGTCCGTCACTAAATGCTTGTATGGTATCCCAGTGGTTGGCTGATAAACTGTGAAACTGCAGGCTGGAGTGCGTACGGAGTAGCAATATATCAGGGAATCCTCACACACACACACACACACACACACACACACACACACACACACACACACATGCACGCACGCACGCACACACACACACACACACACACACACACACACACACACACACACCCGCGCTGCTGCTTCTCCTAGAATGCTCATAGCACACTCACACATCTGCAGTTGATAGTCTGGGGTTGGTGGCTTTTTTTTTCTTTTCTTTTTGTTGTTGTTGTTGTTGTTGTTGTTTGTTTGTATTTGTTGTTGTTTTTCTCTGTGTGGTCTGAAATGAGAGATCGTGATTTTAACACACACACACACACAGAGAGAGAGAGAGAGAGAGAGAGAGAGAGAGAGAGAGAGAGAGAGAGAAGAAAAGGGAACGAAAAACACAAGGAAAAAAAACAACAACAATCAAACGAGTAAAAAAGAAAGAACAAAAATGAATCCGACCCACCCTAGAGTGGTATTACCTCACACACCCAAACTTCAGCTTCACCCGTGACCCTGTTTGTGCCAGTCAATGATTTCTCAAAACAGCCCCCCACAAAACAGCCCCCCACAAAACAGCCCCCCCACAAAACAGCCCCACGTCACTCAACATCATTAGCCCCCCACCCCCACCCCCACCCCCCATCCGCCCCCCACCCACCCACCCTTTGGCAAGGTACAGCAAACCTCCTTGCTCCAAGAAAAACAACGGAACAAATATATAAGAAGAAGAAAAAAAAAAAAAAAAACACCCGAAAATGAAAAAAAAAAACCACAACAAAAAACCAAAAACCAAATAACGTGAGAATCAAATTCAAAACTCGATACAGCACCTGAGGAGTTATGTTTGTCTAAAGGCTTTTTCAAGTCATGTTTGAAACTTTCGTGTTGAGTAAATTTTCCAAGTTTGTTTTGCCGCAGCTGGAGTAGCTTATCTTTGTGAGATTATGAAGTGGGTTTTGGGGGGCTGCTTTTTTTATCTTGAGAAAACATAAGTTCTTATCTAACCTTATCTTTTCTGCGAGACTTATACTTAAAAAAACAACAACATTAACTCTCTCCATACGAACGGCGAAAGAGACGACGTTAACAGCGTTTCACTCCAATTACCATCATCAAAATATTGCAAGCGGAAGGCTCTTATACTGAAGACGTGAATGTTGACAAAGAATACCACAATTCTGACGACGGAAGCTAAAGGTTGGGTCATTCAGACACCCACTGGACATCCGAGGGGTCTGTGTAGAGGAGAAGAGAGGACTGGCCGTACTGAGTGAGTTAAAAAAAAAAAAACGAAGAGAAATAATCATATTCTGTTTGGCAAGGACAATACAACAAAATCACAGAAAAAATATTTCCTTTCATGCGTGTAAAGTGATAATATTCTTTAATAGATGATTATTCTGCAATAACAAACATTCGCTGTTAATTAATACAAGTGTGCTTCGGTTCTGACGGCAAAACCTCTTGCAGGGGTATGCGTCTCTCCTGGGAGGGGTGGGATAGATAAAAGTATAAGATTTTTTTTTTTTTTTTTTTTCGGTGGAATTGGAAATAGGGAAAAAAGATTGAACTACTTGGCGCGGATTTTCAGCAGTCGCTTCATTTCAGCCGGGGAAAAAATCTGAGAGGATTGGTCCTACCTTGTCAACATGGGTCAACGCATTATTTTGACCGATGTACGTTTTTTTTTCCACTGTCTCTCTCGCATCGGTCTCTACAGTCACAGGCGACGCTGCTTGGTCCAAGCAGACAGCCCAGTTAGACATTCGGTCGGATATACTCTATCCATGCATGGTCTAGCCATGACCGAAGGAGGCCTACTACTGCGTTTTTTTTTCCACTCCAGAGCTGGGTACTTGATACAAA
>NC_134900.1:11612655-11617655 GCF_041734735.1 Babylonia areolata | reverse complement strand
GTGTGTGTATGCGCACGCGTGTGTCTGTATGTGTATCTGTGTGTGTGTGTGTGTGTGCGCGCGCGTGTGTGTGAGTGTGTGGCAGTGCATGCGTGGGTGTATGCGAGCGCACGCGATTGTGTGAATGCAGGTATGTATGTATGTATGTATGCGTACAAGCCGGTACGAAGTGTGTGTGTGTGTGTGTGTGTGTGTGTGTGTGTGTGCGCGCGCGCGTGCATGTGTGTGTATGTGTGTGTGTCTGTCTGTAAGTGAGTGAGTGTGTGTGTGTGTCTGTCTGTGAGTGAGTGTGTGTGTGTGTAAGTGCGTGTGTGTACCTCGTATACATGTGTACGTGTGCGCCACTGACGCGCTTTCTTCGTGTGTTGGTGTGCATACGAGCATATAAGCGCGTGTGCGTGGATGCATGCATGCATGCGGGCGAACGTCAATTCGAGTGTGTGTGCGTGAGCCTGTGTGTGTGTGTGTGTGTGTGTGTGTGTGTGTGTGTGTGTGTGTGTGTGTGTCTGTGTGTGCGTGAGCCTCTGTGTGTGTGTGTGTGTGTGTGTGTGTGTGTGTTGGCGGAATTCCACCCCGCTTTGCCCTGGATGCTACACTGAGAAACGATGTGAAGGAACTCGCTAGCGACGACCGGCACGAGTATCGTTTTCTCCCCCCCACCCTCCCCGCGCAACTTTTGATACGTGCAGCTGACGCGCAGCTTACCAGTGAAACTAAAGGTCCTGATGCACTGCTAGATGGAATCGCAACTCCACTACTACAACTGGGGGTGGTCAGCTTTTAACTGATGATTGAATACCCGACGATCTCCCAGGTCAACATATGTGCAGACCTGCTTAGTGCCTGAACCCCCTTCGTGTGTATATGCAAACAGAAGATCAAATACGCACGTTAAAGATCCTGTAACCCATGTCAGCGTTCGGTGGGTTATGGAAACAAGAACATACCCAGCATGCACACCCCCGAAAACGGAGTATGGCTGCCTACATGGCGGGGTAAAAACGGTCATACACGTAAAAGCCCACTCGTGTGCATACGAGTGAACGCAGAAGAAGAAGAAGAAGAAGAAGAATACCCGAACTACCTGCTGACTCGTCGAGAGCAGGTAGCCATTTTCAGGCTCAGGACAAGGCCACAACCGCCTGAAACACCACTTATACACGAAAACTCCGTATCGGCGACACAGAGCAGTGCCCCTTGCAGAACAGGCAGCCAGACAACAGAACATCTAGCTGCAGTCCTGCCCGCTCCACCAAGCGCTCCGCGGAGAGAAAACCTGGCCCGACCCAATCCCAGCAGCCCTGAAGCTCTACGGAGGACTGGAGGACCTGCGACGTAACTGCCGCCTTCGTCGAGGAGACGGGGGAATCCATCTGATAAATGACGAACGAGACAATAAAAAGATTGAATTAAATTGATTAAAAGCAAGGTTCAAACGCGGGTCCGGAACGGCAATCATGACACATGATACACTCCCCTGCCACATTACACAAAAACTCACACGCGTTCGCGCGCACAGACACAGATAAGCACGCGCGCGCGCGCGCGCAGACAGAGACTCAGACACAGCCACACCGTGGCATGCACTGCACGCGCGTGCGTACACATTCACACACGCGTACGCACGCACACACACAAATACATGTGTGCAGACTTGCACTGAGATTATGAAAAGGTGACAAAAGCCGCATTCTGTGTGTGTGTGTGTGTGTGTGTGCATTTTCATGTGCATATCTGTATATTTGACTGAGTGTTAGTGCGCATGTGTGCGTGTGTGTATGTGTGTATGTGTATGTGTGTGTGTTCCCTTGCGCACTCACTGGTAAGATTGTGCGTGGGTGGGTGAAAGAGTGCGTGTGTGCGTGCACTATACTCAACGCTGCACTTCAAATCCATCAATATGGACGTATACGCTTAATTAAGTCAGCGGTCGAGGCTTAACCATCCACGCTAAAGGTGCGGATGCACTGCAAGAGTGAGACCAAGTTCCCGACCACCCATTTCTATTTGGAGTGGAGTGATGGCCTTGCGGTAACGCTACATATATGCATAGATAGACAGACAGGCAGATAGACAGAGTGATAGATAGACAGACAGATAGATAGATAGACAGACAGACAGACAGACAGATAGATAGATAGATAGACAGACAGGCAGACAGACAGACAGATAGAGGGACAGACAGACAGATAGATAGATAGACAGACACACACACACAGACAGACACACAGACAGACAGATATTAGTGTCCATGCAGGCAGGCTCTTAAGAGAAGACTCGCAGGCAGATAGATAGACAGATAGATAGACAGACAGACAGACAGACTGACAGACAGACACACAGACAAACAGACAGACAGATATTAGTGCCCATGCAGGCAGGCTGTCAAGAGTAGACTCACTGGGAGCTGGTGTCAGACAGGGGTGGTAGGAGGAGGAGGAGGAGTGAGAGAGAGTTGGGGGGAGGGGGGGGGGAAGACACGTGAAAAAAAAACAACCAACAACAACACTGTCTGTCACTCTGCCAAGCTCCAGTTCTATTTTCACGGTCAGGTGTTTTGCCTGTCTCTGACTGTACACTCCACGCAACGCAGAGCAGCTCGAGTCACTACTATTGCGAAACTGTCCTTTTCTATTTTCACAAGGAATGTTTCTAAATATAATCTTCTGCATCTTGCATCCAACACGTATGTTGTTGATCTTCGAGGTACTGAGTGCGAAGGTATACCTGTCTAATTTTTTTTCGCGAATCAAATTTCTGAATGTCAATTATGACATTAAAACTGAGTTTGCTGAGCTTTCTGTTGCTGCGAAGGTATCGTTCGATTTTTCTATAAAAAAAATCAAACACTGAACGTTGGCCATACTTCAAAGCATTAACAAAATCAGTTTCTGAGTCCGTCTTCCACACATAAAAGAAGAAGAAGAAGAAGAAGAAATACTTGCAGAATCCTGTCTTCATATTTCTCCAGAAGATGGGAGATTATGCTAATAACTGAAAGAGTCCCCAGCGTACCCACGGAGATTCACAGCACATGGTACATGAGGGTCTATACAATACAATACACAATACAATACAATACAATACACAAACTTTATTGTCTATACTTTGGTACAGAGATTTTCTTTTTGGCAGCAGCACATGTCCAACGTAAGAAGAAAACAACAAACAAATAAAATGAATAGAAAATTAAAAGATAAATTAAATGGCACCAAATGGAAATAGCTATATACAAATATAGAGATTACTGAAATTTACGTGCCTCTCCATTTCAGTCAGCCAAACCGCATTGCACATCTACCCCCCCCCCCCCCCCACCCACACACCCACACACACACACACACACACACACCACACACACACATCACGCGCGCGCACACACTCTCTCTCTCATCCCCTCTCTCTCTCTCTGTCTCTCTCTCTTCACAAAAAAATGCAACTACAAAGATCATGAAATGAAGTGGTCTATAATTCGAGATGGTCGTGCAAAAGTGCAGTTGTACTCATCGTCGTCTCATAAGGAAACAGAGCGAACTGGTTTATTGCACCAAACTCCTGGACGATGAGGTCATGTTGTTGTTTTTTTTCTCAAAGACATGGATGTGTGTGTGTACTGTGCACGGCAATTCCACGCAGACAGTTGCATTTTCCTTTCTTGAACTTTCACGTCTCTTCACTGTTTAGTTAGGTATTTGAAGAAAAACAAAAATAATTGTCTGCATGTATGTGCGTGCACATGGGTGATGGGTAGGTGTAGGGCGATGGGAAGAGGTGGTGGGATGACCGAGACAGGAAACAGGTGATGGGATGACCGAGACAGGGAAGAGGTGGTGGGATGACCGAGACAGGAAACAGGTGATGGGATGACCGAGACAGGGAAGAGGTGGTGGGATGACCGAGACAGGGAAGAGGTGGTGGAAGAGGTGGTGGAAGAGATGGTGGGATGACCGAGACAGGGAAGAGGTGGTGGGGAAGAGGTGGTGGGATGACCGAGACAGGGAAGAGGTTGTGGGGTGACCGAGACAGGAAACAGGTGGTGGGATGACCGAGACATGGAAAGAGGTGGTGGGATGACCGAGACAAGGAAGAGGTGGTGGGATGACCGAGACAGGGAAGAGGTGGTGGAAGAGGTGGTGGGATGACCGAGACATGGAAGAGGTGGTAGGATGACCGAGACAGGAAACAGGTGATGGGATGACCGAGACAGGGAAGAGGTGGTGGGATGACCGAGACATGGAAGAAGTGGTGGGATGACCGAGACAGGGAAGAGGTGGTGGGATGACCGAGACAAGGAAGAGGTGGTGGGATGACCGAGACAAGGAAGAGGTGGTGGAAGAGGTGGTGGGATGACCGAGACAAGGAAGAGGTGGTGGGATGACCGAGACAAGGAAGAAGTGGTGGGATGACCGAGACAGGGAAGAGGTGGTGGGATGACCGAGACAGGGAAGAGGTGGTGGGATGACCGAGACAGGAAACAGGTGGTGGGATGACCGAGACAGGGAAGAGGTGGTGGGATGACCGAGACAGGGAAGAGGTGGTGGGATGACCGAGACAGGGAACATGACATAATCATCCAGTAGACAAGAAACCAGATTGTTCTGTTTCCTTATGGGACAATGAAGAGGCGATGATAACCGGTACTCTGTTTGCATGTGTGCGTGTGCGTGTTTGTGTGTGTGTTTGTGTGTGTGTGTGTGTGTGTGTGTGTGTGTGTGTGTGTGTGTGTGTGTGTGTGTGTGTGTGTGTGTGTGTGTGTGTGTGTGTGTGTGTGCTTATTTATTTGCATGCTTGCGTGTGTGTCAGCATGCAATGCGAGGCTGAGTCATCACTGATGATGAGAGTTACTTGGTCGGCATTACATAAAGCAGGCCCAGATTTCGTATTGATGTATATATATATATATTTTTTTTTTTTGTCCCTTTCGCTTGTGTGTGTGTGTGTGTGTGTGTGTGTGTGCATGTGAGTGTGACTGCTTTTTTGTTTGGAGGATGGGTGCTCTT
>NC_134900.1:11602655-11607655 GCF_041734735.1 Babylonia areolata | reverse complement strand
CAATCAGACCCACATGGCTTTCGGCTTTGGGTAGGGTAGGGTAGGGCAAACCGTGGCGCTCAGAGGGACGGCTCACAGACGATCTCATTATTGGCACAGTTTCTGTCATTACCAACAAGTTTATCGATGTTCGGGTGGATGTTTCCTCGGCTTTTCTTTCCTAACATGTGTGGGACCAGTGGTTTTGATTTGAAAGAAGAAGAAGAAGATGATGATGATGATGATGATGATGAAAGACACAGGAAGATAACATGAGGAAAATGGAGGTGGAAGATGAAGAGGTGGGGTTAGAAAGAAGAGAAGGAGGAAGGGGAATGAAAATGATACGTAAAAGAGGAAGGGAGAGGTAGACCAGGGAGATAAAATGAGTGTCCACAAAGAAGAAGAGGAGGAGGAGGAGGAGGAAGAAGAGGAAGGGCGGAAGGAGAAGGTGGAGGAAGAAGAGGAAGGGGGGGAAGAGGAGGAGGAAGAAGAGGAAGGGGGGAAGGAGGAGGAGGAAGAAGAAGAGGAAGGGGGGAAGGAGGAGGAGAAAGAAGAAGAGGAAGGGGGGAGAAGAGGAAGAGGAAGGGGGGAAAGAGGAGGAGGAGGAAGAGGAAGTGGAGGAGGAGGAAGAAGAGGAAGGGGGGAAAGAGGAGGAGGAAGAAGGGGGAGGAGGAAGAAGAAGAAGAGGAAGGGGGAAGGAGGAGGAGAAAGAAGGAGAGGAAGGGGGGAAGGAGAAGGAGGAGGAAGAAGAGGAAGGGGGGAAGGAGGAGGAGGAAGAGGAAGGGCGGAAGGAGAAGGAAGAAGGGGAAGGGGAAGGAGGAGGAGGAGGAAGAAGAGGAAGGGGGGAAGGAGGAGGAGGAAGAAGAAGGGGGAGGGGAAGGAGGAGAGGAAGGGGGGAAGGAGGAGGAGGAAGAAGAAGAAGGGGGAGGAGGAAGAAGAAGGGGGAAGGAGGAGGAAGAAGAAGAAGAAGGGGAGGAAGGGGGAAAGGAGGAAGCGGAGGAGAAGGAAGAAGAGGAAGAAGAGGAGGAAGGGGGGAAGGAGGAAGAGGAAGCAGCAGAAAAAGAAGAAGAAAGGGGAGGAGCATGATGACAAAGAGGAGAAGCATGAGAAGGGGTTATGGACGAGGAGAAACACGTGAAGCAAGCAGAATGAAGAAGAAAAAAAACTGGTAGAGTTCAAAACAGCACTTTTTTTCCCCCAAAAACTGCACCTCTTCATAACAACACTTTTTAAGGGCACCTCTGAATAGGAACATTCTTTTCAATTTAGAAAAGAGCACACACACACACCCTTCCCCCCTCCTACCCCCCCCCCCCCACACACACGCCCCCCCCCACCCCCCCACACACACACACACACAAATACCAGACAGAGAGCAAAGAGATTTTAATCACTGATTATGCACACACAAAAAATTAGGCCAATAAGTGTTCTCTCTATCTTCTCTCCCTCCCCCTCTCTCTCTCTCTCTCTCTCTCTCTCACTCCTTCTCTCTCTCTCACCCCCTTCTCCTATCTCTCTCTCAAAACCACATGAAAACAGGTTGTCCCTCCACCAATATATTTCTCTTTCAGCATGAATTCCAGTCTTATCATTTTTCACTTTATCGCAGTTGCTGACGATGGGAATTTTTTTTTTTTTTTTTTTTTTTTTTTTTATAGCAGAAGCAGCCAGGAACATGGTCTCTTTTGCCATGTCAGCGCTAAGCTGGGTTTGTTTTGTTTTGGGGGGGTTTTTGTGGGGTTTTTTCACACTGATTTTCCCTTCGCGCAATACGCGGACCCATTTTTGGCCGCTCTCCTGATAACCCTTGTCCAAACTCCTCTAAAAACCTTATCATCCGGAATATTTGAGAGTCCTGAACTCCCCTGTGGGGATGCCGGGGGGGGGGGGTCTTTCAGTATAAACAGCATCCCCGCCTTCTGGAAATTCTGTGCTAGAAATGTCCTCTTTTCTGTCACTCTCTTTGTTTCTGCCTTTATTTTTTTTTTTTTCTATCTTCACTGTTGTCTCCTTTTTCTGCCTTCCCAGTCCATTCCCCTTTCTTTTTTTCAAGCAAGCCTTGACACTTTTTTTCTCTCTCTTTTCCGCAGTCTATGATGTACTATCTGTGCTGTTTTGCTCTGGTGATTAGGTAGTGAGATTGTAAACACTGGGATGGGCACTAGCTGCCTATTCTGCAGTGTTATTTGCCTATATGGCCTTTTTTATGCATTTTTTGTTTGGCTTTGAAGTCTTGTTTTTATTCTTTTTACGATTTTTTGTAATCTGGGGATGATAAATTAAGCGGAATGGCTGGCGTCCTCAGCATGGCCTAGTCTTATTTGCCATAAGGAGCTAAGTGGTTGGGATACTGTGTCATGAACTGTGTTTTGTGGGTTTGTCTCAGTGTTCGTTTTTTGTTGTTGTTGTTGTTGTAGTTGTTGTTGTTGTTGTTTCTCACTTGTGTAAACAAAGTGAGTCTATGTTTTAACCCGGTGTTCGGTTGTCTGTGTGTGTGTGTGTGTGTCTGTGTGTCTGTGTGTCTGTGTGTCCGTGGTAAACTTTAACATTGACATTTTCTCTGCAAATACTTTGTCAGTTGACACCAAATTTGGCATAAAAATAGGAAAAATTCAGTTCTTTCCAATCATCTTGTTTAAAACAATATTGCACCTCTGGGATGGGCACAAAAAAATATAAAAAAGAAGCCTAATTATATGCAAACTGCATTTACTGTTATATCTATATTTTTTGTATTCTCTAAACTTGGCACTTTGACCTCTTATTCTGACACAACATCAAGAGGAGTCATTATTATCATTTTTTGTTCAAACAGGAACTTCTTTTGCTAAGCATGGAAGTTTTATTTATTTTGCAAACGTTTTGGTGCGGATAGTAAAAAGGGGAAATTACTCTGTAATTAATGCTAGGGGACTTAATTTATCACAAGTGAGTCTTGAAGGCCTTGCCTCTCTTGTTGTAAATGTGACAGGTTTGTGTTGACGCGGTTGAGCATTTGTATGGTTTGACAGTCCTGATATGGCCCTGTGCGGTCGGCTGGACTATAGGCAAGGAGAATAAGAAATAATAAGAATAAAGTGTCCTGAAGAAACCCTTCCCGAATCTGAACACCAGAAGGTAGGCACAAGAGAGGAAACCCAAAGGAACACCTGGCGCAGGACAGTCGAAGGAGAGAACTCAAGACCTTGAAGCACACCCGGGGTAGCATTCAGAAAGTGGCCCAAAACGGGTAAGTAGTCGTGGTGGTTCTTCAAGACCTTGAAGCACACCTGGGGTAGCATTCAGAAAGTGGCCCAAAACGGGTAAGTAGTCGTGGTGGTTCTTCAAGACCTTGAAGCACACCTGGGGTAGCATTCAGAAAGTGGCCCAGAACGGGTAAGTAGTCGTGGTGGTTCTTCAAGACCTTGAAGCACACCTGGGGTAGCATTCAGAAAGTGGCCCAAAACGGGTAAGTAGTCGTGGTGGTTCTTCAAGACCTTGAAGCACACCTGGGGTAGCATTCAGAAAGTGGCCCCAAAACGGGTAAGTAGTCGTGGTGGTTCTTCAAGACCTTGAAGCACACCTGGGGTAGCATTCAGAAAGTGGCCCAAAACGGGTAAGTAGTCGTGGTGGTTCTTCAAGACCTTGAAGCACACCTGGGGTAGCATTCAGAAGGTGGCCCAAAACGGGTAAGTAGTCGTGGTGGTTCTTCAAGACCTTGAAGCACACCTGGGGTAAGCATTCAGAAGGTGGCCCAAAACGGGTAAGTAGTCGTGGTGGTTCTTCAAGACCTTGAAGCACACCTGGGGTAGCATTCAGAAAGTGGCCCAAAACGGGTAAGTAGTCGTGGTGGTTCTTCAAGACCTTGAAGCACACCTGGGGTAGCATTCAGAAAGTGGCCCCAAAACGGGTGACTAGTCGTGGTGGTTCTTCAAGACCTTGAAGCACACCTGGGGTAGCATTCAGAAGGTGGCCCAAAACGGGTAAGTAGTCGTGGTGGTTCTTCAAGACCTTGAAGCACACCTGGGGTAGCATTCAGAAGGTGGCCCAAAACGGGTAAGTAGTCGTGGTGGTTCTTCAAGACCTTGAAGCACACCTGGGGTAGCATTCAGAAAGTGGCCCAAAACGGGTAAGTAGTCGTGGTGGTTCTTCAAGACCTTGAAGCACACCCGGGGTAGCATTCAGAAAGTGGCCCAAAACGGGTAAGTAGTCGTGGTGGTTCTTCAAGACCTTGAAGCACACCTGGGGTAGCATTCAGAAAGTGGCCCAAAACGGGTAAGTAGTCGTGGTGGTTCTTCAAGACCTTGAAGCACACCTGGGGTAGCATTCAGAAAGTGGCCCCAAAACGGGTAAGTAGTCGTGGTGGTTCTTCATTGCTGCCCCACATGCCAGTGGACATAAACTATTTGTATTTGTATTTCTTTTTATCACAACAGATTTCTCTGTGTGAATTTCGGGCTGCTCTCTGCAGGGAGAGCGCGTCGCTACACTATAGCGCCACCCTTTTTCTTCTTTTTTTTCTATTTTTTTTCCTGCGTTCAATGTCATTTGTTTTTCCTATCGAAGTGGATTTTTCTACAGAATTTTGCCAGGAACAACCCTTTTGTTGCCGTGAGTTCTTTTACGTGCGCTAAGTGCATGCTGCACACGGGACCTCGGTTTATCGTCTCATCCGAATGACTAGCGTCCAGACCACCACTCAAGGTCTAGTGGAGGGGGAGAAAATATCGGCGGCTGAGCCGTGATTCGAACCAGCGCGCTCAGATTCTCTCGCTTCCTAAGCGGACGCGTTACCGCTAGGCCCTCACTCCACAGAAGTAGGACAGAAAGTAAGTGAGGAAGCTACTGCAAGAAGAAGAAACATGCCCTGAAAGGAATAATAATAATAGATTCTTCCGTTGCGCTCCACACTATGTCAGATAAGCGGATTCGAATCCGTTCGAAATAATTGTTACTGCTTGTGTTTGTGAAATGGACACGACATGCCGTTTTCAGGACTTGCAGGCTGTCTTGACCAAACGACAGATTTCGTCAGA
>NC_134900.1:11595155-11600155 GCF_041734735.1 Babylonia areolata | reverse complement strand
TGTGTCTGTGTGTGTGTGTGTGTGTGTGTGTGTGTGTGTGTGTGTGTGTGTGTGTGTGTGTGTGTGTGTGTGTGTGTGTGTGTGTGTGTGTGAGAGAGAGAGAGAGCTTTCCCAAAGATTTGAAAGTGAGGTGAACTTTCGTCCCCTTTTTGACGTGTTTTACATAGCCTGAAAGCCATTTGTAACTCTGACATGATGTATCGTCTGACCTGCCCTGGAGACACACACACACACACACACACACACACACACACACACACACACACACACACACACAAGTTTCAAGTTTTAATTATCCTTTCACTCCTATTGGAGTATGGAGGATGGAGGATTATTGCAAAATAATCTTTTCATGCCCAGAACAAATATTTCCAAATACACAACAATGTCACATAAAAGTTGAGAAAACACAAATGTCTTTTAACTCCAAAAGTATAGCTGGGCAACATTTGCAAATCTAATCATCTTACGTACAGCTAAAATGGACTTTTTTTTTACCTCCTTTGAGCATATTACAAAAATCAAAAACCGATTTTGGAGAGAAATATTTTTAGGAACATGTCTATTTCGTAACTGATCATAACTGGGACATTCCATTATAAATGAAACTCATCCCCAATCACAGACATGTTACAAACCTTACAAAGCCGTAACTCTCGTGGTATGCCTTTGTCTCTCCCTGTTTCTATTTCCAGCTTATGATTACTACTTCGAAATCTGAAGAAGCTGATAACGTAATTATCAGGCATTTGACATAATATATTTTTCTCTACCAAATCCACTTTTGAAATTTCGATAAAACAAACATTTACTACTCGCCTCTAGAGCATGTCTCCATAGATTTTGAAAACTATTTCTCAAAGCAATGTTGACATTCTTGCACACACACACACACACACACACACACACACAACAAGCGCGCGCGTTCGCTCTCTCTCTCTCTCTCTCTCTCTCTCTCTCTCTCTCTCTCTCTCTCAAGCCGTTATTACATAACTTCGCACAAACACATTTTTATTCAAAGGAACAACACCCTACCCCCTTCCTCCTGACAGCCAGCTACTCACAACTCGGGGTCATCACTGACGGTCACCACAGGAACTTAAGCCTCCAGTTGGTGGAGATCTAAAACCTGTTTCTCCAATCTCCAGCAGCGGTAATCACCTAATTAGTGGAACTGGAGGGGGGCTGGGGGAGTCAGGGGGCTACGTTAGCAGGGGTGAGCGGGGGAGGGGGGGTGCCGGGGGGGCGGGGGGGTGGGGGGGGGGTGGTTTACTCAAATCAAATTAATTAAAGCAGATGGTGGGAAGGTTAATTAAGGCAGGAAACAGAACAACTAAGTGTGCGCCAAAGTCTTGAGGCCGATTGCTTATTAAGAAGAAAATAGAGTGAACAGATGGTTTTGCGTTTGTTGTTGTTGTTGTTTTTCGTTTATTTGTTGTTGATGTTTTGCTGTGAATGTTGTTTGTTGTTTTTTCTTGGGTTTTTTCTTTCTTTCTTTCTTTTTGGTTGTTGTTGTTGTCTAAACAGTGTTCTGTTTTGTACACGTCACAATACACAATAGTGGTAGATGAACAGGATAACAAATCAAATCTTACACAAAACAAATCCTGTCCTTGTTATTCTACGTACATTATTCTACGTAAGGAGGAAGGTGGCAGAATGGTTAAGACGCTCAGCTGCCAATACAGAGAGTCCGTGAGGGTGTGGGTTCGAATCCCGCGCTCTCGCCCTTTCTCCTAAGTTTGACTGGAAAATCAAACTGAGCGTCTAGTCTTTCGGATGAGACGATAAACCGAGGTCCCGTGTGCAGCACGCACTTGGCGCACTGAAAAAGAACCCATGGCAACGAGAGTGTTGTCCTCTGGCGAAATTACGTAAAATGAAATCCACTTTCATAGGTACACAAATATGTAAGCATGCACTCGAGGCCTGACTAAGCGCGTTGGGTTATGCTGCTGGTCAGGCATCTGCTCAACAGATGTGGTGTAGCGTGTATGGATTTGTCCGAACGCAGTGACGCCTCCTTGAGAAAGTGAAACTGAAACTGAAACTACGTACATCCGGCTGAGTATGTCAGTGGCGGATGAGACTTGACAGCCAGAAGTTTAACTCTCTCCATACGAACGGCGGAAGAGACGACGTTATCAGCGTTTCACCCCAATTACCATCATCAAAATATTGCAAGCGGAAGGCTCTTATACTGAAGAGGTGAATGTCGACAAAGAATACCACAATTCTTACGACGGAAGCTAAAGGTTGGGTCATTCAGACACCCACTGGACATCCGAGGGGTCTGTGTAGAGGAGAAGAGAGGACTGGCCGTACTGAGTGAGTTAAAACTGACCACAAAGGAATTTCAACAAAACTGAACAAAAATATAAATAAAGTGAGACCAGAGTATATATATATATAAGAATCAACCTGTAGTGGAAAGATTAATCAACACAGAGAGAGGAGGGTGACGAGGAATAGAAGAAGAAGAACAACAACAAGGACAGGAACAGGAAGAATAAGAAGAAGATGAACAAGAGGCAAAGCCAACATGGCTCGCGTGTGATTCCTACTGAAACAACAACAAAAACCGAAAATGCGGGAGTTGCAGGGTGTATGTGGTTTCAAGCGCTTACATTCTTTAACCAAATAATAATGATTTTCTACTTTTAGTTTACTATATACGTGATAATCACTTCAACAACAACAACAAGATAATAATGATAATAATAATAATAATATCAATAAAACAAACAAACATGCATGTAGCTTTTCAGTCTGCCGCCTTTGAAGACGTGCACGAGACATGCGAAGCTTGGTAAAACTACGCGCAAAGAACACAGCTGCCGGTATCAGTTTAGGTTACGCCCAAGAGTACCGTCCACACCCACCACTGACACACAGCAGCAATGCAGCCTTCGACTACACGGATACTTCAAGAAACAACAGGACGCTAAGGGAATGAGAGAGGTAAGGGGGTTGTGGGTTGGGGGGGGGGGGGGGGGGGGGTAGGGATGATGCGCGTGACGTTGCAGTCAAGTCAAGATTTTATTTCATGATGGTAAATTGAATAAGCAACAATTGCTTTTTTTTTTGCTTTTTTTTTTTTTACATCAAGCCATCAATGAAAATAATAATAATAATAATAATTAATAAATAAATAAGAATTAAAAAGAAGGAAAAAAAAGAAAAAAAATAGGAGAGAGAGAGAGAGAAGCGAGGATACTATGTACTGTATGTATGTGTGTGTGTGTGTGTGTGTGTGTGTGTGTGTGTGTGTGTGTGAACAACAGGATGTTGAGGGAATGAGGGGGTGGGCATAGGGATGAAGGTCAGTGGCGTTGCAGTCAGAATGTATGTATGTATGTATGTATGTATGTATGTATGTGTGTATGTATTAATGTATGTGTGTGGCTCTATGTGTGTGTGCGTGTGTCTGTCTGTATGTATATGTGTGTGTGTGTCTGTCTGTCTGTCTGTGTGTGTGTGTATGTGTGTGTGTGTGTCTGTACGTATGTATGTGTGTACATATGCATGTATTTATTCATCTTATCTAATTCATTCATTTATTCATTCGTTTGTTTATTTATGTTCCCATCTGTACATTAGGACCCGGGAATTCGAACCTTCAACCTTCTGAATACGCAATCAAGGCGTCTCCATCCTATACCCTGCAGCAATAACAGCACTGACGGCCGTTGCTGATAACATGGGTGGTGTCAGTGGATGCCAGTTGGCGGCGTTGTTCTGGTTTAGTGTGTGGCTTGTTTAGTCTTGTCTTGTCTTGTTTTGTGTCGGGGTGTGGAGTTGGCGTGTGTCATGAAAATGATTTGTGTGTGTTGGTGTGTGGGTATGGCCGTCTTGGTTTTCTCTGTCTCTGGCTCTTATCTTTTAGTCTTCCACTGACGTGCCGTACCGGTGGTACTGGCTAATCCTCATCACGCGCAGGAGGAATTTTGTTTAATGTCCCGTCACACATATCGGTGATTGAAGTATTTATGCTGACGGGCGCAATAGCCGAGTGGTTAAAGCGTTGGACTTTCAATCTGAGGGTCCCGGGTTCGAATCACGGTGACGGCGCCTGGTGGGTAAAGGGTGGAGATTTTTACGATCTCCCAGGTCAACACATGTGCAGACCTGCTTAGTGCCTGAACCCCTTTCGTGTGTATATGCAAGCAGAAGATCAAATGCGCACGTTAAAGATCCTGTAATCCATGTCAGCGTTCGGTGGGTTATGGAAACAAGAACATACCCAGCATGCACACCCCCGAAAGCGGAGTATGGCTGCCTACATGGCGGGGTAAAAACGGTCATACACGTAAAAGCCCACTCGTGTGCATACGAGTGAACGTGGGGGTTGCAGCCCACGAACGAAGAAGAAGAAGAAGAAGTATCTATGAATACATTTGAGCATTATCGGTTAGAAGGGGTGGGAGATGTGAATAAATGGAGGGTTGGGGGAAACTGGGCAAATGAGGGTGAAATTTGAAAAAAAAAATTCTAAGTACAGTTACAGGAAATTACTTAAAGGACTTCGTAAAAGAGAAGTCGTTAAACTGACAAGCGAAACAACTGATAATGAATGCAAAAAGTCAAAAACATCAACGTTCTGTCATAAGGCTTCATCAAGCTACAGTCAAAAAATATATGCTTAATTACTAAAGCATATGCACTTGACATTAGAACAATACTTGGTCCGTAATGAATCTGATAATAGTCTAAGAGCTAAACATAGAATTGGTCTGCGAATCGGACCAAAGTCTGAGAGAGTCAACTGACGAAGTTTTAGACTTGAATTCAAGCACCTATAAAAGTCTCTTTCTAGTATATTGCTTATCTCACTCAGTACGGCCAGTCCTCTCTTTTCCTCTACACAGACCCCTCGGATGTCCAGTGGGTGTCTGAATGACCGAACCTTTAGCTTCCGTCGTCAGAATTGTGGTATTCTTTGTCAACATTCACCTCTTCAGTATAAGAGCCTTCCGCTTGCAATATTTTGATGATGGCAA
>NC_134900.1:11580155-11590155 GCF_041734735.1 Babylonia areolata | reverse complement strand
GATAGCCGAGTCATTTGTACAGTGATGGAACATCAGTGATAGCCGAGTCTTTTGTACAGTGATGGAACATCAGTGATAGCCCGGTCATTTGTACAGTGATGGTACATCAGTGATAGCCCAGTCATTTGTGCAGTGATGGAACATCAGTGATAGCCGAGTCATTTGTACAGTGATGGAACATCAGTGATAGCCCGGTCATTTGTACAGTGATGGAACATCAGTGACAGCCCAGTCATTTGTACAGTGATGGAACATCAGTGACAGCCGAGTCATTTGTACAGTGATGGAACATCAGTGATAGCCGAGTCTTTTGTACAGTGATGGAACATCAGTGATAGCCGAGTCATTTGTACAGTGATGGAACATCAGTGATAGCCGAGTCATTTGTACAGTGATGGAACATCAGTGACAGCCGAGTCATTTGTACAGTGATGGAACATCAGTGACAGCCGAGTCTTTTGTACAGTGATGGAACATCAGTGATAGCCGAGTCATTTGTACAGTGATGGAACATCAGTGACAGCCCATTCATTTGTGCAGTGATGGAACATCATTGATAGCCGAGTCATTTGTACAGTGATGGAACATCAGTCATAGCCCAGTCATTTGTACAGTGATGGAACATCAGTGATAGCCGAGTCATTTGTACAGTGATGGAACATCAGTCATAGCCCAGTCATTTGTACAGTGATGGAACATCAGTGACAGCCGAGTCATTTGTACAGTGATGGAACATCAGTCATAGCCGAGTCATTTGTACAGTGATGGAACATCAGTCATAGCCCAGTCATTTGTACAGTGATGGACCATCAGTGATAGCCGAGACATTTGTACAGTGATGGAACATCAGTGATAGCCGAGTCATTTGTACAGTGATGGAACATCAGTGATAACCCAGTCATTTGTACAGTGATGGAACATCAGTGATAACCCAGTCATTTGTACAGTGATGGAACATCAGTGATAGCCGAGTCTTTTGTACAGTGATGGAACATCAGTCATAGCCGAGTCATTTGTACAGTGATGGAACATCAGTGATAGCCGAGTCTTTTGTACAGTGATGGAACATCAGTCATAGCCGAGTCATTTGTACAGTGATGGAACATCAGTCATAGCCCAGTCATTTGTACAGTGATGGAACATCAGTGATAGCCGAGTCATTTGTACAGTGATGGAACATCAGTGATAGCCGAGTCATTTGTACAGTGATGGAACATCAGTGATAGCCCAGTCATTTGTACAGTGATGGAACATCAGTGATAGCCGAGTCATTTGTACAGTGATGGAACATCAGTCATAGCCGAGTCATTTGTACAGTGATGGAACATCAGTGATAGCCGAGTCATTTGTACAGTGATGGAACATCAGTGATAGCCGAGTCTTTTGTACAGTGATGGAACATCAGTCATAGCCGAGTCATTTGTACAGTGATGGAACATCAGTCATAGCCCAGTCATTTGTACAGTGATGGAACATCAGTGATAGCCGAGTCATTTGTACAGTGATGGAACATCAGTGATAGCCGAGTCATTTGTACAGTGATGGAACATCAGTCATAGCCCAGTCATTTGTACAGTGATGGAACATCAGTGATAGCCGAGTCTTTTGTACAGTGATGGAACATCAGTCATAGCCGAGTCATTTGTACAGTGATGGAACATCAGTGATAGCCGAGTCTTTTGTACAGTGATGGAACATCAGTCATAGCCGAGTCATTTGTACAGTGATGGAACATCAGTGATAGCCGAGTCATTTGTACAGTGATGGAACATCAGTCATAGCCGAGTCATTTGTACAGTGATGGAACATCAGTGATAGCCGAGTCATTTGTACAGTGATGGAACATCAGTGATAGCCGAGTCATTTGTACAGTGATGGAACATCAGTCATAGCCGAGTCATTTGTACAGTGATGGAACATCAGTGATAGCCGAGTCATTTGTACA
The DNA here is from genome assembly GCF_041734735.1 of Babylonia areolata. NCBI lineage: Eukaryota > Metazoa > Mollusca > Gastropoda > Neogastropoda > Buccinidae > Babylonia > Babylonia areolata. The sequence continues at coordinate 11,588,210 of NC_134900.1, read as the reverse complement.
GTGATGGAACATCAGTGATAGCCGAGTCATTTGTACAGTGATGGAACATCAGTGATAACCCAGTCATTTGTACAGTGATGGAACATCAGTGATAACCCAGTCATTTGTACAGTGATGGAACATCAGTGATAGCCGAGTCTTTTGTACAGTGATGGAACATCAGTCATAGCCGAGTCATTTGTACAGTGATGGAACATCAGTGATAGCCGAGTCTTTTGTACAGTGATGGAACATCAGTCATAGCCGAGTCATTTGTACAGTGATGGAACATCAGTCATAGCCCAGTCATTTGTACAGTGATGGAACATCAGTGATAGCCGAGTCATTTGTACAGTGATGGAACATCAGTGATAGCCGAGTCATTTGTACAGTGATGGAACATCAGTGATAGCCCAGTCATTTGTACAGTGATGGAACATCAGTGATAGCCGAGTCATTTGTACAGTGATGGAACATCAGTCATAGCCGAGTCATTTGTACAGTGATGGAACATCAGTGATAGCCGAGTCATTTGTACAGTGATGGAACATCAGTGATAGCCCAGTCATTTGTACAGTGATGGAACATCAGTGATAGCCGAGTCATTTGTACAGTGATGGAACATCAGTGATAGCCCGGTCATTTGTACAGTGATGGAACATCAGTGACAGCCGAGTCATTTGTACAGTGATGGAACATCAGTGATAGCCGAGTCATTTGTACAGTGATGGAACATCAGTGATAGCCCAGTCATTTGTACAGTGATGGAACGTCAGTGATAGCCGAGTCTCTGAAATTCCAGTCCACCTTTGTGGATGGGAGAAACTTTCACACATGCACGCACACACACAAGCGCGCGCGCGCGTTCGCACACGCACACACACACACACACATACATGAGCACGCAAACACACACACACACACACGCACACACACATCCATGAGCACGCACACACACACACATACACATACACGAACATACACACACACACACATACACGAGCACGCACACACACACACACACACACACACACACACACACACACACACTAAACACCCCTCCACCCCATCACACACACACACACACATACACACACACACACACACACACACACACACACACACACACACACACACACACACACACACACACACACACACCTCCACCCCCAACACACACACAGCCCGAGAGAGCAGAAGGAAAGAAGGAAAGACGAACGGAAGGAAAGACCCACTCACTCCCTAAGAAGTAAACGAAGAATGACATACAATATCAGAAGCTGCTTTTACCAGAGATGAGGTGCTCACAACAATCCTGCACAGATGAAAAAGCTGGCGGCGAGAGACAGAAAGAAAATATGACAGACAAATGAGGGAAGGAGGGGGGGGAGCGGGGGGAGGTTGTCAGAAAAAAAAGTGCTGACATGACAAGAGGCAAGAGAGGGGCGGAAAGGCTGGGGGGGGGTGGGAGGGGGGTGAGACAGACTGGCAGACACACAGGTAAACAAACAGTCAAGCATACAGACACAAAGATGAAGACGGAAGCTGAAACAACGGAAATGCCAGAAGAACAGCAGCAGACAGGGACGAATAGTTTCAGTTTCAGTTTCAGTAGCTGAAGGAGGCGTCACTGCGTTCGGACAAATCCATATACGCTACACCACATCTGCCAACAGGGACAAATAGAGATGAATCAATTAGCTGCCGGCCGTGCGTTCTTCTACCAACACTAAAGTGCATGCTACTTTTCTCTTTGCTGTTCTGTCTCTGTCTTTGGACCTTGCATTTGGAATGAACTTCCTCTTTCGCTTCGCCAGGTCTCCGTACTCAGTTGTTTCAAGTCTGGCCTTAAACCCCACCTCTTCACAAGATAGCCTCCCTCCCCTGCCTCTTGCTTGTCTTCAGTTTCTTCAGTCTTAGAGTTATGCATGCGTGTGAATTAACTGGTTCACGTGAAAGCGCTTAGATTTGTCTATGCACAAGATTCAGTGCTATATAAATACTATCATTATTATTATTATTACTACACAAGAGTACCTCGATTTAATCTTTCATCCTAAAAGACGAGCACCCATACCACCACTCGAGTTCTGTGGGGGAGAGAGGGTGGGAGAGAGTGTAGGGGGGCGGGGGGGGGGGGAGCAGGAGGGGGCAGAGGTGAAGGCTGGGAATGTTATACGTAGAGAAATTCAGCTCGTGCGTGACCCGAAATTCTGACGTGGCCGGGTTGAGGAGGGGACTTCTCATCTTCGCAAACAAGCGTATTTTTTTTCTCTGTGGGCCACAAAACCCGCTTGATGGTTTGTTCATGAAAAAAATGCCCCCCCCCCTCTCCCTCCACACACACACACACACACACACACACACACACCAAACAAAAAACGCACATACACAAACCACAGGAAGACAAACAAACACAGACACAGAGATAAAGGTCAACATCAACACTTTCACCCGCGCACACCACCGAGACAGTCATGACTGACACAGAGAGCGAGAGAGAGAGATAGAACGTCGGTGGGGAATATAAATCACCAGCAAATCACCCAGTTAAATCTCTCCCCTTCAGCGCTGCACAGGCACAGTGAGCTAAAAAGCAAACGGAATGTAATTGGACAGCATCCCCTTGGCTGTCGGCGCCAGGCTAATCGTGAACAGTTTTGTTTCTGGGTTCCCCAAAACAGTCTTATCTGCTGCATGGCCCTTTTCCAAATGGCGAATAAAATCTTTTAATTTATTCATGATGCCGTTAATGAGAGTCTCGTTGTTGTCGTTTATCGCACACTGAAGAGCTATCCACAAGATATATAGATAGATAATGTACTCATTGAAATACAGCTTAGCAGTCCTATAACATATCTCAAGGGAGACTAACATTTTATAAGGGGCGACTAATATTCTATAACATTTCAAAAGGGCGACTAACATTCTATAACATTTCTAAAGGGCGACTAACATCTTATAACATTTCTAAAGGGCGACTAACATTTTTAAATCTAAAGGGCGACTAATATTTTATAACATATCTAAAGGGCTACTAACATCTTGTAACATATCTAAAGGGCGACTACCATCTTATAACATATCTAAATGGCGACTAACATCTTGTAACATATCTAAAGGGCGACTAACACTTTATAACATTTCTAGAAGTCAAATGCAATTTCAATGTCACATCCACGATTGCCCTCGATACCATAGGGCTAATACAAGGCTCACACACAGAAGTTTATCACTTATCTTGTAAGCGGCCTTCAGTTGTGATTGGCTTTCATTCAATTATAGCCAGTACCTAACACTAACACACACACACACACACACACACACACACACACACACACACACACACACACACACACACGCACACACACACACACTCACACTCATAATGTTATTTATATTTACATTGTTTGTAGGTTAATACTTGTTGATATGCATATACATATTCTCCTTCCCATGACAACTCATTCAATACACACCACAACCTCTTTAGACTTTTTCTTATAATATACTTTTCCTCTGATACATAACATGTACTTTTTTTTTCTTTTTCTTTTTTTTTTACACTAATATTCACATGCATTCCCTTTCCTTTATACACTACTTTACTCCTTTCCGTCTAAAAACACTTATAGTGAATAGACGTTAAACTGAAGAAAACACACTCACACACACACACACACACACACACACACACACACACAGAGTTGTTGAAACAGCACCGTCTGATTGGACTGGGGGGGGGGGGGGGGGGGCGCAATGAAAAAAAGTGGAAAACAAATGACACCAGCTGACATTTTATTTTTTAAGTGAGCCTAAAGAAAATTTTCTGTTTTTGGTTGAAGCAGATAATAAAGTATTTTGAATTGAATTGAATTGAACTGAACTCTTGTTTTCAGGGTATCTGAACATGGCCAGTCCAGCTAGCGTCGCGTTCCTCGGGTCTGAACCCGCTCCCAGACACGCAGTCCAAGCGAATTATGTTCCCCTCAGGTCCTGCCTGAATTTAGGGGAAAAGGTAACTGTTGGGCTCCCTCCTGGAACATCGTTCATTTATTTATTTATTTGTATATTTATCGTCTATTCATCTAAGATGATGATGTTGGACTGAAAATAAATGTTATTATTATCACTATCATGATTTCTATCATCATGATCATGGTCATTATCATTATTATTATTATTATTACTTAGAAATCATCATTTCTGAAAAATCAGTGGCAGGGGAAGAATATTCAACTGAAAAGGGGGCGGTTGAGATGGATGGGGGAGTGTGGGGGGGGAGGGAAGGGGACTGAGGAAGGAAGAGAGAGAGAGAGAGAGAGAGAGAGAGAGAGAGAGAGAGAGAGAACAGAATGTGGAAAAGATAAGAGTACAACATGGCATGTAAAATGGAGAGGGTGAGTGTCAGTGATTGGAGACAGTAAAACATAATACTGGAAGGGTGTGTGTGAGAGAGGGGGGCGAAGAGCGGGATTAGGACAGAAAATTAATCACTGATCAAATATTGTATGCAATACTTTCTATAGATTATTCTTTGAAAAGAGAACGATCTGAGCACCTCCTGTTCTCATCGTGTGTAGGACTGGGCACCTCAACCATGCACTGAAGTTGTAAGGGCATTCCAGGCCGGAATGGTTCGGAGGAAAAGAAAAAAAACAAAAAAAACAAGTGAATTTCAATGAGCTGGGGTTCGATAGTCCCAAACCTAATGGACTTCCATTGCAGAAGAATCCTCATCCTCATCTTCATTCATCATCAAATATGGAAGGGTGGGCCGCCACTCAGCCACTCTGGCTCCACGACAAAGCGTTTAACCCTTTCACCGCCAGTCAATTTAGAGTACAGAATTCCCTTGTGGTATAAACACAGAAACTGAAGACAATGGCTAAGAATAGCTGGGGATTCCCCCTGCGATGTATAGAAAATAATGGCCTATCCTACCACCGAACATTAAGAGCAGTAGGTACATGGATAACAGACCAATGAATGGTCACCTTTCAGTGACATGGCGGTCCTCTACCACGCCTGTGCATAAATGCGAGCTTGGTGGTGAAAGGGGGTTAATGTCGTCGGTAGAGGCTAAAAAGGATATACGCCCTGCGTTGCATTGATTCGCATAGCAGGCACTACTAAACACACTACCAATGTGACTCAACAGCGGTGCAGGGTCTCCTCTGGCGTGAGGCCTCCTGGCGTACCTGACATCGATGGCTCCCTGTGGACTTGCCGGTGCTGGCGTTGCTGCGGCGGGCGATCCGAAGTATGGCTGTGAATGGTGGGTTCAGGATGACGGGCGGCGGTGTGTATGATACCACTGAAACGGCGTGGATGATAGGACAGGAGTGAGAGTGAGAGAGAGAGAGAGAGGGAGGGAGGGAGGGACAGAGAGAATGAATGAATGAATGAATGAATGAATGAATGAATGAATGAATGAATCTTTATTTTCCAACGGTGAAGATATTAGCACTTTGGCCGACTTAAACATCTGCCGTTGTTATAAGAGACACACAAACATGTACGCATATGAATGTAGTTATACTGAATACTTAATACATGTATAATGTACGAGTATAACACAGCGTCAAACTGAGAGACACAACATCGCTCACATCTGCACGGAACGGAAGCGAGTAACACACACACGCACACACGCGCACACACACACACAGACAGAGAGAGAGAGAGAAACAGACAGACAGAGAGACTGACTGAAACGGCGCGGAGGATAGGACAGGAGTGAGAGAGAGAGACAGACAGACAGAGAGAGACAGGGAGAAGAGACAGAGAGAGAAGAGAGACAGAGAGAGAAACAGATAGAGAGACAGACTGAAACGGCGCGGGTGATAGGACAGGAGACAGAGACAGACAGACAGAGACAGAGAGAGAGACAGGGACAGAGAGAGATAGACAGAGAGAGACAGAAAGAGAGAGAGAGAGACAGAGTGAGACAGAGAGACAGAGACAGACAGAGACAGAGACAAAGAGAGATAAACACAGAGAGAGAGAGAGAAAAAGAGAGATAGACAGAGAGACAGACTGAAACGGCGCGGATGATAGGACAGGAGAGACAGAGACAGAGAGAGACAGACAGACAGACAGAGACAGACAGACACAGAGAGAGAGAGAGAAACAGATAGACAGACAGACAGACAGACAGACAGACTGAAACGGCGCGGATGATACGACAGGAGAGACAGAGACAGAGACACAGAGAGAGAGAGAGAGATTCGTTTCGTTTCGTTTCGTTTCGTTTCGTTTATTTATTTATAGTCTGCTCATCTAAGATGATGATATTAGACTGAAGAGAAACAGATACACAGACAGACAGACATACAGAGAGACACAGAGACAGACTAAAACGGCGCGGATGATAGGACAGGAGAGAAAGAGAGAGAGAGAGAGGAGATACACCGAGAGACAGACATACAGAGAGACAGAGACAGAGACACAGACAAGAGGCAGAAACACCGAGACAAGAGAGACAGGAGACGGGTCTTATCACAGACCTGGAGTTCTATACATCTCACTGGTTCTGACAGGGATCTGATGAAACACGAATCTATGGGGAGGCGGCTGAATCTTCCTGATGAAACACAGAACTTATGGGGAGGGGTTTGGGGATGGGGGATGGGGGGGGGGTTAGGGAGGGGGGGAGGGGGTAAGGGGGAGGGGGGATACTGAGCTTAAAAACGTGACAATTGGTTATAATGAATGTGCAATATGTAGGAGGAATAATGTGCAATATGCAGGATGAATGTACAATGGAATATGTCTAATGCTAACGTCCATATTCTAGATATACTTCTGTTTAATAATTACGATGTAATAATTAATTGCAATGTTTTTTAAAAGCGAATATGTGAAATGCTTTTATTTGAGAACATATGTTTATTACCTCTTGTTTAATCAAGTAATCCGCGTGTGTGGGGTGGGTGGGGGTGGGGGGTGGGGGGGTGCGGGTGTGTGCTGATTATCTGGTTGCGGTTTTCCGCAATTTATCTTTATTCTTATTTTATCTGTCTATTGTAATCAATGTGCAGTATAGTAGGCTATGTTTATAATTATATTCAAATAATGTTTCTTAATAATTCTTTCTGTTTTTGCATTAAGAATACTAGTTATTACCTGCAGTGTGTGGATGTATGTATGAAACGGTGTATGTGATTTTTTTTTTTTTTTTACATCTGTATCTTCGTAATATTCGTAAAAGCTGTTGTTGACTTTTACAGTTATGGTCCCCATGTTGTTTACTTGTCTATGTTGTGATAATGCACCTGACCAAATTTCTCTAGTTGGAGATAATAAAGTTATTCTTATCTTATCTTATCTTATCTTATCTTATCTTATCTTGCCCGTGTGAAAACTGGATGCAGACTGATGCTACCGGCGGGGACATCCGCTTTAGTTATCGTAACGCCTGTGTCTGTACATGTATGTATGTATGTATGTATAATAGTCAGTCGTGTTCGACTATGACCATCAGAACAGCAGAGGAGGCAAACTGCTGTCGCGACTTTCTGGGCTACAGTTTGATTATAGTGGAGAGCTGTCTTGCCTAAGATACGTCCCCACTCTCTCGGCCAAGAGGGTTTTAAGGACAGTCGGCGCTGGGATGGTTGGTTCAGTTCCCAAAGGCCAACCAGCCCCCAAAGGCCGCAGCACTAAGAACCAGTGCAGTTTCGCCTCCTAGTTTTAGAGTCACAGTCCTGTACAAAAGACTAAGCTGTAAATGATTTTCCATTGCAATGGAGAAACCATTGATAAAACAGCTCTTACTTTGCTGTAGAAATCGACACAGCATTAACAATCCGACGAATGGACTGACAGCCGGGTCAAAAAGCCTTGATATCTATTCTCCATCTACTCTCTTTGGTTGGGTGGACAAACAATGGACATTAATACAGACAGACAGACAGACAGAGAGGAGAAGCAGTTCTTTACAACAGCCGAGTATGTGTGTGTGTGTGCCTATGGGGCTGTGTACTAAACAGCTCTTCTCACAACAGACATGTGCTTACGGGAGGTGGGGTTGTTGTTGACTCTGGCCTGTCTCAGATTGTATCTAAGCTCCTC
>NC_134900.1:11532655-11577655 GCF_041734735.1 Babylonia areolata | reverse complement strand
GCAAAGTTTAGTATGTACAACTGATGATGACCCACACGGAGCGATGAACAGGTCTTCAAGACCTAAAACATCGTACAGTTCAAGTTCAAGTTCAAGTTTATACATTGTAAAGAAAAATGTATCGATACCACACGCATTCCTTATAGAAACAGTATACCACAGTTCAATTCATGGAAATCCTATGTATTCCGTCTATCACGAATCAGCCATAACGTCTTGCAACACAAATTCACGGTAAAAAAAAAACAATAATTCCCCGAAATGGCGTCATACTGTAATGATCAATCCAGGGAAAAAATCTGTCAAAATGAATGCATTCATTCCTAGCACGTTAAAATAACCGGGGGAAAATTCCAAAATAACCCAGTTCGAGACAATACTCTGCCTAGCATACTCGAAATATTTATATTCATTTTGGAAAATAAGTAATGGTTATACAAAACAATTGTGTTCTCGGAATTAGTTTAATTAAACAAAACACTCTGTTCTCGAAATATGTAAATTCTGCCTGACAAGGCATTAAGAAAGCACCACATTCACAATTATGTCATACAATATATATATATATATATATATATATATATATATATATATATATATATATATATATCGTTACGCAAACATCAAGAGCCCGGGGTATTTTCATACAAGCTACTTAATTACGAATATTAACGTACTTGAATTGACCCGATGCAACCGGATAATAATTCACTCCGAAAATCGTATTTAAAAAAAAAAAAAAAAAAAAAAAAAGCAAATGCATCAATTCTCTGTTATTGTGTATGCTCAAGAGAGTATAATTACACATCAAGGTAAACAGACGGCTTTTTGAAACCAAGCAACCATATTATTATTTGTTTTCATAAGGAGACACGGATGGCATGACAAACAAACCTGAAACATAAATGAAGCTCCCTTCTTCTGGAGGGGACGTAGAGAGAGGGGGGGGGGGAGGGGGGAGAGCGGGAGAGTTGTATAGGACAGAGAGAGAGAGAGGGAGAGAGAGGGTGAGTTGTATATGACGTAGAGAGAGAGGGAGCGTTGTATAGGACAGAGAGAGAGAGAGGGAGAGAGAGGGAGAGGGGGGAGAGTTGTATAGGACACAGAGAAAGAGGGAGAGAGAGGGGGAGAGTTGTATAGGACGTAGAGAGAGAGAGAGAAGGGGGAGAGGGAGAGTTGTATAGGACGTAGAGAGAGAGAGGAGGAGAGAGATGGACAGAGAGAGAGACAGAGTTGTATAGGACGTAGAGAGGGGGGGGAGTTGTATAGGACAGAGAGAGAGGGGGAGAGAGAAGGGGGGGGAGACAGAAGGGGGGGAGAGAGAGAGGGGGGAGTTGTATAGGACGTAGAGAGAGAGGGGGAGAGAGAGGGAGAGAAAGGGAGGGAGGGAGAGCTGTATATGACGTAGAGAGAGAGAGAAAAGGGGGGAGAGGAGAGTTGTATAAGACGTAGAGAGAGAGGGGGGAGGGAGGGAGAGCTGTATAGGACACAGAGAGAGGGGGTGAGAGAGGGAGAGAGAGGGAGGGAGGGAGAGCTGTATATGACGTAGAGGGGGTGAGAGAGAGAGGAGAGAGGGAGAGATGTATAGGACGTGGAGAGAGAAAGAGAGGAGAGACAGAGGGAGAGAGGGAGATATGTATAGGACGTAAAGAGAGAGAGAGCAGAAAGAGAGAGGGGGGGGAGATGTATAGGACGTAGAGAGAGGAGAGAGAGGGGGGGGGTATGTATAGGACGTAGAGAGAGAGGAGAGAGAGAGGGGGGGAGAGATGTATAGGACGTAGAGAGAGAGACTGGAGAGAGAGAGAGGAAGAGATGTATAGGACGTAGAGAGAGAGAAGGGGGGAGAGGGAGAGTTGTATAGGACGTAGAGAGAGAGGGGTGGAGTTGTATGTGTGTGCATGTGATGTGTGTGTGTGTGTATGCGAGCGCGCATACGTGTTCATGCCTGTTTGTTTTACTGCATGCCCTACTACTACTACTACTACTACTACTACTACTTTCTGCTGCCTCAGTGCGCGTGCAGCAGCGTTTGCGCACTCGCTCAGTCGTGCTTGTCTTGTGTCTGTTTATTCTCATCAGATCTCGGCTTTATCTCTGTTTTGGCAGACTCTTTAATCTGTATCGCAGGCTCATTAGGCAAAGCATGTGCCGGCGAGATAGCCTGGTCGTGTTCGGCGACATTTACATGCACGTGAATCAGCCCCTCCCCCGCCCCCCCCCCCCCCCCCCCCCGCCCCCCTTACCCCCAAATCCCCATCCCCTGCCCCCAAATCCCTCTCCCCCTGACCCCCCCCCCTCCTGCCTCCCATGATACCAGATAACTGACGTTGCTTGTTGACTTTAGGGGCATGGGGGTAATAAGGAGAAGAGGCGGGCTGAAGCCGTATATATATATTAATACAAGATTTGTGTCTCGTGTCTCTCTACCTGCCTGTCGATGTGTGTCTGCGTGGGTGCATAGGACACAGCTAAGAACTCATGTATATATTTTTATTTTGGTAGATAGGTAGGTAGGTACTCATGCATGTCTGTCTGTCTGAGTACGTACGTGTGTGTGTATGTATGTATGTATTGATTGACTGCCATCGATACTTATATAGCGCCTATCCTCGGTCGGAGACCCAAGTTCTAAGCGCTTTACAAACATGCGGTCATTTGCACAACAGGCTGCCTACCTGGGTAGAGCCGACTGGGCGCTCATCATTCGTTTCCTGTGTCATTCAATCAGATTTCAGGCACGCACACATATATACACTCAGACAGACATGTGACATTTTACGTGTATGACCGTTTTGTTTATTTACCCTGCCATGTAGGCAGCCATACTCCGTTTTTTTTGGGGGGGTACATGCAGGGTATGTTCTTGTTTACATAACCCACCAAAGGCTGACACGGATTACTGGATCTTTAACGTGCGTAGTTGATCTTCTGCGTGCGTATACATACGAAAGGCGTTCAGGCACTAGTAGGTCTGCACACATGTTGACATGCATGTATGTATGTATGCATGTGTGTACGCTTGCATGTCTGTCTGTCTGTCTGTGTGGGTGCATACGACACAGCACTGAAATTGTGAAAACACGAATTTGCGTTATTTGAACTGGGAAAGACAGACAGACAGACAGATAGACAGACAGACAGAGAGAGACAGAGACAGAGAGAGAGAGATAAATAGGATATACCTGATGCAGCAGAAGCAGCAACAACAAAAGCAACAATAGTTACACTGAAAAACATCAAAAGCAGCAGCGATGGTGGTATTATCAACAGAACTACTACTGCTGATGCTGCTTCTACTACTACTACTACTACTACTACTGCCGGCACTACTGCTACTGCCAGTACTACAGGCACTACTACTCCTATTGTCATTATCACTATAATCGCCAATATCACTGTCATCAACGGTCCCTCAGACAAGGCCTCCAATCAACATCAACAACAACAACAACAAAAGGATCGATCTCTCTCTGTGTCTCTCTCATCCTCTCAGTACAGCTTGCACACTGGAACCGAGCACTGGCGGTAACTGAGTACAGGATTATACCAGACAAGGTAGGCATGCTCCGCTGCACCCACAAATACTGTGATGAGGCCTGTGTGCCATCGTGACATCGTCAGCTTCTCATCACGGACCTTGTAGAGAGATCTTTCTATCAACCCACCAGAGGTGTTGGTGCGACGGAGACGGCGCCATTGTGTCTGCTGACCCTGGAGCGTCTAGACGCCGGGGGGGGGGGGGGGGGGGGGGGGCTGTAGTGGTTGTATTGGTGGTGGTGGTGGTGGTGGAGATCAAAGGTGCCTTCAGTTATCATCACTGAACTACTACGTGGTGCTCGAGAACCAACTAGCAAAAGACGTCCAGACATTCTCTCTCTCTCTCTCTCTCTCTCTCTCTCTACTTTTTGTGTTCGTATGTTGTTTGCATATTAACAATATTCATAACATTATATAAGGTAGCAAACCATCTTTACTTTTGTTTAACCCCTTCGACTGAATGGGGCGATGGCCTTATATTGAATGAATCGTTCGCTCTCTCTCTCTCTCTCTCTCTCTCTCTCTCTCTGTGTGTGTGTGTGTGTGTGTGTGTGTGTGTGTGTGTGTGTGTGTGTGTGTGTGTGTGTGTTACTCTGTCTGTCCTTTCTCTCTTTTCTACTCTTTGTTTGCTGTTCATATATTGGCGCTGTTCTTTATAATGGATGTTAACACGGAAGCCCCCCCCCCCCCTTACCCCTGTTGTCACGGGCAGAAAGGCCTAAACAATAAACCATTCAGACTTCAGACTTCAGACTTCTCTTTCTCTCTCTCTGTTTTGTTGTTGCATTTCTTTTTCTTTCTTAACAAACCATCCGTATGTTCAGTTTCAGTCACCACTTCGTCAAGGAGCATTCAGCGATCGCTACTCTGTGTGAGTGTGTGTGTGTGTGTGTGTGTGTGTGTGTGCTTTAGAGAGAGAGAGAGAGAGAGGAGGGAGAGAATATGTCGTTACCAATGACTTGTTAGGGAAGATACTAGTCAGCCACAACCAAACGTTAAGGCAGACACTAGTCAGCCACAACCAGACGTTAGGGCAGACACTAGTCAGCCACAAACCAGACGTTACAGCAGACACTAGTCAGCCACAACCAGACGTTAGGGCAGACACTAGTCAGCCACAAACCAGACGTTAGGGCAGACACTAGTCAGCCACAACCAGACGTTAGGGCAGACACTAGTCAGCCACAACCAGACGTTAGGGCAGACACTAGTCCAACCAGACGTTAGGGCAGACACTAGTCAGCCACAACCAGACGTTAGGGCAGACACTAGTCAGCCACAACCAGACGTTAGGGCAGACACTAGTCATCCACAACCAGACGTTAGGGCAGACACTAGTCATCCACAAACAGACGTTAGGGCAGACACTAGTCAGCCAAACCAGACGTCATGGAAGACACTAGTCATCCACAACCAGACGTCAAGGCAGACACTAGTCAACCACAACCAAACGTGCAGACACACTAGTCAACCACAACCAAACGTGAGGGAAGATACTGAGCTGCTTGGTAAGAGATTGATCACTTTTCCTCCCTACACCGCTGGATAAACGTGGACGGTGGCTGTCCGCAGACTTCAGCAACTCCGTCTGTCCATCTCGGCATTTATTTCGCCAGCAATATATTGCCATGCATATTATGTACATATTCTTGACACGTCAAAAGATCGGTTTTGTTCCCAATCTGCCTAACAGGGAGGGCACCCGTGGTGCTATCGGTTAGGCTTTGGACTTTTGATCAAGTGTTCACCAGTGATCATTTCAGTTCGAGTCTCCGTTCCTTTTGATCCAGTGTTCACCAGTGATAATTTCAGTTCGAGTCTCCGTTCCTTTTGATCCAGTGTTCACCAGTGATCATTTCAGTTCGAGTCTCCGTTCCTTTTGATTCAGTGTTCACCAGTGATCATTTCAGTTCGAGTCTCCGTTCCTTTTGATTCAGTGTTCACCAGTGATCATTTCAGTTCGAGTCTCCGTTCCTTTTGATTCAGTGTTCACCAGTGATCATTTCAGTTCGAGTCTCCGTTCCTTTTGATCCAGTGTTCACCAGTGATCATTTCAGTTCGAGTCTCCGTTTCTTTTGATTCAGTGTTCACCAGTGATCATTTAAGTTCGAGTCTCCGTTCCTTTTGATTCAGTGTTCACCAGTGATCATTTCAGTTCGAGTCTCCGTTCCTTTTGATTCAGTGTTCACCAGTGATCATTTCAGTTCGAGTCTCCGTTCCTTTTGATTCAGTGTTCACCAGTGATCATTTCAGTTCGAGTCTCCGTTCCTTTTGATTCACTGTTCACCAGTGATCATTTAAGTTTGAGTCTCCGTTCCTTTTGATTCAGTGTTCACCAGTGATCATTTCAGTTCGAGTCTCCGTTCCTTTTGATCCAGTGTTCACCAGTGATCATTCCAGTTCGAGTCTCCGTTCCTTTTGATCCAGTGTTCACCAGTGATCATTTCAGTTCGAGTCTCCGTTCCTTTTGATTCAGTGTTCACCAGTGATCATTTCAGTTCGAGTCTCCGTTCCTTTTGATTCAGTGTTCACCAGTGATAATTTCAGTTCGAGTCTCCGTTCCTTTTGATTCAGTGTTCACCAGTGATCATTTCAGTTCGAGTCTCCGTTCCTTTTGATTCAGTGTTCACCAGTGATCATTTAAGTTTGAGTCTCCGTTCCTTTTGATTCAGTGTTCACCAGTGATCATTTCAGTTCGAGTCTCCGTTCCTTTTGATCCAGTGTTCACCAGTGATCATTCCAGTTCGAGTCTCCGTTCCTTTTGATTCAGTGTTCACCAGTGATCATTTCAGTTCGAGTCTCCGTTCCTTTTGATTCAGTGTTCACCAGTGATCATTTCAGTTCGAGTCTCCGTTCCTTTTGATTCAGTGTTCACCAGTGATCATTTCAGTTCGAGTCTCCGTTCCTTTTGATCCAGTGTTCACCAGTGATCATTTCAGTTCGAGTCTCCGTTCCTTTTGATTCAGTGTTCACCAGTGATCATTTCAGTTCGAGTCTCCGTTCCTTTTGATCCAGTGTTCACCAGTGATCATTTCAGTTCGAGTCTCCGTTCCTTTTGATTCAGTGTTCACCAGTGATCATTTCAGTTCGAGTCTCCGTTCCTTTTGATTCAGTGTTCACCAGTGATCATTTCAGATCGAGTCTCCGTTCCTTTTGATTCAGTGTTCACCAGTGATCATTTCAGTTCGAGTCTCCGTTCCTTTTGGTTCAGTGTTCACCAGTGATCATTTCAGTTCGAGTCTCCGTTCCTTTTGATCCAGTGTTCACCAGTGATCATTTCAGAGCGAGTCTCCGTTCCTTTTGATCCAGTGTTCACCAGTGATCATTTCAGTTCGAGTCTCCGTTTCTTTTGATTCAGTGTTCACCAGTGATCATTTAAGTTCGAGTCTCCGTTCCTTTTGATCCAGTGTTCACCAGTGATCATTTAAGTTCGAGTCTCCGTTCCTTTTGATCCAGTGTTCACCAGTGATCATTTAAGTTCGAGTCTCCGTTCCTTTTGATTCAGTGTTCACCAGTGATCATTTCAGTTCGAGTCTCCGTTCCTTTTGATCCAGTGTTCACCAGTGATCATTTCAGTTCGAGTCTCCATTCCTTTTGATCCAGTGTTCACCAGTGATCATTCCAGTTCGAGTCTCCGTTCCTTTTGATCCGGCATGGTTCTGTCCTTGGGGAAACTGAAGGTCTTTTTTCACTCCCATTTTCTACACTCCATCCAGGCCGTGTATTGAATAGGTTCCTAACTTCGGTTGGTGAGGAAGGTTTAACTCTCTCCATACGAACGGCGAAAGAGACGACGTTAACAGCGTTTCAGCCCAATTACCATCATCAAAATATTGCAAGCGGAAGGCTCTTATACTGAAGAGGTGAATGTTGACAAAGAATACCACAATTCTGACGACGGAAGCTAAAGGTTGGGTCATTGAGACACCCACTGGACATCCGAGGGGTCTGTGTAGAGGAGAAGAGAGGACTGGCCGTACTGAGTGAGTTAAACGGCCGGGCGGAAGGAGAGGACAGTTGTGACCCGCCTTCCTATCGATCGATGCCGCCGAGCCCTGGACGTACAGTGGACGTCAATTCCCTGCCCCGACATGCTATGGGACCTTTAACCTTTAAACACACACACACACACACACACACACACACACACACATATGGATGTACAGGGGAATGGACTCTCCTACATATCCATGTTTTAACCAACCTACCAGTCGACTGACTCAGTGAACCACCCAAACAGCGATGGTCCGATCCCTGCTCTCTGCTGTGAACGCCGTTCTGGGTGAACACCCTGACACAAAGTTTAGGCTTTTTTTCTTTTTCTTTCTTTCTTTCTTTCTTTTCTTTCTTTCTTTCATTTTTTTTCCACGCGACCTTACAGTAATGCCGTTTAAGTGGTGACAGCTTACGCCCAAGAAAAAAAAGCGTCGGCCGAATCAAGAACGATGTATAATAACGTCAGCGCTTTTTTCTTCACTTGATGCGGGGAGGATACCACCACTATAGTGGGGTGGAATGCCTGGGGGAGACGTGTTTTACGCTGCATTGACGTTCAGACAATGGAGTGTATCAAAACATTGCTCGTGCAGGGGGTGTGGGGGTGGGGGGTGGTGGGGTAGTTCGGTTGCAGGGAAGTGTCATAACAGAACTGCATAATTAGCGTGATCAGTTGTACGCGCGCGCGCACACACCAAAACACACACGGCCTACACGCTTACGTGCGCACACACATGTACGTAGAGAGATAAACACAGAGAGTGATAGACACAGAGAGAGAGAGAGAGAGAGAAAGAGAGAGTGAGAAACAGACAGATAAAGATGAGCAACAGAAAGAAATGCTTACACATAGTTGTCGGCAAGACAGGACTGACATTGCCTACTTGTATCACTCTAGGCTCCCCCCCCCCCACACACACACACACCCCACAGGCCCCCCGTCCCCCCACACCCACCCCTCCAACCTCCCATTCCCTAAAAAAAACGAAACATTCCACGCGTGATTACTGGCGTGTGCACGCGCCGGCATGTTTATGCGTGTATGCCTTTTTCAGTGTGTGTGTGTGTGTGTGTGCGTGCGTGCGTGCGTGCGTGCGTGTGTGCGTGCGTGCGTGCGTGCGTGTCAGTGTGTGTGTGTGCGCCTGTCCTAAAGTTTACCTAACTCTTCTTTAAGAGAGAAGGAAACAGCGCAAGTGACACAGGACAGAGACGAAAGCGGCCAGAGCTTGAGTCATTTCCTCTCTGGTTGGGAAAATTCGGAGATGAGACAGACACTGCCACTAAGGAGGAAATCTGACGTCATCAGTAGACAGCATCAGGCGGCGTTGCTGGCACTGACATTCTGTTCAACGTTTCTTGAGAGAGAGAGACAGACAGACAGACAAACAGACACAGAGAGAGAGAGAGAGAGAGAGAGAGAAAAGAACATGGCTGACGTGTGATTCCTGTAGAGTTTTTAATAGATTAATAATTAAAACATCGAAACCAACAAAACGCGGGAAGGGATATGGGCGGGAGCTGGAGATGTTACCAGCATCTTTTCTCATACACACACACACACACACACACACACACACACAGAGACACACACACACTATATACATATATATATATATATATATATATATATGTATATATATATATATATATATAGTGTGTGTGTGTGTGTGTGTGTGTGTGTGTGTGTGTGTGTGTGTGTGTGTGTGTTGTCGGATTAGCGTTTCACTCAGTCACGGTTCTAAATATCTATGAATATACAATACACACCAGGCACATTTAGAGAGAAAAAATTCACAAGCGAAACTATACTGATCAAAATAATGAACTCCCATAAACGCACGCCGCCACTGACGCCAAATTTGACATACCCAACCGATAAAGTAAACTTTATTTTTTCTCTCGAACGAAAGTGTTTGGAATTCAAAGCAAAATCCTCCCCCTCCCCACGCCCCTCTCCCCCCCCCCGGCCCCCCCACTCCCCCACCCCCCCCCACCCCCACCCCACCCACTGCCCTCCCGCCCCCTCCTACCCCCGCCCTGTCCCATTAAAGTAAAGTGAGTACAAAGTAAAACTATTCACATCGTAAAAAAAATTTTTTTTTTTTTTTAAATTTAAACAACCTTCCAGCACACCATTAAGAACAAACAGGCTTAAAAGCATCCTTTAACTGCGATTGTACACGTTCCAAAACGTGAAAGCCGACAATCACGTATCCAAATAAGAAATTTGCAGGCAAAGAGAGACATACAGCGACAGACAGAGCAAGAGACAGAGACAGAGAAAGGCTGAGAGAAAGATGTATCCAACACCTAAAGTGCTTGTGCTCTCTGAGAATCGATTTTAAGCAGCGTAAAATCAATGGCAGAGTGGAAATAAAAAGCCATCAGACCTACAATCGAAAGCTCGGTCAAATTAAAACTAGTTTTCATCAGAAGCATGTAAAAAAAAAAATAATAAAAAAATCCAAGACCACAACCTGAAAAAACACAGTGGTAGTTCTACTTTTCACGAGCAAAAGTTATGTAGGACTTTGTTTTTGTTTGTTTCTTGGTGGGTTTTTTGGGGAGTGTTTTTTTTTGTTTGTTTGTTTGTTGTTTTTCGTTTTGATGGCACAGAAATGCTGCCTCAAGTCTCACCCCGGTCAGTGTTCGGTCACATTTAAAACCGTTTTCAAGCCAGAACTCTCAGAATAAATACTCTTATAACAAATAAGCAAAGTAGCAGAGAGAGAGAGAGGAGAGAGAGAGAGATTTACATTGGGAAACGAAACACCACAAGAAGTCAACAGCACATGAATTAAAACATCAGTGATCAGAATGAAGACACTGTATCCGAGACAATTCAAATCAGACTCGATGGATGGAAAATCAAACACAGAAGAATCAGAAGAAGAGTAAATACACTTAAAAGCGAGCTCAGAATCACGCTATTCGCGGTTTTCAGTTTACTGCTCAATGTGAATCAAGAATACCGTTTTTTTTTTTCTTTTTCTACAATCAAAACAACAGTCTGAATCAAAAGATTCACAACCACAAGTAAAGAACAATAGTCTTCAGTCCTATGCGGTTCAGATTCGAATACCCCACGATCAAACACTCGGAACTTGCATAATTTAAGTTAAAAGCTGGCTCAGACAACGAACAATTACCGACTGCTAACAGCCTGGATCACTCTCCAAACAAAAATATGACAACAATAAAAGAAAGAAAGGAAAGACTGTAACGAGAGTATCCCATATTAAAACCAGTATCAGACTATAAAAAAAAAACAAGAGAGGCAAGGCCTTCAAGACTCACTTGTGACTGAGAGTAAAACACACAAGCTTTTTATGTATTGAGTATAATTTCAAAATGTAATGTTTAAGGTGAGAAAGATCAGTTTAAAGCGAATTAAGTCCCCTATCATTAATTACAGAGTAATTTCCCTTTTTTACTATCTGCACCAAAACGTTTGCAAAATAAATAAAATTTCCATGCTTAGCAAAAGAAGTTCCTGTTTGAACAAAAAATGATAGTAATGACTGCTCTTGTTGTTGGGTCAGAATATCAGATCAAAGTGCCAAGTTTAGAGAATACAAAAAATATAAATATAACAGTAAATGCAGTTTGCATACAATTAGGCTTCAATTTTTATTTTTTTTTTCCCATCCCAGAGGTGCAATATTGTTTTAAACAAGATGACTGGAAAGAACTGAATTTTTCCTATTTTTAGGCCTAATTTGTTGTCAACTGACAAAGTATTTGCAGAGAAAATGCCAATGTTAAAGTTTACCACGGACACACAGACACACACACACACACACACACACACACAGACAACCGAACACCGGGTTAAAACATAGACTCACTTTGTTCACACAAGTGAGTCAAAAAAGCAACAAAATAATAACGAAATCATGAAGTAAAAAAAAAAAAAAAAAAAAGGCAACATTAGATGCCTTGATTAAAAGCTGATCAGACTGCGTCAAAATATTTCTTCGGTGGACAACAACAAAAAGTACTTACAATTAAAAGCTGGATCAGACTTTCAACACAGCATGATTATGACGGATTACGGCAGGAATATTCATCAAAAAGGGAAAAAAAAAAAACATGGATCAGACTCAATCGCAACTGAAAATCAAGATCACACAACACACAACCAACCATTCAGTCAAAACCAGGTTACCCCTCAATTAAAAAAGAAAACAAAAACTGACACAATCAACAACCAATCAGTCACAACCACACTACTCAAAATCAAACACTACATCACACGGTCAAACTCCCAGTCACAATTTAGTATATGTAAAGCAGTGCGTTTATTAAGACGCTCTGTCTGTACAAAGCACTCAAGAGGCGAAGTGTATTTCACTGTATATAACACAATCAAGACTAACGTGAAAGTGCGACTCTACTGTACGTATATATGTATTCCCCTTCTAACAGACTGTGGCCTGTATGAATGCAGCCAAGTCAGCCTTGGCTCTCCAAGACTTGGCTCACCTGAACAAACCAACCAACCCAGTCCAAGTCCCAGTGAAGAACCACAGAGTGGGGTACTCACAGTTAAAGGCGTACTCGGAAGGTTCCGTGTCATCCACCGCCAGCAGCACGATGGCCCGGAATCCAGACATGTCCGTGCGGCCCTCCGAGCAACTCGACAGGGACACGTTGCCCAAAGACAACCGCTCACCACTCGCGTTGGGCGCCTTCAGAGACATCGTCACTCTACCCCGGGTGGGTGGGGCACGAAGACACCGCCGCTCACTGAACAACTGTTGAAAGGGTAGAAAATCCACCCCGGCGCTTCAAATAAAAAAAAAGTATGAGTTAGATTCTTCGTCGTGTTGAAGAAACGTCCAAGAAACGGGGGAAACGTTCCGTTGCTTTGTTGGTTCAGAACAACGACGTCTTTCTGACCGGGTGTATACCCTTCACTAAAAACACGAAAAGAAGTGAAGACGTGAATCCCCCCCCAAAAAAAAACACACGAGGTTAAAACAAATCCCTGCTGACGAACTCTCCAGGAGACGCTCAAGGAACAGTGGTTCTGAAAGCAACGACGAGTCTATTCTATTCTGTTCGTCCGCACCGATTTACGGGGGAAAAACTCCGGAAACAGGTCTGAATTTATCTATTTATTCCTGAGGAAACGGTAAAATCCGTGTCAATCAACACCACCCGCTTGTGTGGAAGTGAGCTGCCCGGGACGCGGACTGGGAGCGAGAGAGACACTCCAGAGACAGTGAACACCACCACCAGTGTCAATTGATTCTAAGCGATCCTCAGTGTCTCATAGAAGGGGCTTCCTGTCCCGCTTCAGCCTCTGTGACACTGAACTACCGGTAGCACTGAGCTTCGTCCCGGAAGGTTGTTTCGAAGTTGCTGTATTGTAATCTGTATTGCAGAGATACAAACCTAAGTCAGTCAGAGTTTCCTTCCTTTCCTGTCTCGTGATTTTTAGTTATATGTTACTGCCCCAAGTTTGTTGAATTCCGTGGCTCCTTTTTGTGCTTGCTTTTTTTGTTTCAGTTTCTACACTATGAATTCTACAAGACCGTTGAGTCGCATTAATCCTCGGGTTGTTGGGTTTTTTTCCCCCTCAGTAGTTGTTTCACATCTTCAATTCTACAAATGTTGTTTCTTGGGAAGTACCACACAGCAGTTCTGCTGCTGATTATACACGGACACAAAATTACTTCTAATACTGGTTCAGTTCTATGTTGGAACGATCAGTTCTTCAGGTCTGTTGCCAACCAACCCCTTTCACGAGGACACAGTTTAGCACTGCCTGAAGACAGCACCGTGCAATGAAGAAGAAGACCCGGTCTCACACACACACACACCGAGGAAATGTCCAAGATGACGACTGATATCAGTATCCCAAACACGTGCCTCGTGTTTCCAGACCACCTAACACCCCACTGCAGAAAGTGAGCCGTAGGAGGGGTGTGGGGGTGGGGAGGGGGCTTTCTGTCGTCGTCAGCGCTCAGTTCTCACAGCAACTCGCGTGCGTGGGAGGAGGAGGAGGAGGGAGGTAGAGGAGGAACCACTGATCAGTTTCAACCTTGAGAAGGGGAAGAAAAAAAACAAAAAAAAAAACTGACCAGAGTGTTCCTTAACTTTCAAAACTTGCCACCACCACTTTTTGGTGCCGTGCACAAGGGACGGAAGAGGAGTGATAACGAAGTCACCATAAAACGCATCTCTCAAGGCGCGTGCCGTGACGTCTGACGCCAGTTACTGACGCGTCAGTCTCACCTGCCCCTCCACACTGGCGCGCTGGCATAACCGCGATGCGATACTTTTTGCAGTCCCTGTGTGTGTGTGTGAGGGGGGCAGGAGGATGGGGGAGGAAGTGGAAGCGCGTGCGAGCGAGTGTGCGTGTGTAATAGATATGAGGCGCCCAGGCCAGGTAAGCAAGTCTTGCCAGTCTACCTGGAAAAAAAAAAAGAAGAAACAAACAAAAATGGAAGAAGGAAAGAAAAAAAATTGGATCACGTCTTCAGTTTAGCCTGCACGTGCACAGTGGAGTGGTTCAGTCGGGATGCACGCTTCTCTCTCTCTCTCTCTCTCTCTCTCTCGAATAAATAAATTGTAAACTGCATCTATTTCTTTTGATGTCACGAAACCCGGTTTAGTAATCAGCGTGTTGCTGAAATTTCTATCACCGTTGGGTTTTGTTTTTTTTATGAGAAGCGTTGATAAGACCCTGTTATTTTTTTTTTTTTTTATCTGACGAGAAGTTGCAACACATCTCCCTGTCTCTGCACACTCGCCTTGTGTGTGTGTGTGTGTGTGCGCGCGCGCGCGCGCGCGCGTGCAATTTTCATGCCACAGGCTTGCAGCGTTGCCTCCCTCCTTACGTCTCCCTCTCAGACAACTGCCTGCCGTACATGGGACCTCGATGGTTGTAATCATCTTCCCCTCAGAAGGACTAGATCCCAGACCGTCACTACAGTGTCAGTTGGACTGTATACGAGGGGGCGTGGGGGGGGGGGATCCTGGCATCGCGTTGCATTAACAGACCAATAAGCTGACTGATCTTCTCAAAATTACCTTTCAGTTTCGCGGATTTAAAAAAAAAAAAAAAAGTCAGTCTTATGTAGGTCACTGGGTTTTTACACAATGTATAATGCTGCGCCTATACCTTCCTCTTGAATTTCCAGTTTGAACAAAGTAACTGGACATAGTGTTCTCGTGGGGGAAAAAAAAAAAAAAACACCGTATGGTTTGTAAACGGACGGGTTGTACTTCTTACAGAAATGTTGTACAGTTTCAGTTTCAGTAGCTCAAGGAGGCGTCACTGCGTTCGGACAAATCCATATACGCTACACCACATCTGCCAAGCAGATGCCTGACCAGCAGCGTAACCCAACGCGCTTAGTCAGGCCTTGAGAAAAAAAATTTTAATTTTTTTAATTAAAAAAAATAATAATAAATAAATAATAAATTATTTTTTATTTTTTTTAAGTGTACAGATAAAAGGAAGTGGGGCTCAGGCATTTAAATAAACAAAGGGTGGAAAAGATTGAACATAATCTTTTCTTTTTTTTCAGTCAGCAAACTAGATGATCACAAAACAAAGTTCACAACGGTCGTCAAAAGAAGGCAAGACGCTTAATAAGTTCCACGTAGAGGACACGACACATAATTATCATCGACAGTTTTTGCACTGAATGTTTGCTTTGCCACACCTGTAGGGTATACCAACTACGTTTTAGCGACGGAGGATCAATAAAAGAAAGATTACGGAACGTCGATATCACCGTTTCATTCCTCGACAACTGTAAATTTCCCAGTGTCTGAATACATTTTGTGTGTCTATATATATATATATATATATATATGATAGTCAGTCGTGTCCGACTATGACCATCAGAACAGCAGAGGAGGCAACTGCTGTTCCGATTATTTGGGCTAGAATTTGATTATAGTGGAGAGTGTCTTGCCCAAGATACATCCCCACTCTCTCAGACAAGAGGGTTTTAGGACAGTCGGCGTTGGGGTGCTTCCCAAAGGCCAACTTGCCCACAAGGCTGCAGCACTGAGAGCCAGCGCAATTTTGCCTCCAAGTTTGAGAGTCATAGTCCTTCACAAAAGACTAAGCCGTAAATGATTTCCCATTGACTGGAGAAACCATTGATAATACAGCTCTAATATAGTAATATTACCACTCGTCCATCTCTGTCTGTCTGTCTGTCTGTCTGTCTCTTTCTCTGTCTGTCTTTCTGTCTGTCTTCTAGTCCCATGATGTAGGTGAATTCTGGATATAAACAAGATCAATTTAGTCCACTGCGCATGTGAAATACACGACATACACTAAGTCTATAATTGATCACACTTCTCAGCGCGCGCACACGCACACTCACACACACACGCACGCACGCACTGACACGCACTGTGACACACACACCATCAAAGCCCATCCTATCCTATCATCCATGCAAACAATCTCTAGTTTCAAACTGCCTTTGTGGAATAAACCTCGATCTCAAATGTGGTCATATCTAAGAAGAAGAAGAAAAAAAGATAATAAAACGAATAAACCGAATAAATGAATGCACCAAGCAATCAACTCACAGTTCACTAAGTGCTGTTGACGAATGCACCACTACTTACTGGTCTCAGCGATTCTTGCCACGTTACTGTGATCACTTTGATCCTCTGTCCGCGAAGACCTCAGTCGAGTCCCAGTTTGACAGAGACGTATGTGCTGTGGTGTCCCTAACTGAAAAAGCTGTCCCTATATGACAGACACAACGATGCGAAAGAAATTGATTCCGTGAAGGCGCACGCTCGACAGTGTGTGTGTGTGTGTGTGTGTGTGTGTGTGTGTGTGTGTCTGGTTTGTTTGTTGTTGTTTTTTAATTATTATTATTTTTGTGTCTTTACTTTTTTTTAAAATCACACACTTAGACTGGTCGTAAATGTCAACCCAAAGGTGTCCTCTCCCTAGCCCTCATC
This sequence comes from Babylonia areolata, assembly GCF_041734735.1. NCBI lineage: Eukaryota > Metazoa > Mollusca > Gastropoda > Neogastropoda > Buccinidae > Babylonia > Babylonia areolata. Next base: position 11,561,173 of record NC_134900.1, on the reverse strand, counting down.
CCATGTTACTGTTTTGGACACCGCGCGAGCACACACACACACACGCGCTCCCTCCTTTACTTCATCCCAAATCCCCACCCCACTTACTGACACGCATGTAGACACACACACACACGACCATCATTATAGTGCTTCATCCTCCCCCTCCCCCCCCCACCCCCCCGAGTTCTTTCCTCCCCCTCCTCTCCTTCATCTACCTCCTTCAAGTTTCGTTCTGACGCCACAACAGCTGTGCTTCGCTTTCACACTATTGCTGATGTGTGTGTGTGTGTGTGTGTGTGTGTGTGTGTGTTCTGCCTTCGGCATATCATAGTTACCTGTGTGTGTAGAGTGTGTGTGTGTGAGAGAGAGGGGGGGGGGGCGGTGAGGGAAGGGGTGTGTGTGTGTGAAAGAGAGTGAGTGTGTGCGTGTGCGTGGTGTGCGTGTAGAAGGTTTTGTGTGTGTATCTATGTATACACCAGGCAGTAAATTCCAACCCCTGAAATCTTGCAATCTACAGTTTGCTTTTTTCGTAGCATCTATGGGGCGTCTGTGTGGCAACAAGTTTGGGGTGGTGGGTGGGGTAGGGGGGGAGAGAGATGGGTAGTGTGAAGGCGGCAGGGGAACAGGTTCATATGTGTTTTGTGTGCCACCTGTTTTCGTTTTATGAAAGGAGCAAAAGGACTTGGAGACGTGATGTTTGAAACGTAATGTAAATACACTATATTCATTATTACCATTATCATCATCTCAGTATGTGTGCGCTCCTGCGTGTGTGTATGTGTGTGTTGCATTCGTGACTGCATGAATGTACACATATACACGATTTTCCTCCTCTATCCGAGCCGGCCAGGCTTTGCCATGTACATCTCTTCTCTCAATCGTTTGGGACAAACACACAAACCTATAGACATATACAAGACACTAAAATCAAACGTTTGAATCCGGGATAAACACAGACACAGACACACTCAAGATCGTTAATCACAGGGAATTATCAAAGTTGTGTCAACTTATAGTCACATACAAGAGGAGACCCTGCACTGCTGCAAAATGCTTTGACCCTTTGCTGATTGTGTATTCATCTTTTTTTTTTCTTTTTTTTTTTCAGTTTAAGGTCTATTCAAACGATTTTTGATCTGCAGTCTCCGTGCAAATGGTGTTGCTCTTTGATATCAAGATGATGTATATAAGGTGGCTGGTACCATTCAGTGAAGCTCTTGATATAATTTAATGCACAAACCCACTCAGTCCAAGCTCACCATCTGACCATGACTTGGTGGTTGTCTCACTTGCATGGGACATGACAAAACTGGATCATTCAACTTAAAAGGGCCTCTCTGGTATGAAAAATCAGCGAAAACGGGAGAGTTCCATTCAAAATTTCTGTGCTTTAAGGTGAAAAACTATACATAATAGTAAGCATGTGGCCCATTATTACTGATTGTTAAGAAAGACTGGTTTCAGTTTAAACAAACAAATCATAACATGAACTGTAATGGAAAAACTCAGTATCACACTCTCATCCAAATCCTGAAAAAATAGACCAAAAAAAGTCCAGTTTCCATGCATATTTTTGATCGTCCCGATAGAGACCACATATTTTATTGTACCTAATTTCAGCTGTAGATATATGTATATACAATAACAAAAGTTTCACACAACCACTGAAATGAGAAACAAGCACACACATGTGCACACATGCACACGCTGAGAGACAGAGAAAGAGACCCAAGTTTATTATGTAGATCCACTTAAAACTCTTTGAATTAACAACCTTGACATCATTAACATTTCTTGCTAAGAAGGCACACACTGAATACAGGCACATAAAAAAATAAGGCTGAAAAAAAAAAAAACAAATGGGTGGCTCTTTCAGTGCATCGATGTGCTCTCCATGGAGAGAGCAGCCCAAATTTCACATTTGAGAAATCTGTTGTGACAAAAAGAGTAATACAATACAATGCAATGTTTCTGCACAAACCTGGCTACTTTATTTGTGATGCTGAGAATAAGTAATACAATTTGCAGGCTTCACTTTTATTTTCTTCTTTATTTTTGCAGATCATCTTTTACCAGCCACCTCCTCCATGAATTCAGTGGAACAACAAAGGCATCAGGCATGACAGACAGCAGGATCCCGAAGATGCTCTTCTATGGCCAGCTGAAGGATGGCCACCGCAAACTTGGAAGACCCTGCAAGCGCTCCAAGGACACCCTGAAGACAAACCTCAAAGCCTGTGACATAGAAATCACTTCCTGGAAAACTGATGCCCTTGACCACTCTCACTGGATACTGTGCTCTAGTGGCATAAAGACGTTTGAAAACAAGAGAACGCTGGCTATTAAGGAGAAGCGTGAGCGAAGAAGCAGGGCTCAACTTCTGGAGATGTTTTCCCTTGCATATGAGGACACACACCAACAGATAAGCCTACCTGCCTACTCATCCGTCGGTCCGACGGGAGACTCCATAGACATAGACTCCATGAATCCAAAGCATTTCAGGATAAGGACCCAATCCATTAAGCTCAGCTCAGCTCAGCTCAACTCCTTGTATAAAGGATTCCATTTGTGAAATTGACGAATTATCTTCACACATGCACAGAATCACCATTCTAAGAGAGAAAGCAGTACATATTAGGAACATACTTAGCCAGCATGCTGACCTATTACTTCCAGCTTCGCAGTCAAAGACATTCATGCACATGCATCAGTTTCCTGACAAGTGAATGCAAACACCACAACCCCACTGGCTCTTTCCACCCACCAGCATGTGCCATCCTATTCCAAATTATCTATATATTTTCATATTCTGCACTAAAAAAAAAAAAAAAAAAAAGAGCAAGCTGTATGGATAAGAAATATCATACATCTGTTTAATGAAAAGACAAGGAGACGAGGGAGGGGGTGGGGGTGGGGGGGTGGGGGGGGACTATTATTTTACAGAGACTAACGATACCATTTTGAAGCATTAACTGTTAGGCAACTAAGCTAACACAAACACATGACAGTGATATGAAAGCAATGTGGAAAATAAGATCACACTCTGTCTCCCTCCTTATCTCTCCAGTGCCTCTGCCAACAAGTGCGCACACAAGATCACAGTGATCCATCACATAAGAACACCCTAAAGCCACCTCACAGAACTTGCACACATTGCTGAGGTGCTGTCTGTCTTTCTGGCCAAAACACGCCCAAAACCATTCAGGAGTGCTCACTTGTATGGGCGATGGATCAGACTTGTGCACGTTTGTACCACCATCAGCTGCCTGCAAAAAAAATATATGAAATAAAACAACTTGAAAAAAAAATTGCAATTGGGTTGAAGTGTAGTAAAGGGAAATAATTGTTTCTAAACATTGATCTATTGGGATTCTCTCCCTTCTCATGTTTTTGTGTGTGTGTGCATGGTTGCATTTTGCTTGAATCTTAAAGCAGAAATAGACACAACAAAAAACAAGAGACAGTATCTGTGAGAAGGCACAAAACCAAAGGTGAAAAGAAAACTTTTTATTCTAATTTCAAATAGCATACACTTTTACATATATAGGTTTGTAAAGTTTTTTGTTGTTTTTTGGGGTGGGTTTTTTGCTAGCAGCTTCTTTGGGGTTTTTTCACTGTCCAATCACCAGCATAATCTCAACAGCAAAGGTTACACATTCTGAACACCCCATACTCTTTTTAAAGTAGTGAAACTGTGTATATATATACCGTAAAGTTCAGTCTATAAGCTGCTACTTTTTACCCCAGCTTCAACTTCTGCGGTTTATACAATGATGCGGCTTATTTGAGGATTTTAACGATCCCGGGAGTGTCACGTTCTCGTCTATTCTTAGCTGCCTTTCAACTCACCAAAATCATGATTTCTGTCCATGAATTTTTGGATGAGCTTCACTATAGTGGGCTAGCTGTTCACGTTTTATAAATCAAATCCCCACACATTAAAGCCTTCAGATCAGCATTCAGTTCTACTCTGCTCAAGCGTACACCCTCATCATGCCGAAAACGCACCATAATGCCTATGATGCAACCTTCAAATTGAAGGCGATCGACCTAGCAGACAACAGTGCAAGCGGCGAACCAGCAGCGACCTCTACTTTGCGTTCATGTTCATGAAGTGAAAGCGAGGCTGAAGTCAGTGACAAGATGGCGGAGGAAGCTGTGCTGGTTCTCTTCAACTCGGACACTGAAGACGAAGATTTCAGTGGATTCACTCAGCAGGATGGCGTTGAATAAATGTGACTATCCCTAAATTATGGATCTTATTTTCATTGTGTTTATTTTTTATTTTTTTGTGGCACAAGCAGTATTTTCGCTTGCTTTTCTTTGTGTTGTTCCCGCTTGTGTTTATTTCATAACCTACAGTATTGGCAGCTTTTCTGTAGTATCAGTATGTGTTCCGGTACCGGAAATAAGTGCGGCTTATAAGCCAGTGCAGCTTATGTATGGATGAAGTTCAATTTTTTTCCAAAATTTAGTGGGTGCGGCTTATATACCAGTGCGCTCAATAGACCGAACTTTATGGTATATATACACTAAACCTCTCCAGGTCGACATACAAATACCTAACACTAAACGACAATGAAGCAGGAATTCCACTAGTACAGCAATCAATGTTTATTAGTGGGGATATGGAAGATACAGAGCATGATTATCCATATTCTATACAGAAGGCATCAACAGCACTTGAACCACACACACCATGGGAGACAGTAGTAAAATATAGGAGGTGAATAATTCAATGGGCATCATATGAATGTCTCTGTGTTGAGGGTCTTTGTAGTCTACATATGTGTGAAAGGGATTACCATATTCAAACAGAAATCATTCAATGGCAGAAAAAGAGAGAGAGAGAGGGGGGGGGGAAGAAAAGAAAGAGTCATTATGACATCAAAATACTAAAACTGATAACAATGCAGATGACATACACTGTGAGAATGTCTTATCATTCCAAAATATCTACACCAGGTCATCATCAAGTTTGGTCCACATCTTCGTCAGGCTCAAGCATATTAAGGAGATGGCGCACCTGTGATAAGGAGGGAAAGGAGTAGTGAGGAGAATAGCGTGGGTCAGAGATTAGGGCTAGAGCTAGAGGAGGAGAGACAGAACGGCTATGGGCATCAACTCTGCCAAAATAAAAGAAAATGCGAGTGATGCAGACGATGGTGGAAAACATCCTGTAACCAGTGACTGTGTGAACGACCAGGCTGCAGATACAAGACACAACCACACACCTGCTGCTGTAGTGACTTTCATTTTTGCATGGTTCAGCGCCAGGACTCTCATTAGTGTGAATAGACTTCATTATGACAAATGTTTACAAGCTCTTAAGTCCTGTGAATAGACTTCATTATGACAAATGTTTACAAGCTCTTAAGTCCTGTGAATAGACTTCATTATGACAAATGTTTACAAGCTCTTAAGTCTTGTGAATAGACTTCATTATGACAAATGTTTATAAGCTCTTAAGTCTTGTGAATAGACTTCATTATGACAAATGTTTACAAGCTCTTAAGTCTTGTGAATAGACTTCATTATGACAAACGTTTACAAGCTCTTAAGTCCTGTGAAGAGACTTCATTATGACAAACATTTACAAACTCTTAAGTCCTGTGAAATAGACTTCATTATGACAAATGTTTACAAACTCTTAAGTCCTGTGAACAGACTTCATTACGACAAACGTTTACAAGCTCTTAAGTCCTGTGAACAGACTTCATTATGACAAACATTTACAAACTCTTAAGTCCTGTGAATAGACTTCATTATGACAAACATTTACAAACTCTTAAGTCCTGTGAACAGACTTCATTACGACAAACGTTTACAAGCTCTTAAGTCAACAAACCAATCCTGGCCATGCGCCACTTCCAAAGCCTGCCCTTCACCTACAACTGTGCACAGAAATACCTTTAAAAATACTGGCTAGGTACCATGACTGTCAACAATCTTAATGCAGTTCAGATATACATCTACATATTTAACATGGTGGACAGGCTTAATCAAGTATTTCACTGAGGAATAAATAATTTTCCAAGACAATTTGTACTTGGTTTAAATTCACCCTCGGTAAACCATTACCTTTTTCCCCATAAATCTGTCATTGTTTTCAGTCAGTCGTCATCCTCTTCTCTAACATCAGCATCTTCGTCAGTCAAAGCATGGGACGCTGACGCTCTCACTGCTTGTGGCGCCTTCTTTGAAGCTGCAGGGCCAGCAGGAGGTGCCTTCCCCTTCCTCTTTCGCTTCTTTGGTTCCTCTCGGCTACTGACCTGCTCCTCGTGTAGCTTCCGGATGTGCATCACCTGAAAACCAGAAACCTCTCATGAGTCAGGTTACGCCATCTTGTTAATTGTCAATTGTTGCTTATATAGTCCAGCCAACCGCATAGGGCCATATCAGGACTGTCAAACCATACAAATGCCCAACTGCGTCAACACAAAACTGTCACAAACACACATAAAAAAAAACATGTAAGATAAACCTATAAAACACAGTTCATGTCACATTACCCTAACCATTTAGCTCCTTATGGCAAATAAGGTTGGGCCATGCTGAGGGACACCAGCCATTCCTCTTCATTTATCATCCCCAGATTACAAAAAAAAAAAAGACCCCCAGCATCTCCACAGGGGAAGATTACACCATCTTAACACATATGTCTGATGAAGCAGTTGGGGCAACAATGCTTTCTATCTATCAACCTTCGCCATAAGCAATGAGATGTACCATAAAGTTCGGTCTATTGAGCGCATTGGTATATAAGCCGCACCCACTAAATTTAGGAAAAAACTAAACTTCATACATACATAAGCCGCACTGGCTTATAAGTCGCACTTATTTCCGGTACCGGAACACATACTGATACTACAGAAAAGCTGCCAATACTGTAGGTTATGAAATAAACACAAGCGGGAACAACACAAAGAAAAGCAAGCGAAATTCTGCTAGTGCCACAAAAAAATAAAAAATGAACACAACGAAAATAAGATCCATAATTTAGGGATAGTCACATTTATTCAACGTCATCCTGCTAACTGAATCCAATGAAATCTTCGTCTTCAGTGTCCGAGTTGAAGAGAACCAGCACAGCTTCCTCCGCCATCTTGTCACTGACTTCAGCCTCGCTTTCACTTCATGAACATGAACGCAAAGTGGAGGTCACTGCTGGTTCACCACTTGCACTGTCATCTGCTAGGTCGATCGTCTTCAATTTGAAGGCTGCATCATAGGCATTATGTCACGTTTTCGGCATGATGATGGTGTACGCTTGAGCAAAGCAGAACTGAATGCTGATCTGAAGGCTTTAATGTGTGGGGATTTGATTTATAAAACATGAACAGTTAGCACACTATCGTGAAGCTCATCCAAAAATTCATGGACAGAAATCAAGAGTTTGGTGAGTTGAAAGGCAGCTAAGAATAGACGAGAACGTGACACTCCCGGGATCATTAAAATCCTCAAATAAGCCGCATCATTGTATAAGCCGCAGAAGTTGAAACTGGGGTAAAAAGTTGCAGCTTATAGACCAAACTTTACGGAAAGTTACTCGTTGTTCTAGGGACATATCTCTGCCAGTTTTCATGCTCTCTGAATGATTTTTTTTTATTTTTTTAATGAATTTGCTCATGAATCATTGTAATTTCAGTTCACTAAAATTGTTCAGTTGCAAAAAATGAAATGAAATAAATGAATGAAATAAACATCCAAGTCAATGAAAACTCCCAGCATGTTGCAGGTGTGAGCACACCCATGCACACTCTGTTATCTCCTTGACACTTAACACAAAATATGTTCTCAGAGCTCAGAGATGATGGACCTTTTGATGTAAAGCTTTGCAGTTAGACTGATCAATTCTCTGCTATCTATTGCACTTCATGGCTGTTTTTTGTTGTTGTCTTTTTCATCAACAAGACAAAGCTAAGTGAGAAGATAAGTGCAATACCATTCTGAAGAACACAATTGTAGAACAGCATGAGACAGTTGAGATGAGTGCCAGTTTGCTCAGATCAATCACGTCAAATAACAAAAGCTCTCATTGGCTGTGCCAGTTTGCTCAGATCAATCAAGTCAAATAACAAAAGCTCTCATTGGCTGTGCCAGTTTGCTCAGATCAATCAAGTCAAATAACAAAAGCTCTCATTGGCTGTGCCAGTTTGCTCAGATCAATCAAGTCAAATAACAAAAGCTCTCATTGGCTGTGCCAGTTTGCTCAGATCAATCACGTCAAATAACAAAAGCTCTCATTGGCTGTGCCAGTTTGCTCAGATCAATCAAGTCAAATAACAAAAGCTCTCATTGGCTGTGCCAGTTTGCTCAGATCAATCAAGTCAAATAACAAAAGCTCTCATTGGCTGTGCCAGTTTGCTCAGATCAATCAAGTCAAATAACAAAAGCTCTCAATGGCTGTGCCAGTTTGCTCAAATCAATCAAGTCAAATAACAAAAGCTCTCAATGGCTGACAAATATCTACCACCAATGCTGCAGGCTTTTTCCAACTTATTGCATCAGTTCCATCTCTGTTATCAATTTTTCAAAAATTATCTGTTCCCTTCATAAGTTCATTATTCAATTAATCACTGCTTAATTTTTGCTTCTCAAGCAAAACATTTATTTTGCAAATCATCCTGAAGCTTGGAAGATCATGTTATGTAGAAAATGCAGCAGCTGGCATGTCTGAATATTACAATATCTTACACACTATTGCAATATCATATGAAACTGCATGCCTAATTATTAATGATTATTACAATATCTTACACAATATTGCAATGTCGTATGACAAAAACAGTATTACCAAAACAAAAGTACAAATCACAGCACTCAGCAAAAAGCAAACAAAACAACACCACACAGTGCCAACCTACCAGACAAGGATTCCGTCTCACCAGCATTTTCACATCTTCAGGGGAGATCACTGACCGGCGAGCATGACTGCCCATGAATCAACAGAATCAAAGCTCAATCAAATTAAATCGAATACAGATTAAATAATGATTTTCTAATTGTAGCCCTGCCAACTATAAAGGACATCTGGAATTACCCCCAAAATGAGCAAATCAAGAAAGGTGACTCAGGAAAAGCCTACACTGTTCACATGTGATTCCAAAACAGAAAGAACACCCTCCATCTCTACCACAGCCAAAAAATAACAATAACAACAACACAAAATTCAAAAGAATACAAAGGAATTCTGAGTACCAACCACAAGCTAATATGAAGCTCAGAATGATTTGCTGGGGATCAGATAGACAAATTCAAAATGAAAATCTTATCAAATCTCTCTTTAATCTTTTACTCTCAATCAAATGCTCAGACTCGGAGCAAGGGAAAATATTACTGACTGTTGCAAACACTACCATTACCATGATTACCTGCTATCATTATGATCATTTGTTGACTGATTAAATTATTATCATAAGATTGAAAGAAGGATTCATTGTTACTACCTTTACTGTATTATATTAATATTAATAAGTATTTAGCATCGGCAGCAGCAATGGCAGCATCATTATATTATTGGCATGATCTTCATCAATGTTAAAAATCATCCTAATAATCACCGCCACTAAAACTGATTACTAGTGCTTATGTCACTTAACAGTAACAATTACTGCTTTTTTCCTTCATTGATGTTACCCAAAGTATCATATCACCCATTACCATCATAATCAAGCAACAATGGTGCTGATGATTACAAATCTTATGTTTGAATTTTAAAGAATTAATAATACTAAAACACATAACATGCTGCATCAACTCACTTAGCAAACATCTCTGCGTCAACTGCAAATGATTCTATCTGTCTCCACACAGTTTCTGTGATAGCTGCAACAGCTTGCTGATCGATTGGCAGACCATACTTGTCTTCAGTTTCCTGGCAGATCTTCATTGTTGTATGATGAACCGCTGCCCGTAATCTCTGCCACACAAAAATGGTACAACCCAATGTTAACTTTACTGCACAACAGTTATTTTCAGAGCCATATCACTGGTTCTGCTTTACTTTGTAATGTGTATCACTACACTGTAAGTAACTAAGTTAGTGACAAATCTCTATTTTTTCTTTCTTTCCTCTCTTTTCCTTGTGGAGTGATGTTGTATTATGTAATCATGTTGTGCTGTGAACTTTTGCATTGCATTCCACTTATTTTGTGATGTGGAAAAATAACTGGATTGGTGTTTCAACACTAACTATTTGGATTTGTTTTGCCAGGTCATTTTACTTTACCTGCTATGTATTGTTGCTTGTGTGCATGCGCACACATGCATGTGAGTGTGTGTGTGCATATGTATGCGTTTATATATAAATATTGTGTGTGTGTGTGTGTGTGTGTGTTGGGGGGGGGGGGGGGTTGTGTGTGTGTGTGTGTGTGTGTGTGTGTGTGTGTGTGTGTGTGTGTTGTTTTTTTCTACTATTATGTGTTGAATGTACGGTTCAATGTACTGCACTGAACGCAATGTTACACTCGGTTCATTCGTGTCATTAATATTTTGTTAAACATCACAAGAATAAAGTATGTGTTCGTTTCTCTGCAAATACTTAACAAACAAACACACACACACACACACACACACACACACACACACACACACACACACACACAGTGTTCATCGTCTGTTCCTGTCCCGTCTTTCTCTTGAGCTCTGTTGACTCTGCAACAGTGCAAGTGAAAAAAAACATTTTTCAAATCGCAAAATTACCTGTCTATCACTCAAATCCTCATATTCGTGTTCTATACTCTGGTCTGTTGCAGCTGCCATCATGCACTTGTTTCCACTTTCCTGGACACTGTTAAACAAACAAGCAAATAATAATCGTCGTACAAGCTTCCAGTTTTTGGAAGAAGCAGGCGAACGCGCCTCCAACTCACAACACGTTAAAGTTAACATTACAATGTTCCGCAAAGAACGTTTGCAGTTGAACCATTTGAGAATATATACCATATACAGATGTGGTGTGGCGTCCAGCCTATTTTTGAATCAGTGCGTCCAGCCCGCACGCTTTGACACTTCCTTGAAACTGAAAACTTGAAACAGAAAGCTGTGGGTAGTGTTCAAGAAACAGATCTGATGACAGGTCTGATGTAACACCAGAAATTTGGTTCACAAGAAATTTGCTCCTGTATATATTAACATTTTTTTCATTGAAGAGTTGTTTTTCTTTTCTTTTTTCTTTTTTCAAGAGCACTGGAGTTTTAGGAGGAAGGTGGCAGAATGGTTAAGATGCGTATCTGCCAATACTGTGTCCGTGAGAGTCTATGTTCTTCTTCTTCTTCTTCTTCTTCTGCGTTCGTGGGCTGCAACTCCCACGTTCACTCGTATGCACACGAGTGGGCTTTTACGTGTATAACCGTTTTTACCCCGCCATGTAGGCAGCCATACTCCGTTTTCGGGGGTGTGCATGCTGGGTATGTTCTTGTTTCCATAACCCACCGAACGCTGACATGGATTACAGGATCTTTAACGTGCATATTTGATCTTCTGCTTGCGTATACACACGAAGGGGGTTCAGGCACTAGCAGGTCTGCACATATGTTGACCTGGGAGATCGGAAAAATCTCCACCCTTCACCCACCAGGCGCCGTCACCGTGATTCGAACCCGGGACCCTCAGATTGACAGTCCAATGCTTTAACCACTCGGCTATTGCGCCCGTCGAGTCTATGTTCGATTTCCATGCAGTCTCGCTCTTTCTCCCAAGTTTGACTGGAAAATCAAACTGATGGAATTTCAGTCAACAAATGGCACACTGGTGACTCATTTACCTCACCTCTATGTTTTTTTCACAGTCATTTAAGTTTAGGTTATTTGTTTAACGCTAACATCGTTCGTAATCAGAGCAGGAAAAAGAAACGGTGGAGAAAAAAAGACTTAAAAAAAAACAAAAAACGGGACATTCTTCAGTGTGTCTGTTTCAGACTTAGCACGCTGACATTAAAACATTTACATTTGACTGCGAAATGAGTTAGGTGACACCCGGGGTTGCCGACTGCATATCCACCAGCATTCACTGGAAAGAACGAGTATGGGGTTATGAATTATTAGTTTTCCTCAAGTTCAGTCATCAAACTCTGACCAGTTATCATTGCACGACGACTGACTGATTTGTCGTGTACAGCACTGAGCCTGAGGACGCCGGCAAAATGTGTATGCGGATATTCACCACTATGAAGTATTCAGTCAACTCGGAGGGAGAAAGATGCTTAACGATAAACTGTAGTGGGAATGAATGAATATCACCATGGCCTGACCGTGGTTTCGATCTTCTTCAAATTCTTCAGTTTTAAACCGGCGGGTGTGGTGTAGCGTATATGGGTCAGCACCCGGCCCTTTGATACACGTGACCATCACAGAAACTGATTGAAAGTTATAAGCTTACATTTCAACACTGATGCGACTGAGACTGTATAGGCCTAAATATCTTCAAACCCGCCTGAAAACCCTCTCTCTAAACTAAGTTAGCCCATACAACCTTCACCATATAACCCTGTCTCTAGATTAACCCCATACTGTATAACCTCAGTTCACCATATAACCCTGTCTCTAGATTAACCCCATACTGTATAACCTTCACCATACACTTGTGTTGATAAACAATCGAGGCCGCTGCCCGGATCGACTCATTAAAATTTATTTATTTATTTATTTTTAAAGCAATGCGGCCCGACCGCCGCAGATCCCGGTCGACTGACAAACGTTGCCGGAAAGGGCCGAAGCGCGATAACATACAGTCTTCATACCTGGGGTTATTTTCAGGAACTTGAGATCACAAGGACATAGCTTAGTTTAGTGCAACTTTGTTTCAGTGTCGCCTGTGCCGTGTTCCAACTCTCACGCACTTACTTCAAACAGTCTCTGCAAAAACTCTCCGCTGGCATATTAATATGTCAGTCTCTTGTGCGCGTGGATCGAACTCGGCCGTAATTTAACGCGTGATAACACGGAACAATATTATGTTCTTTACGCCACAGTCGGTGGTGGCACATATATAAAATGTCGATTCCCTGAGCCACTACCGTGCCGTCAGGTACAGAAAATACGGACTTCTTTCAGCTTGATTGAATTCGGTCGACGACGTTCTGCTGGGGACTGACGACAACACTGAGGCGAGGAACAGCTCCTGCAAATTGCTTGTGGCTGCGATCCTGTTGTCAGGCGAATTCCTGCACCGTCTGACAAGACTGAGTGGGTATATTCGTGTGTGTGTGTGTGTGTGTGTGTGTGTGTGTGTGTGGTGTGTGTGTGTGTGTGTGTGTGTGTGTGTGTGTGTGTGTGTGTGTGTGTTTTAATACAGTTGCAAAGCTAACAGCGTGAGTCAGTGACAGGTAAGTGTGTTGGGATTGATGTAGCCGGCTCCAGGTGTGTGTGTGTGTGTGTGCGTGCGTGTGCGCGCGCCCATATGTGTGTATGTGTGTGCGTGCGTCTGCGTGCGCGCGCGCGTGTGTGTGTATGTGAGTGTGCCGCGCGCGCGTGTGTGTGTCAGTGTGTTTGTGTGTGTGTGTGTGTGTGTGTGTGTGTGTGTGTGTGTGTGTGTGTGTGTGTGTGTGTGTGTGTGACTGAATGCAAATGAGTTCCTGTGTGTATTCATGAAGGTATCTGTAAGCAGTGCTTGAAAGATCATATGCATTCATATATAACATTGATCTTAGGGTCTAACATGTCGCATTTGGGTAGGTTACTTCTTAAGTCTTCAGTATCCCCATGATACGAAACTACTCAGTTTCAGTTTCAGTAGCTCAAGGAGGCGTCACTGCGTTCGGACAAATCCATATACGCTACACCACATCTGCCAAGCAGATGCCTGACCAGCAGCGTAACCCAACGCGCTTAGTCAGGCCTTGAGGGGAAAAAAAAAATGTGAATAAATGATAGATAAGCTTACACAAATAAATAAATAAATAATAACTATAATGTAAAAAAAAAAAAAAAAAGCAAATAGATGTAAAACATTAAGACACACATTCACATATACACCCACACATGCATAACAGATATGCACCGAACACGCAGTTTCACAGATATGAAAGCACAGTCAAATACATATAAACTACTCAGTGTTGTTGGAGGTTTTCCAACTTCCTGGTTGATGTACATTTCCATTTTACAGCGTCAGTTTCTCTCTCTCTCTCTCTCTCTCTCTCTCTCTCTCTCTCTCTCTCTCTCTCTCTCTCTCTCTGTGTGTGTGTGTGTGTGTGTGTGTGTGTGTGTGTGTGTGTGTCTCCGTCTCTGTCTGTCTCTCTGATAACGGCAGTGTCAGCTGACTGTTGGTGACATGATCTAGGTGTTTTTTTTCGCATGCGTGAGTGTGCCAGTGTGTGTGTGTGTGTGTGCCAGTGTGTGTGTGTGTGTGTGGGTGTGTGTGTGGGTGTGCTTTATGGCATATTGAGAGGTGAATCTATGTACCTATGACATTATGAAAATATGGCAATATGGCCTATGTCAATAAACCAGTCTTGAGTCTCGATCGATCGAGTGTTCTAAGAAATCGGTAAACTCCGATTTGAGGGTGTGAGTATTTTTTCGTCTAAACGTCTGTTCACGCGATGTGTCTTTGAGGCGATTTTATGGCGTAGTGTTGCTTGTGTTTGTGGGTGTGGGTGTGTCAGTTTTTGTATGTGCGTAGTTAACAGTGTCAAAATGTTAATCGTTGGTAAACATGATAAGCCTGATGATCTATGCAACACATTCGTCGCACCAGTAGGCCTACGCTTTGATTTCGTGAACTACTAAGAAATGGGTAAATCCCGATTCTCTTCAGGACCGCACTGACGGTGAACGATAAGTGTGCGAGTGGGTTTGTGTGTTTGTTTGTTTGTTTGAACGCTGGCCAGTTATCGTATGAGATACTCTGCTCTGAACGACTTTATCAACTATTGCCGGGTCGATATATATTGATTGCTATTGATTTTATATATATATACTTATTTAGCGCCTATCTTCGGACAGTACGAAACCCACAAGCGCTGGTGTTACTAACACGGAATCACTGATAACAGAATGGGCTGTCCTATTGTATTGTATTGTACTGTATTGTACTTCTCTTCAGTTTTGTCATAACAAATTTCTCTGTGTGAAATTTGAGCTGCTCTCCCCAGGGAGAGCGTGTCGCTGCACTGAGAGCGCCCCCCCCCCACCCCCCACCCCCACCCCACCCCCACCCCCCCTTTTTTTTTCTTTTCTTTTTCCTGCGAGCAGTTTTTTGTTTGTTTTTTTTCCTATCGAAGTGGATTTTTCTACAAAATTTTGCCAGAAACAATCCATTTGTTGCCGTGGGTTCTTTCACGTGCGCTAAGTGCATGCTGCACACGGGACCGTCCTGGGTTTATCGTCTCATCCGAATGACTAGCGTCCACTCAAGGTCTAGTGGAGTGAGAGAAAATATCGGCGGCTGAGAAAATTCTCCAGGGACAACCTTTTTTTTTTTTCACATAAGATATCGGTAGGTCGTTTTACGCGCGCCGGAAGTGCCGTGTATGCTGCACATGGG
This sequence comes from Babylonia areolata, assembly GCF_041734735.1. Classification (NCBI taxonomy): domain Eukaryota; kingdom Metazoa; phylum Mollusca; class Gastropoda; order Neogastropoda; family Buccinidae; genus Babylonia; species Babylonia areolata. Next base: position 11,545,702 of record NC_134900.1, on the reverse strand, counting down.
ACCTCACGGTTTGTCGTCCTTAACTAGCATCCACACTACCACTCAAAGTCTGGTGGAGAGGGGGTGGTGCTGGAAATTCTGTCTAGTTTGAGATTCGATGGGACTCGATCCCCGTACCGACGGGCGGAATAGCCGGCGAGTGGTTAAAGCGTTGGACTGTCAATCTGAGGGTCCCGGGTTCGAATCACGGTGACGGCGCCTGGTGGGTGAAGGGTGGAGATTTTTACGATCTCCCAGGTCAACACATGTGCAGACCTGCTAGTGCCTGAACCCCCTTCGTGTGTATACGCAAGCAGAAGATCAAATACGCACGTTAAAGATCCTGTAATCCATGTCAGCGTTCGGTGGGTTATGGAAACAAGAACATACCCAGCATGCACACCCCCGAAAACGGAGTATGGCTGCCTACATGGCGGGGTAAAAACGGTGATACACGTAAAAGCCCACTCGTGTGCATACGAGTGAACGTGGGAGTTGCAGCCCACGAACGCAGAAGAAGAAGATCCCCGTACCCACACTGAGATTCAGTCTCTCTCTCGGTTCCGGTCCTAACCACGGGGCAGACTGGACGGGTTCACCACCTTCTTCTTCTTTGTTCGTGGGCTACAACTCCCACCACCGGTTCACTCGTATGTACACGAGTGGGCTTTTACGTGTATGACCGTTTTTACCCCGCCATCTAGGCAGCGATACTCCGTTTTCGGGGGGGTATGCGTGATGCGTATGTTCTTGTTTCCATAACCCACCGAAGACGGACATGGATTAAAGGATCTTTAACGTGCGTATTTGATCTTCTGCTTGCGTGTACGCACGAAGGGGTTTCAGACATAAGCAAGTCTGCAAAAATATTGATCTGGGAGATCGGAAAAATCTCCACCCTTTTACCTCACCAGATGCCGTTACCGAGATTCGAACCCGAGACCCTCGGATTGAAAGTCTGCTGGGAACGTTTTAACCAATCCGGCGGCTATTGCGCCCGTCGTTAACCACTAGACCACCACTCCACTTTGTGAAAAGCAATCAGTTTGCTGTCCCGAAGTTCAGGAAACTATGCTTTCATTGGTTATTTGTTTCTGATTTTTTTCAGGAAACATTTGCATCGTCAGTCAGCGACAGTCACTGATAGCCTGAGGTCAGCATGGACTCAGCGATTATCGGGCTGGCCAACAAAGGTGTGATCGGCCAGGGTGCCTTTGGCCGTGTCTACCTCGTGGAAAATAAGGATGGAGAACAAGTAAGTGAATGCACGCACACTGACGCGTGCGCGCGCGCACACACACACACACACACACACACACACACACACACACACACACACACACACCACACCACACCTCACCACACACACACACACACACACACACACACACACACACACACACACACACACACACACACACACACGAACACACACACACACACCAAAAATCTTATATTGTCTGTTTTTGTTATTCCTTTTGTTGTTATTGTTTTTGATGATGTTGATGATACACACACACGCGCGCGCGCGCACGCACGCACGCACACACACACACACACACACACACACACACACACACACACACACACACACACAAATGAGCATCAGAACAGTTTCAGTAGCTCAAGGAGGCGTCACTGCGTTCGGGCAAATCCATATACGCTACACCACATCTGCCAAGCAGATGCCTGACCAGCAGCGTAACCCAACGCGCTTAGTCAGGCCTTGAAAAACTTCTTTTTTTTAATAATAATAACAATAATAATAATAATAATAATAATAAATAAATAACATAACATAATAATCAATAAGAGTGGACAGTGTCTTGCCCGAGGTACATGCCCGCTCTCTTGGCCAAGAGGGCTTTAGGACAGTCGGCGTTGGAGATGGTCCCGGAAGGCCAACTCAGCAGCCCCCCAACCCCCTCCCCCAATGCTGCAGCACTGAGAGCCAATGCAGTTTTGTCTCCTGGTCTATGAGCCGTAGTCCTTCACAAAAGACCAAGCTGTAAACGAATTAGCATTGCAGCGAAGAAAATCATTGATCAAACAGCACTCCACTTTGCTGTTGGCACAAACTGTCAGGTTAAAACAATCTCTGATACCAGCCGAGCTGTGAGCCTGAAGACATGGTAATAGTAACATGAAAACAGCAGCAGCAGTAGTAGCAGCAGCAGCAGCAGCAGCGGCAGCAGTAGTAGTAGTTGTAGCAGCAGCAGTAGTGGTGACAGTAGTAGTTGTAGCAGCAGCAGTAGTAGTAGTAGTGGTATCAAGGCAAGACAAGGTAAGCAGTTTATTTCATGGGGTCATTGAAACATTACACACGAACATCCTTTACTACACACACCATTATAAAAACAAACTGAGTCATGTCAAAAAAAAAAAGGAAACAAAAAACAAACAGCCCACGCAAGCAGAGAAACAAATACACATCAACAAATCATTTTTCTTTCAAAACAGACACTGTTATTTCCGCTATCAATTTAACAGTTTCACTGAAAAAGAAACACGCATGGTCGAAACGAAGTAGTAGCTGTAGCAGCAGCTACTGAAGCAAAATACTTAACAATGTTCACCATCCTCATTTTCAATCCCCCCCCCCCCCCCCCCCCCCCCCCCCCCCCCCCCCCCCCCCCCCCCCCCCCCCCCCCCCCCCCCGTCCACCCCATCTCCGCCGGCCTTCCTGACCACCACCGCAAACTGTTTTCCCTCCCCGGCAACACCAACACCACCACCAACAACAACAACAACGATCACCAAAGTTCGCCGTCAAAGAGATTGAGTGGGGGTACGCGGGCCGCTCGGACCGACAGATGGTGGAGAACGAGCTAGATCTGCTCAAGGACCTATCCCACGAACACCTCCTCTCTTACGTGGACCACTTCCAGAGCAAGGGCTACATGTACGTCATTACTGAGTACTGCAGCGGCGGGGACCTTAGTGGCTTCCTGGACGAGGCCAGCGAAGGTCTGCCCGAAGACCTCATCCTCGTGTGGCTGTGGCAAATGGCGTGTGGCCTTGAGGTGAGGAACCGGGGCGTAGTGTTTGGAGGGGTAGTTGTGGTGGGGGTGGTCTGAGGGTGGGTTCGGGGGGGGGGGGGGGGAGCAAGGGAGGAAGCGTGGTAGGGCGTGAGGAATGGAGGAGTGGGGGGGTGGTGACGGACTTTCTCCAGGGTGTGGTTGTGGCAAAATGGAGTGCGGGCTTGAGGTTAGGAACCTGGGGTATGTATGGATGGAGGGGAGTGTGGCGGGGGCGTTGTGGTGGGGATGGGGGGGGGGGGGGACATGGTGGGGCCTGGGGGGTGAGGCGTGGGTTGCTGGCATGTGGAGGTGAAGGGGCAGGAGATTTGTAAGGAAGTGGCACACACACACACACACACACACACACACACACACACACACACACACACATGTACACACACACACACACACACACACACACACACACACACACACACACACATACACACAAACACACACACACACACACACACACACACACACACACACACACACACACACACACACACACTCCTTGTTGTCGCTGGTGTCTACAGTTGAAGAAGAACAAGAAAAGGAAACGAGCGGTTTATTTTTGATTTTCAATTTTATTATATTATCATCACCATCATCATCATCATCATCATCATTATCATTATCGTTACTGTTATTAGCATTAGCAGTAGCAGTAGTAGTATTGTTGTTTTTGTTATCATCACCATCATCATCATCATCATTATTATCATCATCATCATCATCATTACTATTATTATTATTATCATTATTATTACTATATTTATTATTATTATTATGATTACTATTATCATTATTATCATCATCATCATTATCATTATTTTTCTTGTTCAGCAAGAGCGGCATGAGACCTGACATGATACTTCACTCCAAGGCAACGAAACAAGCGATTCTGATTGAAACTCACTGTGCCATACGAAAGCAGAAGACCTTCTACTGTCCAGCTCTCCCTAGAGTTTCTTATCACTCATTGTTTTTTGTTCTTGTTATCATTAATGTTATTATTATTATTGTTCTTGTTGTTGTTGTTCTTGTTGTTATCGTTATTATTATTGTTGTTGTCGTCGTCGTCGTCGGCAGCAGCATGAACATTATCATTACGATCATCATCATCGCTACCTGTGTTGCAGTACATGCACAAGCACGAAAACGGACCCATTCTGCACAGGGACTTGAAACCAGGCAACGTGTTTCTGTCCGAGACCGGAAGCGTTCGCCTGGGGGATGTGGGCATTGCCAGGTCAGTTCTCTGTGTCTCTCTTTGTCTGTGTCTGTCTGTGTCTGTGTCTGTGTCTACTTTCACCATATTTGTTGGAGCTGAAACATATTCAAGCCAGAATTAGCTTAATACGTTTACGAATTGGTGTATCACAACTCAATACACATAAATTACGTTTTAACTCTCTCCATACGAACGGCGAAAGAGACGACGTTAACAGCGTTTCACCCCAGTTGCCATCATCAAAATATTGCAAGCTGAAGGCTCTTATACTGAAGAGGTGAATGTTGACAAAGAATGACACAATTCTGACCACGGAAGCTAAAGGTTGGGTCATTCAGACACCCACTGGATATCCGAGGGGTCTGTGTAGAGGAAAAGACAGGACTGGCCGTACTGAGTGAGTTAAACGTAATGTAACAGATTATGAGCGGTCTTGTCCTTTCTGGTGATTTTCAAAAAGAAACAGAAGTTCACTTCGTGTTACAATGCCCTCAATATGCTGACCTGAGACAACAGTATATCCCCTCTAAGTAATTATAATACTCCGTCTTTGTTTAATATGAGATTGCTTTTTTGCAAGTGAAAACAAATCATTGGTCATGCGCTTGGCTATATTCCTAGACAAAGCTTTGAAAGTACCGTTGCTTATAGTGTTATGTTTGTGTTGCGCCTATGCATTTACTTGTAACCACCCCTATTGACATGGGTCAATGGCCTTTTCATTAAAACATTTCAGTGTTCAGTGTTCTTTGTCTGTGTCTGTCCGTGTCTGTGCCTGTGTCCGTGTCTGTGTCTGTGTCTGTGTCTGTGTCCGTGTCCGTGTCTGTGTCCGTGTCCGTGTCCGTGTCTGTGTCCGTGTCCGTGTCCGTGTCTGTGTCTGTGTCCGTGTCCGTGTCCGTGTCTGTGTCCGTGTCCGTGTCCGTGTCTGTGTCTGTGTCCGTCCGTGTCTGTGTCTGTGTCTGTGTCCGTCCGTGTCTGTGTCTGTGTCCGTGTCTGTGTCTGTGTCTGTCCGTGTCTGTGTCTGTGTCCGTGTCCGTGTCTGTGTCTGTGTCTGTGTCTGTCCGTGTCTGTGTCTGTGTCTGTGTCTGTGTCTGTCCGTGTCTGTGTCTGTGTCTGTCCGTGTCTGTGTCTGTGTCTGTGTCCGTCCGTGTCTGTGTCTGTGTCTGTGTCTGTCCGTGTCTGTGTCTGTGTCCGTGTCTGTGTCTGTCCGTGTCTGTGTCTGTGTCTGTGTCTGTGTCTGTGTCCGTGTCCGTGTCCGTGTCTGTGTCTGTGTCCGTGTCCGTGTCTGTGTCTGTGTCCGTGTCCGTGTCCGTGTCTGTGTCTGTGTCCGTGTCCGTGTCTGTGTCCGTGTCTGTGTCTGTGTCTGTGTCCATGTCCGTGTCTGTGTCTGTGTTCGTGTCTGTGTCTGTGTCTGTGTCTGTGTGCCTCCTCCTTCGCTCCTGTTGGAAACACGTAAATTACGGATAAAATGTCAGCTTGTGACAGGTATTTCTAGGCTATCCGAAATATGGTCGTTGTATATTATCGTGATCAGAATTTACTTGTGTGTTGCTGGTGTACGATTGTCCTCTTTGCAGAAACATTTCTTATTCGTATTTGGCTTATTCTCTATGTGTCTGTCTCTCTCTGACTCTCTGTCTCTGTCTCTGTCTCTCTGTCTCTCTCTGTCTGTGTACAGAATGCTTGGTGGACAACCAAACAAAATGAGTGCGTAAAACATCCAATGTACGTGATTGCTGACACAATTGTTTCTTTTCTATCAAAGGAAATATTATTGTTACTTACGATGGAATTAACCCAGAATATAACCACTGTCTGTGTGTCTGTCTGTCTGTCTGTCTGTCTCTCTCTCTCTCTCTCTCTCTCTCTCTGTGTCTCTCTGTCTTTCTCTGTCTGTCTCTGTCTCTCTCTCTCCGTCTCTCTGTCTCTCTCTTTCTCTCTCTCTCTCTCTCGATGATTTATTCAAGAAAAGGCCACAGCCCCTTTTGAAAGGGGTGATTCACAATGCGCACATTATGCGCCAAGCACATATCAACTTATCTGTCTCTTTCTCTGTCACTCACTCACTCACTCACTCTGTCTGTCTGTCTCTCTGTCTGTCTGTCTCTCTCTCTCTGTCTCTCTGTCTGTCTCTTTCTCACTCACTCTCTCGACAACGATAATTTTGTCAAGAAAATGCAATAAGCCTCATTTGAAGTGGGAAATTTTACAATTATGCGCAAACGCCAAGCCCCGTCAACTATTACGCTTGTACGTTTACGTGTTATCTCTCGCTGTCTCTCTGATTCTCTGTGTGTGTGTGTGTGTGTGTGTGTGTGTGTGTGTGTGTACAGAAAGCTGGCTGCTCCAGACGCGATGGCGGAAACATTCTGTGGCACCCCTCCGTACATGAGCCCCGAAGCGCTCACTGAAAAGCCCTACAATACCAAGGTATTTGTATTTGTGTTTCTTTTTATCACAACAAATTTCTCTGTGTGAAATTCGAACTGCTGTCCCCGGGGAGAGCGCGTCGCTACACTACAGCGCCACCCTTTTTTTTTTTTTTTCTTCTTTTTTTTTTGCGTGCAGTTTTTATTTCTTTTTCCTATCGAAGTGAATTTTTCTACAGAATTTTGCCAGGAACAACCCTTTTTTGTTGCCGTGGGTTCTTTTACGTGCGCTAAGTGCATGCTAGCACACGGGACCTCGGTTTATCGTCTTATCCGAATGACTAGCGTCCACTGAGACCACCACTCAAGGTCTAGTGGAGGGGGAGAAAATATCGGCGGCTGAGCCGTGATTCGAACCAGCGCGCTCAGATTCTCTCGCTTCCTAGGCGGACGCGTTACCTCTAGGTCATCACTCCACTGGGTGGGTGGGGCTTTTGAACACTCGGATCTATGGATATGATTTCTTCTTCTTCTTCTTCTTTTCCTTCTTCTTCTTCTTCTTCTTCGTTAGTGGACTGCAACTTCCACCGCGTTCAGTCGTCGTATGTACACGAGTGGGCTTTTTACGTGTATGACCGTGTGTTGTTTTTTTAACCCCCCGCTATGTAGGCAGCCATACTCCGTTTTCGGGGGTGTGCACGGTGGGTATGTTATTTGTTTCCATAACCCACCGAACGCTGACATGGATTACAGGATCTTTAACGTGCGTGTTTGATCTTCTGCTTGCGTGTGATTTGTTATTTAGGGCGGTTGACAAAGGGAAGCCGAGCTATCGTTCATCCCGAAAGATGTGTGTGTGTGTGTGTGTGTGTGTGTGTGTGTGTGTGTGTGTGTGTGTGTGTGTGTGTGTGTTCGCGAGTGTGTGTGTGCATGTGTGTCTAACAACAAGAATGAAAATCATCTTTAATCGATTCAGTGGATCAGTCAGTCAGTCGACTTCAGTCTCAGTGAGCCACTCAACTAATGAGTCAGTCAATCAGCCAGCCTTTCTGTCAGTCAGTCAGTCAGCCAGTCAGTCAGTCAGTCAGCCAGCCAGTCAGTCAGTCAGTCAGCCAGCCAGCCTTTCAGTCAGTCAGCCAGCCAGCCAGCCTTTCAGTCAGTCAGTCAGCCGGCCTTTCAGTCAGCCAGCCTTTCAGCCAGCCAGCCTTTCAGCCAGCCAGCCAGCCTTTCAGTCAGTAAGTCAGTCAGCCAGCCAGCCAGCCTTTCAGTCAGTCAGTCAGCCGGCCTTTCAGTCAGCCAGTCAGCCGGCCTTTCAGTCAGCCAGTCAGCCAGCCAGCCTTTCAGTCAGTCAGTCTTTAAGTCAGTCAGTCAGTCAGCCTTTCAGTCAGTCAGTCAGTCAGCCAGTCAGTCAGCCTTTCAGTCAGTCAGTCAGCCAGCCAGCCTTTCAGTCAGTCAGTCAGTCAGCCAGCCTTTCAGTCAGTCAGTCAGTCAGTCAGCCTTTCAGTCAGTCAGTCAGCCAGTCAGTCAGCCAGCCTTTCAGTCAGTCAGTCAATCAGTCAGTCAGCCGGCCAGTCAGTCTATGAGTGAGTGAAACGAAACGAAACGAAACAAAACTAAACGGATTTTTATTTCACGAGGGAAGTGGAGAAAGCATTGTTGCCTTTTTTGTGCTTTTTTTTTTTTTTTAAATTTTACATCCAGCCCTTAATGAGTGAGTGAGTGACTGACTGAGTGAGTAAGTGACTGAGTGAATGAATGAGTGAGTGAGTGAGTGAGTGAGTGGCTGAGTGACTGAGTGAGTGGGTGAGTTAGTGAGTGAGTGAGTGGATGAGTGAATGAGTGGGTCAGTGAATGAGTGAGTGAGTGACGGAGTGAGTGAGTGAATGAGTGAGTGAGTGGGTAAGTGAGTGACTGAGTGAGTGGGTGAGTTAGTAAGTGAGTGAGTGGATGAGTGAATGAGTGGTTGAGTGAGTGGGTGAGTGACTGGCTGAGTGACTGATTGAGTGACTGACTGACTGACTGACTGAGACTCACTCACTCACTCACTCACTCACTCAGTCACTCAGTCGCTCACCCATGCAGTCAATCAGCTCACAATGAACAACAACAACAACAACAACCACCCACATGTCCTCAGACAGACATCTGGAGCCTCGGCTGCTGTGTGACGGAAATGGCCACCTTGGAGAGAGCCTACAATGCCTCCACGCTCTTCCTGCTTCGTAACGCCGTCTTGAGTACGGTGCGTGTTAAGGGGGTGTGGTGGCTGTGAAGCCTCTTTGTTCGTCTGTCTGTCTGTCTGTCTATCTATCTCTCTGTCTCTATCTAGCTAGCTAGCTGTCTATCTATCTATCTATCCATCTATCTATTTATCTATCCATTTATCCATCTATGTATATGTCTGTCTATCTATCTATCTATCTATCTATCTATCTATCTATCTATCTATATGTCTATCTATCTATCCATCCATCTATTTCTTTATCCATTGATCCATCTATCTATCTATCTATCTATATGTCTGCTTGTCTATCTATCCATTCATCTATTTATGTATATGTATATGTCTATCTATCTATCTATCTATCTATCTATCTATCTATCTATCTATCCATCCATCTGTGTATATGTCTGTCTATATGTCTGTCTATCTGTCTGTCTATCTAAAATTCTGTTTGTCTATCTATCCATTCCGTCTATTTATCTGTCCATTTATCCATCTATGTATATGTCTATCTATCTATCTATCTATCTATCTATCTATCTATTCATGCGTCTTTCTGTGTGTCCCTCTGTATTCATCTGTCCAACAACAACAACAACAACAACAACAACAACAACAACAATAACTGACAAGAAGAATTCAGACTTCAGACCTCACACAGACATACACAGAGGAAAGGAAAGGTCAGTTGACCAGAAGAGCTGTTAGACACTGTGAGCGAAAGGAGTGGTAAGGAGGTGGCTGACCAAACACTATTTTGCGTCTAATTTTCTTCCTTTGTTTTAACCACTGTGTCTAATTTTCTTCCTTTGTTTTAACCACTGTGTCTAATTTTCTTCCTGTGTTTTAACCACTGTGTCTAATTTTTCTTCCTGTGTTTTAACCACTGTGTCTAATTTTTCTTCCTGTGTTTTAACCACTGTGTCTAAATTTTCTTCCTGTGTTTTAACCACTGTGTCTAATTTTCTTCCTGTGTTTTAACCACTGTGTCTAATTTTCTTCCTGTGTTTTAACCACTGTGTCTAAATTTTCTTCCTGTGTTTTAACCACTGTGTCTAATTTTCTTCCTTTGTTTTAACCACTGTGTCTAATTTTCTTCCTGTGTTTTAACCACTGTGTCTAATTTTCTTCCTTTGTTTTAACCACTGTGTCTAAATTTTCTTCCTTTGTTTTAACCACTGTGTCTAATTTTCTTCCTGTGTTTTAACCACTGTGTCTAATTTTCTTCCTGTGTTTTAACCACTGTGTCTAATTTTCTTCCTTTGTTTTGACCACTGTGTCTAATTTTCTTCCTGTGTTTTAACCACTGTGTCTAATTTTCTTCCTGTGTTTTAACCACTGTGTCTAATTTTCTTCCTTTGTTTTAACCACTGTGTCTAATTTTCTTCCTGTGTTTTAACCACTGTGTCTAATTTTCTTCCTTTGTTTTAACCACTGTGTCTAATTTTCTTCCTGTGTTTTAACCACTGTGTCTAATTTTCTTCCTGTGTTTTAACCACTGTGTCTAATTTTCTTCCTTTGTTTTAACCACTGTGTCTAATTTTCTTCCTTTGTTTTAACCACTGTGTCTAATTTTTCTTCCCGTGTTTTAACCACTGTGTCTAATTTTCTTCCTTTGTTTTAACCACTGTGTCTAATTTTCTTCCTTTGTTTTAACCACTGTATCTAATTTTCTTCCTTTGTTTTAACCACTGTGTCTAATTTTTCTTCCTGTGTTTTAACCACTGTGTCTAATTTTCTTCCTGTGTTTTAACCACTGTGTCTAATTTTCTTCCTGTGTTTTAACCACTGTGTCTAATTTTCTTCCTGTGTTTTAACCACTGTGTCTAATTTTCTTCCTTTGTTTTAACCACTGTGTCTAATTTTCTTCCTTTGTTTTGACCACTGTGTCTAATTTTCTTCCTGTGTTTTAACCACCGTGTCTAATTTTCTTCCTGTGTTTTAACCACTGTGTCTAATTTTCTTCCTTTGTTTTAACCACTGTGTCTAAATTTTCTTCCTTTGTTTTAACCACTGTGTCTAATTTTCTTCCTGTGTTTTAACCACTGTGTCTAATTTTCTTCCTGTGTTTTAACCACTGTGTCTAAATTTTCTTCCTTTGTTTTAACCACTGTGTCTAATTTTCTTCCTGTGTTTTAACCACTGTGTCTAATTTTCTTCCTGTGTTTTGACCACTGTGTCTAATTTTCTTCCTGTGTTTTAACCACTGTGTCTAATTTTTCTTCCTGTGTTTTAACCACTGTGTCTAATTTTTCTTCCTGTGTTTTAACCACTGTGTCTAATTTTCTTCCTTTGTTTTGACCACTGTGTCTAATTTTCTTCCTGTGTTTTAACCACTGTGTCTAATTTTCTTCCTTTGTTTTGACCACTGTGTCTAATTTTCTTCCTTTGTTTTAACCACTGTATCTAATTTTCTTCCTGTGTTTTAACCACTGTGTCTAATTTTCTTCCTTTGTTTTAACCACTGTGTCTAATTTTCTTCCTGTGTTTTAACCACTGTGTCTAATTTTCTTCCTTTGTTTTAACCACTGTGTCTAATTTTTCTTCCTGTGTTTTAACCACTGTGTCTAATTTTCTTCCTGTGTTTTAACCACTGTGTCTAATTTTCTTCCTTTGTTTTAACCACTGTGTCTAATTTTCTTCCTTTGTTTTAACCACTGTGTCTAATTTTCTTCCTGTGTGTTAACCACTGTGTCTAATTTTCTTCCTGTGTGTTAACCACTGTGTCTAATTTTCTTCCTGTGTTTTAACCACTGTGTCTAATTTTCTTCCTGTGTTTTAACCACTGTGTCTAATTTTCTTCCTTTGTTTTAACCACTGTGTCTAATTTTCTTCCTTTGTTTTAACCACTGTGTCTAATTTTCTTCCTGTGTTTTAACCACTGTGTCTAATTTTCTTCCTGTGTTTTAACCACTGTGTCTAATTTTCTTCCTGTGTTTTAACCACTGTGTCTAATTTTCTTCCTTTGTTTTAACCACTGTCTGAATCCTTCTGTTCTTTACCCGCCCCTCTCTCTCTGTCTCTCTGTCTCTGTCTCTGTCTCTGTCTCTGTCTCACTCTCTCTCACCCCACACCAACCACTCTCTTCCTTTCGCGATTCTTTCTGCCATATCATCCTTTCTGTGGGAGCTGATTATTACATTATGTCTTTGTGTGTGTGTGTGTGTGTGTGTGTGTGTGTGTGTGTGTGTGTGTGTGTGTGTGTGTGTGTGTGTGTGCGTTCGTGTGTGTGCGTGTGTGTGAGTGAGTGAGTGAGTGTGTGTGTGTGTGTGTGTGTGTGTGTGTGTGTGTGTGTGTGTGTGTGTGTGTGTGTGTGTGTGTGTGTGTGTGTGTGTGTGTGTGTGTGTGTGTCTGTACTTGTTTGCGTGTATTTATTTTATGCAACCGAGGTATAATTTTGCAAAGATCGGCAACGTAGCCTGATCTATCCCGAGATTTAACACACACACACACACACACACACACACACACACAAAGACATAATGTAATAATCAGCTCCCACAGAAAGGATGATATGGCAGAAAGAATCGCGAAAGGGAGAGAGTGGTATATATTATTTCTGTTGTGTTTTTATTCATTATGTCGGTTTGTTTTTGTTTTGTTTTGTTTTGTTTTGTTACTGATAGCTAATGCGTTTTTCTTTGCTGTTTAGGTTTTAATTCGGGTGTTTTTTTGGTTTGTTTGTTGTTGTTGTTTTTAACTCACTCAGTACGGCCAGTCCTCTCTTCTCCTCTACACAGACCCCTCGGATGTCCAGTGGGTGTCTGAATGACCCAACCTTTAACTTCCGTCGTCAGAATTGTGGTATTCTTTGTCAACATTCACCTCTTCAGTATAAGAGCCTTCTGCTTGCAATATTTTGATGATGGTAACTGGGGTGAAACGCTGTTAACGTCGTCTCTTTCGCCGTTCGTATGGAGAGAGTTAATTAATATCATTGCTGAAAAAGCCTGTTACATCATATCCTCCATGGCCCAGGGATCAAGGGAATCTTCTTCTTCTTCTTTTTCTTCGTTCGTTCGTTCGTTCGTTGGCTCAGTGTAACTCCCACGATTCACTCGTATGTACACGAGTGGGACTTCTACGTGTATGACCGCTTCTACACACACACACCCTCCGCCCACCACACCCCCCCCCCCCCTCTCCCCAGCCCCCCCGCCATGCAGGCAGCCATACTCCGTTTTCGGAGGGATTCAGTATTCTTGGGTTCTTGGTTCCTTT
>NC_134900.1:11527655-11530155 GCF_041734735.1 Babylonia areolata | reverse complement strand
TGGAGAGAGGACGGTACAGAGGTACGTATTGGATTTTTTTTTTTTTGACATGCTGTCTTGAATTTGACAATACTCGCATAATTTGCGTCCGAACTTAAAAATTAGATATTTTTGCAGACTTGTTGACGATACCCTAAGGTTACTGTGTGAAAAGTTTTCCAATGAATTCTGTTCCTCTATCACTGAGGAAAAAAAACTTGTCAAAAAGCGGGTCACTTTTTTTTTGGGGGGGGGGGGGACACCCGATATATAGAAACTGAAACTGAAACTGAAAAATGTTTTAATGCCATTGACATTACAGTCCTATTGGCATGGGACACATCAGAATAATCGTTCAACACATACAAACCAAATAGCATGAATATAATATGTAACAAAGTCGCAGGAACAAACCTGGCTGCAAACAATAGAAAACACTCATGTCGAAAACGGCTATACCCACGTTCGATAAACTCACGGCGTGATCAACCTAAAACAAAAGTAAGAAAAAAGAAAAGTAAACCTATACATATTCAGTTAATTTGGACTTTCTCTGTGCATATTCAAAAACGATACACCCGATATATAGAGATAGAGAGAGAGGGATAGTGAAAGGAGGATGGTGGTTAGAAAGATGGAAGGAGGGAGGTAGAGTAGGGGGAGAGAGGAGAGGAGGAAGGGGGGCAGGGGGCGGGGGTGGGGGCGGGTGGGGGGGGGGGGAAACAGGGAGAGAGAAAGAAGAAACCGAGAGATGTACAGAGAGGGGGTGAAGAGATGGAGGGAGTAAATTAATGTGCCTAGAAATGAGGGGTTGAAGGAAGGGAGGTATAGTGAAAGAGAAGGTGGTGGTGGTGGTGGTGGTGGTGGTAGTAAGATGGAGGTTGGGGAGTAGAGAGGGAGAGAGGCTAGGGGGCGTGGTGGGGGGGGGCGGGGAGAGAAGAGAGAAGAGAGAAAGGTGGAAGGGAAACGATGAGAGAGAGAGAGAGAGATACAGAGAGAGACAGAGACAGACAGACAGACAGAGACAGAGAGAGATGAAGAGAGACGGGGGTGGACAAAGAGAGACAGACAGACAGACAGACACAGACAGAGAGTCAGAGAGAGAGAGAGGTACTACAGAGACGGGGTGGACAGAGAGAGACAGACAGACAGACACAGACAGAGAGTCAGAGAGAGAGAGATTGAGAGAGGTACTACAGAGACGGGGTGGACAGAGACAGACAGACAGACACAGACAGAGTCACAGAGAGAGATCGAGAGAGGTACTACAGAGACGGGGTGGACAGAGAGAGACAGACAGACAGACACAGACAGAGAGTCAGAGAGAGAGAGATTGAGAGAGGTACTACAGAGACGGGGTGGACAGAGACAGACAGACACAGACAGAGAGTCAGAGAGAGAGAGAGAGAGAGAGGTACTACAGAGACGGGGTGGACAGAGACAGACAGACACAGACAGAGAGTCAGAGAGAGAGAGAGAGAGAGAGAGAGGTACTATAGAGACGGGGTGGACAGAGACAGACAGACAGACAGACACAGAGAGTCAGAGAGAGAGAGAGAGAGATCGAGAGAGGTACTACAGAGACGGGGTGGACAGAGAGAGACAGACAGACAGACAGACACAGACAGAGAGTCAGAGAGAGAGATCGAGAGAGGTACTACAGAGACGGGGTGGACAGAGAGAGACAGACAGACAGACACAGACAGAGTCAGAGAGAGAGATCGAGAGAGGTACTACAGAGACGGGGTGGACAGAGACAGACAGACAGACAGACACAGACAGAGAGTCCGAGAGAGAGAGATCGAGAGAGGTACTACAGAGACGTGGTGGACAGAGAGAGACAGACAGACAGACACAGACAGAGAGTCCGAGAGAGAGATTGAGAGAGGTACTACAGAGACGGGGTGGACAGATAGAGAGACAGACAGACAGAGACAGACAGAGAGTCCGAGAGAGAGAGATCGAGAGAGGTACTACAGAGAGGGGAGTGGAGAGAGAAAGAGAGGGAAGGAGGGGATACACGTCTAGAGAGAGGAGGGGGTGGAAGGAGGGAGGGACGGAGGGAAAGCGAAAGATGGAGAAGGGGAGTAGACAGAGAGAGAGCAAGGAGGGGGGTAGAAAGAGAGGAGGGAAGGGAAATCGACAAAGAGAGAGAAGGAGATCGAGGTAGGTAGAGAGGAGGGAGGGTGGAGAGAGAGAAGGACGGAGGGAGAGGGGGAGAGAGAGGGAGAAAGAGAGAGGGGGAGGGAGAGAGAGGGAGGGAGAAAGAGGGGGAGAGAGAGGGGGGAAGAGAGAGACAGAGAGAGGGGGAAGGGAGGGAGAGAGGGAATAAGGGGGGAGAGAGAGGGAGAGAGAGGGGGGAGGTAGAAAGAGAGGAGGGAAGTGAAATCGACAAAGAGAGAGAAGGAGATCGAGGTAGGTAGAGAGGTGGGAGGGTGGAGAGAGGGAGGGAGGGAGGTACGTAGAGAGAGAGAGAGAGGGAGGGGAGGGGTGGAAGGGAGGAAGGGTAGGACAAGGGGGA